>NC_091132.1:172780154-173125154 GCF_040183065.1 Periplaneta americana | reverse complement strand
TGATGTCGTTTGCCTAGCTGGTAAGACATTTCTACACATAAAAACGTTTTCGTAATTTTCCTGAAATTTATGGGAATAGACAAGGGTCATTAAGAAAATAACCTTCTCAAATAATGAAAGCAAAAATCACATTGTTATGCGGAAAAAGTACGGTACAAAAATTGTTGATTTAGAATGTTTCATTCACAAACCAAAGCCACATATATAATTACATACCAATAAATTCACATTGATGATTCGCAGATATTGAGTTCATAAGGCTATTTAAAGTCAGGAAACATGCCACCAACAAATGTCGGTTCTGCAGCAAATAAGTCGTCACTGTTTCGACTAAGAGAGATGATGTATAAGAAGACAATATCATAGAACGATCTATTGATTAATCACACAGTAAGATGTCAGACAAAATGTCGTTACTAGATAAAAGAAAAGCCAATTTCCAGTTCTAATATGTTTATTCATACAGACGTTTAAATGAGAACATAATTTATTAATAATAATAATAATTTATGACAGACAATAACATACAAAGTTTTATATACATTGTTTAAATGCTTAGTGGCAAGTAACACGTCTGCATCTACGTAAAGGAAAGCCACGTCATTAACATCAGTATTAACTGTTAATAATACAGTTTGTACAACGTTAATGGAATTAAACAGAGTCTCTTCTTCAACACGTAGTCTAAAGCAGCCGCAAACATATATAAACTCTACAATAATTTTGGAACAAAAATTAAATTGAAGTAAATATCAAACAAAATAAATGATGGAAACAAAATTTTTAATTTTAATCATTCAAACTGTGTACTCCGCCCACAACAGCAAAACATATAATCCTCAGGATATCTCTTCCACAGGTCACGACGTGATTATTGGCTGAAGGAACATTTAATAAATTCTAATTATACCCTATATGCAAGACTTAATAATCCACGTACACCACTACTATGGAGTAATGGTTAGGATGTGTGACCGTGTAATGAACGGGCGCAGGTTCAAATCCAGGTTGGGACAAGTTAGCTGGGTGGATTTTTTTTTAGGGGTTTTGTATCAATTCATTAAGAGCAAATGCTGGACCTTTAAATTATTCTGCTGATATTCTAATCTTGAAACGTGATTAATATATTTCAGTATTATTTGTATTTATCCTGGTAATAATAAAGAGTTTGACTCGTAGACATTTCAGCATTAACTTCCAATTATTGTACGAGAAGATCTGAACAGAATGGCAGTTACGTAGACTTTCGGCCCTCCCTACTACCAATAATGCATAACACAATGTCAATACGGTGGTTGCTGTCATCTGCGATACAACGAACTTTTCTGTTGATTTTCGAGTTTATTTTTTTATGGTTATTATATGCTTATTTAAGTTGTGTTAACTCTCGCTAAGTGGTTATATATTTTATTTAATCCGTCTTAGTATTCATTTTATTATTGTAAATATTTTTGTTTTATTACTATTATTATTATTATTATTATTATTAATGAATTAATTTGTATTACTATCTTTGTTTCATCTCCGTCACGGATATTCTATTATTACTACTACTATTAGTATTATTATTATTGTTACTATTATTTCTAACATCAACATTATTACTGAACTCTGTGAAATTTATGTACAGTCTACTGGACTGTACCCCAGCACGAGCATATGCTCATTTCGGGTATCTATTCATATGTATCATTTCAAATGTAAATTGTGAATAAATATGAATTTGAATTTGCATCCTACATAACCATAGCAGATGATAAATCACCATCAAAAAAATAAATTAATAAAAATAATAATAACACTCCATGCAAACATTCAATTTCCCATCTGATATACTCAGTTAAATTAATAGTCAAAATATTATAAATACCAAATTAAGAATTACATTAGATCTTAAATGTACTCTATATTCTAGGTTAAGTGTTTACCCGTATAATATAACCCTGAAATTTTATACAATTTCTTATACTGGAAAGTCATCTGAACAGCACATAAATTCAATACTTACACGCACAATATTCCAAATTCGAATTCAATCAATGGATATACAGGATATTCTGAAAAAAAAGGTCCAATATATGAGGTAGTATGCACAAAACAATAAATAAAAATCCTACAAAACTGGCTCTTAAAATTAATATCGTCTGAAAAATGAGCAAAAATTTACCATCAATGTAAGAGCAACATATCTTTCATCGTGAGCTCTTTGGCAAGAAATAAAAGAGGAAACAATACAAACGTTTGCCACTACGTTTAACATAGCTTACTTTTTTATTTGTATCAATAGGTATTTCCGCATACAACAGTACGTTAGAGTTCGTAATATTGCTACTGCAGTAGTATTACTGTACCAGTCAGGTAAGTTAGTTTTGTATCTGTAATATCCAGTGACAAACAGTTGAATTGTTTCATTTGTTTTAGAAATACAAGCCACAGACGCTCAATTTGGAAGGTAGAATACTACATAGGAGTGTTTCCCTCTTGCAAGAAAATTATCTACAAGATACAGGCCCAGTTTCACCAACCACTGTTAAATATTTACCATGTCGTTAAGGACATTTAACAGTAAACTTAACGGAAGAGATGTTTCATAAACTGTTGTCATTGCTAACATCATGTTAAACCCACTGTTAAATTAACATAGCATATTCCCGCAGTTAAATCCTTCACGTCCTGTTACAGCGTGAATCATGGCTGCCAGAGAACATATGTTACAAGCCGCACTATTATATCGAGATATATTTGCAGTGAAAACAATTAGCTACAATCACTGCTTCAGCATTTTTAATTTTTTAGAATAGATATGTTCATAAATACTAAAATGATTCATATTAATATTAGCACAGCATCCACAGTGAAGAGAAGAATATATGCTTATTAACGTAAGTATTTCTGTGATTATTATTTCGTATTAATACTCAGATATAATTGCAGATTTTCAAAACGACATTCCTTTATTTCACTGATTTAAAAGTTCACATATAATTATGACCAATTACGTGTGAAGATATGTTAGATATATAAGATAAGATATGAAAATACCATTGTAGTATTCAGCATCACAATTATTTTCATTTTCTATTGGTTCTATTTTATCCTGGAAAATTGAAAGAATCTTCGTACAAATATCAACTTTGAGAGTGAAAGTACCACCGTCAGTTTTCAAATGCTCCACTTTATCTTAGCATTTCTTTTAATATTTTCATTACATTAATTTGTTTCATACTTAGGCCTAGTGTTTTCACATCCAAATGAAGATGGAAAATATTTTCTTAAAGAGGCCCATGCTTGTTCCTTTTCCCTAATGAAAGTTCCATCACTACATTAGAGTCCAATTACATTCATATAATTGCTAGATCTCCTAAAATAATTATATTTCTCATATGAGGTAAAATTACTGCTCCTTACACTTTCCTTTTCTCGATTTCCGTTGGAATTATGTTAGCCTCCAATACTTCCATAATGTTATTGTTGTTGTTTTCAAATGCTAGGCGTTTGACAATAAAGTCATTTGACCTCTTGCACTCCAATATTTTTCAAAGATATTATCATGACCAGCCACTAAAGCATAGATTTTGAGGTGTTCTGAATACATTTCTTGGTTTGAGTTGCACAATGGGCAGTTAGGGGACTGATATATTCCAAATCTATGCAGATGTTTGGCCAAACAATCATGGCCTGTTGCCAATCTAAATGCAGCTACAGACGATTTTCGTGGTAAATCAGGAATTAACTGTGGATTATGATGCAAAGAGTTCCATTTTTCCCCTTGAGATTGTGTTATCAAATTTTGTTTGTTGAAGTCTAAGTATGTAGATTTAATAAATCTTTTCACAGAGTAATACGTAGATTTAGTAACAGGTCTGTAAGTAGCAGTGCCGCCCTTTTTTGCTAAAGCATCGGCATTCTCGTTTCCCAGGATTCCACAATGGGATGGTATCCATTGGAATACAACTCTTTTATTGAGTGTTATTAGTTGAGAGAGCATTTTAGTTATTTCCACTGTTTGAGATGAAGGTGTGTGTCTAGAGACTATTGATAGAATAGCTGCTTTGGAGTCTGACAATATAACTGCATTTTTAAATTTATTGATGTGGCAGAGAACGTTCCTGAGACATTCACTTATTGCAATGATTTCTCCATCAAAAACTTGTTGTTCCATATCCAAGATATCTATAAAGTGAGAAGAGACAGCACGTAACACCTGCACCGGCACCTTGTTCCCTGGAGATCATGGATCCGTCAGTGTATAAATGAAGTCAGTTTTGTGGAGGATACCTAATATTAATTGTCTCTAAAGACAATTGTTTCATTATTTCAGCGTTTACTTCTGATTTCAGTATTTCTTCTGTTAAATTTAGATTATATTCTATATTTAATAGAGTTAAAGAGTTTGGTTTAATTTGTAAGTTTTCTTTTAATGTAAAAAGTACAATTCTCCGCTAAAACAAATGACTACACCAACTAAAGGCACATTCAGTAAACTTTCATACAATCACTGCTTCTTTGATTCCTGTTACATTACTCTTAACATCATGTTACCTTACCAAAGTACCTCAAATGGTTGGTGAAACACTATTACACTAAAAGGATGTTTAATTTTTAAGAATACGTTAGTTAACATGCTGTTAGCGTTATTTTAACGAAGTTTGGTGAAAATGGGCCATATTATTTTTTTTTATCGTTTAACGAGTAATAGTGAATGTGTTGTGAAATATCCTGACTGCGAGAAACTTATGGAAAATAAATTAATGGTACCCTGACGGCATTGCTTTCGAAATGCCTAGATCTGGAGTAACATTTCCTACAGGCATCGTCCTCTCAGTTAGATGCTGACGCGCATGCGTCTTAAGATGCGCCGATTGAGAGAAAGACTTTCCACACACATTGCAACTATATGGCTTCTCCCCGGAATGGAGACGCGCATGCAGTTTCAGGCCCCATGACTGCGAGAAACCCTTTCCGCAGACATCGCATTTCTGGAGGCCTTCGCGTGTGTGCAGGCGTGCATGACTTTTCAGACTTGCCGACTTCGAGAACGACTTTCCACAGACATCACATTTAAATGGCTTTCCGGCAGTATGCGTGAGGGAATGAGTTTTTAGGTTACGCGATCCAGAAAAACACTTTCCGCAGATATCACATTTGAATGGCCTTTCCCCGGAGTGAAGGCGTGAATGCGTTTTAAGGTATTCCAAGTAAGTGAAGCACTTTCCACAAACATCGCACTTGTAAGGGCGCTCGCCCGTGTGGTGGAGCGAATGCGTTCTCAAATTCCCGGAATGGTGGAAAGACTTACCACAGACATCGCATTTGAAGGGCTTATCGCCGGTATGTAATCGTTCATGAATCTTCAGATCCCACGAATGAAAGAAACACTTTCCACACACTTCGCATTTGAACGGCTTGTCGCCGGTGTGCTGACGTGTATGTCTGCGAAGACAACTGGAATCAGAGAAACACTTTCCACACACGTGACATTTGAGAGGCTCCTCCCCGCTATGTGTGCGTTCGTGTACTTTGAGGTTCCACGGTCGCGAGAAGCACTTCCCGCATTCACTGCATTTGAAGTACTTCTCCACTGTGTGTTGGCGAGCGTGCTTGTCAAGATCGGTAGCTTCCGAGAAATAAATTCCACAGACATTGCATTTGAATTGCTTTAGGACTGCAGTGCTATGTGGATTCGCATTTGTGAGAAATTGGTCATCAACATTGCGGTTAACAGTCTCTGGATCCTGACTAACAGTCGTGTCTTCTTCATGTAAAATATTGCACGACTCTGACGAGAAACTGCTGACATGGACAATTCCAATCCTAAAATGCAACACATCATATGTAATAGTAATTTACAATAAGAGTATCGTAATGTTTCATATTACGATACCAAATTCATAACCAGTTGATATTTCAGTTGTTCCAAACCTTTTCTCACTAACGACACACTTTACTGAACGTCCACGATATCGCGACACACTTACTGTAATAAAAATAATAATAATAATAATAATAATAATAATAATAATAATAAAAATAATAATAGCCTAACAATATTATTATTATTATTATTATTATTATTATTATTAAAAAACCAATGTTTATTTCTGGAGAAAAAGGTGGTGAAACTCTCTGTAGAATATTTTATAGCGGATAGTGAGATGATTATTGTTCACTGCACGGGAATTTGGTCGTTTTTAACCTCCTTTTCGTCCAACTAAGACTTTCAAGGTCTAATCGAAACTCAAAGAAAAATTGTATTAAAAACATACTTCCAGCACGTTCCGACTGAAAAAAAAAGCATTGGTAAGAACTTCTATGTAGTGTCGGACATCCAGTTTTGTAGATAGGTCGATGTTAACAAGCAATCGAAAATTCTTAAAAAAAAAAAAAAAAAAAAAAAAAAAAAAGCAGCAACTTGAGTGACGTCAGAAAAAAAAACAAAGGGATATATAAAAAAAAAATCCCAAGTTATGAATGGTGGATATCCGATAAAACATTTTTATTATCGTTTTTGAAAACTCACCTATTTGAATTAATGGGGGAGCAGTTCGTGTATCTCCGGATGACGTCATTGACCGCGACGTTTGAATAGACATCTGCAACTGCTACGATGTTGTGTCCACCTCCGAGGAAAGGATGTCCTTATTACCGCAAATGTATGAAGAAATAAAAGCTTTCATAGGGAAAGTGAAATTGTGGGAGTCGCAAGTTTCAGTGGATAACTGTTACCACTTTATTAATCTAAAATTGTTACCTAATTTGAATCAAGACCAGTGTAACAAATATAATGAAGTACTGAAGGACTTGAGAAAAGAATTTCAGAGGACATATCATAAGAAAACGTACCTTAGCAATCAACAAGTTTAATTGTAATTTAATTATTATTATTTAATTGAATTTTGTTTTATTAAATACAGTATGAACTTAAAAAACAGAGATACCAAAAACCATTTACTAGAAATGAAGTATTTTCTTTAGTCAAATGTCCGAAGACAGGTCTCAACCTCACATGTGATATCAACAAGGCACCACTTATGGGGCAACTAGGCCAGGAGATAATGGGATAGGGTAGCCAGTTCCTTGTGCTTAAATAATTACGTAACATGTATTGTTCTTCATGCTTCAGATGTCTTCCTTTAACACATAATATATAATTAGAAAATACATTTATTACTATTACTATTATTATTATTACTGCAAAAGACTTAAGAAATCTTATTCCTTCCGAAAACAACCGAATGTTTTGACAGTACAACTCAAAAGTGTTGCTTTGTGGAATTTCTCCCGCAACAGTTACAACTTAGCTCACTCATGCTTGTAACATAAATCAACGATCGGCTATCTTCGGGTATTGCGCTTATCTCTTCAGCTGACTACGCTATCTACATTTGCTCTGTGTAACAACTTTTATGCGTTGGCCTTGAGATGCTTGATCTAAACGATAACAGCTCCCTGTATTAACAGGCTGGCATAAAGACAGAGCATATTGTGCAATAGGCAGTTGGAAGTATAAATAACATACATATGTTTAAATTGAAGGGAGTCAAACAAGATTGACAAGAAATGACTGAATAAATAATTAGGTACTAATTAAGTATTTGAAGATCACTGTTGACTGTAGAGTTGGTTTCGGAGTAAAAATATGGATTCTTTCAGAGCTGCAAGAACGATGTCACATCAACTGCCTTCCTCTGTAGGTAGAAACGTTACCAGGTTTGAAAGAGGAAATCGGGAATAGTTCCGCACGCTGCAACCATAAGGCCTATTACTTCAATTTGTTGTAGGCCGTATTTGTCTACGAAATATGAACCGCTACGTACATAGATGTCGTTTTTTTCCCTATTTACATCTTCAGGTAATAATAATAACAATAATATCAATATTAATAATAATAATAATAATAATAATAATAATAATAATAATAATTTAATAATAATAGTAATAATAATATTATTGTTATTATTTTCGATTGCGTGTTAACATCGAACTATCTACAACACTGGATGTCCGACACTGCAAAGAAGTTTTTCGCAGTGCTTTTCTTTTCAGGCGGAACGTGCTGGAATTACGTTTTTAATACTATAATTTTTTAATTTCGATTGGACCTTGAAAGGCTTAGTTGGAAGAAAAGGAGGTTAAAAACGACAAAATTCCGTCCAGTGAACGGTAATCATCTCACTATCCGCTATAAAATGTTCTACACAGAGTTCCACCACCTTTTCCTCCAGAAGAAAAGCACTGGTTGTAATAATAATAATAATAATAATAATAATAATAATAATAATGACAACAAGAACAACAACAATAATAATAATAATAACAATAATAATAATAATAATAATAATAATAATAATAATAATAATGATAATAATAATAACATAAGACAACAATAACAATAATAATAATAATAATAATAATAATAATAATAATAATAACAAGAACAACAATAACAATAATAATAATACTAATAATAATAATAATAATGACAACAATGACAATAATAATAACAAGAACAACAAAAATAACAATAATAATAATAGTAATAATAATAACAAGAATAACAACAATAATAACAATAATAACAATAATAATAACAAGAACAATAACAACAATAATAATAATAACAATAATAATAATAATAAATAATTAATATACAATATATATTTTGTGTGAGTATCTATGCCTTCTTACTGGAAATATACATGCAAAATTTTCACTTTATATGCTTTGGAAAACCATGAGATAAATGCTATTAATTTCAAATTTTAGTTTTGTTCTCCTGCACCATCAGAGAACATCACAATATTCTTGAAGGGATGAGATTTCATCAAATTCACTAGAGATAGGTGCGCAAATGAAATAACAGAATCAGCGCATTTTTCCTTCTGTTTCCAAAAATGTATACATCTAGCTCTTAGAATCTTTAGTATGCAGATGTACATTAAAGACGTAAAACCACAGAAGTGTAGCTGCTTTCCATGGATTTACACTTGCACACACATAACCACTCATTAAGCCAAACAATACACAAATACAACCTGCGCCAACTGATCACCTGAGAGGGCGTGGTGCGTCACATCGTTCTATTGTTTTGTGCTATCTAGTTAACTAGGATAGAAATCATTTTTCGTCGACGGATAAAAGATGAAGAAAATGTAATCGCTCTAAACAGGGCATATGGTGCTATACGCCGTTGTATTATTTTTATTAGTTTTGAACATGCCTTTTATGGAGAGGCGATTGCTTCCTGTCAGAGACAATTCGTTTATTTTTGTTTTATTAGTTTTGAACACGATACGTTTTTGTTTATAACAGAAGAAGAGCAGTATTTGGAGAAATAAACAAACATTGTTAAAATGAGTACAAACAAGGATTCAGATATTGAAAATCCTGCAAACCCTGAAATTCAGGCTTATATCAAACTGTTTTTTTTTTTTTTTTTATTGGGTTATTTTACGATGGTGTATCAACATCTAGGTTATTTAGCGTCTGAATGAAATGAAGGTGATAATGCTGGTGAAATGAGTCCGGGGTCCAACACCGAAAGTTACCCAGCATTTGCTTGTATTGGGTTGAGGGAAAACCCTGGAAAAAACCTCAACCAGGTAATTTGCCCCGACCGGGATTCGAACCCGGGCCACCTGGTTTCGCAGCCAGACGCGCTGACCGTTACTCCACAGGTGTGGACTATATATCAAACTGTGAACATATTATTGTTTATAAATAAAATCTATTCCTTGTTAATTTAATGTGTGGTTCACATTACGCAACTAGATAGGTAATAGAAGTATCAGTACCTAAGTAGTTGTGTACTGAATGTGTTTACAGCATTTTTATTAGTGATGTAAAGTCCACATTATGTAATCAAAGTGGATAAAAGTAATAAACAGAAAACTGAAGACTACAATACAATGGACAATTATTTAAATTATTCCACTAGTATAGAAATAGAAAAAGACATGAGAAAGTCTTTCAGTATCGCAATGGAAATAGAATCCAAAAATAACTGGACAAACTATAGAACGATACAAAATCATATAAAACTCAATTTCGTCCGTGGGTGGACTTAATACAGTTTGGAACGGACCACCTCATATCTTATGGCATTCAAGTTCCAAAGTATATTTAGCTGTTCAATTAAATAATTATTTCGGAATGTGATCTAAGCATAAAAAATGCCATACCACACTAACAATTTATATTCTACATCATCATCTAAATATAGAAAGGAAAGAAATGTTAAAGTGCAGACCCACTCACCTATCAGAGAAGACTTTATTCTCTTCTGCTGCTAGTTCTAGCTTCAGGTCCTCATTCACTGATTGTCCTTCACATGACCCATTCTGGAATAATACAGAGGCAGGAAACTACTTTAGCTAAACAACTAGGCCACCGATTTTCTAAGTTAAAGACTCAATTTCGATCCTGTTTAATTCAGACGCCCTTTTCAGTAAATGAACCCAGTCCATGTATGTTGATAAGGTTCTTCTGTTTTTCTGTTTACTAGTACATAAAAATTTAATCAAAAGTAGTTGCCAATATGACATTCACATCACAGGTGCAATCCTTTATAACAACTTACAGGAATCCAATCTGATTGGGTGATATACAGAAATTTCATTGCGTGAATATACTAGGGCATTCGAAAAGTAATGGTTACTTTTGGCATTACATACTCCAAATATAGATAGATATAGATACGCGTGCTCTACTTGTACAAGAGCGCGGCTGTTCGGCTACCTAATCATTCACCATAGGAGTGGTAAGCACAATAAGCCTCAGGCTGGAGTGCAAGCCTTCGGGTTCCTCCACCGTACAAGAGAAAAAAACCACATTCTAAACGCATTTGTGGGATGCACAGATACAGTGCCTGTGATTAACAGAAGAGTGTTACATTTGAACAACACCAATCATGAAGTCCACTTACTTCGGCTTCAAACTTTACTGCAGGAAAATTTATTCCTATCATAGTCTCCTCCACTTTCATGTCTGATGTGAGAATATAGCTGCGATCCACATATGCTTTCATCCCAGTCACATGAAGATTTAAGGAATTCCCTTCCTGCAGAACACAGAGATATCATAAGTAGCCTACATAGTACATCACGTTACAGCCAGTCCTTAGATATGCAGGCAACTGCTTCAGTAGTACTTGGAGCGAATTTAGTTACGTCAGACATGGGCACAATTTCCTGTTACGTGAGGCACTCGATTTGAAATACATTGTTAGGCCCGTAACACACTTGCAGAGTTTTCGCCAGCGAGAAATGTGTTGCGAGAAAATTAAAAAATTGATAACATGGATTCAAATGGACGTCCACACACTGGAAGAGATTCTCGTTCGAGGCAAAAACCTCGCGCGAGTTTCTCACTGGAATCGGTAGCTCAGCGAATTTTCTTGACACACTTATCAAAGATGTGTGACATTTATACTCTTTATGATGATTGAATGTAGAAAAAGATATCACAGGTGGCAATGAATTGTTTTGTTTTTATTGAAAATGAGGAAAGATGGCTGATAATTGCAGTCAGAAACTTATCGAACTTGTACGATGTCACCCATAGGCCTATTTATATGATACACGTGATGAAAACTATAAAAACACGAAACTTAAAGAAGAAATCTGGAGACAAATATCAGATTATCTGAAAATAAATAGGGCTATATTTTATTTTGATGAGATTCAATTGTATTAATTAAACATTTGAAATAGTATATCTATATGTCTTTACAATTTACATAATTTTATTCAGAACATAGCAAAGAATCCTCTATCATATCATGTATAGCAAAAAAACTGAGGTGTATTCAACCTGAAATAATGCCAAATCGAAACCAGTGTCCAAAACTCGCCCTTATTTTCATAAGATACAATGTGATTTTCAGATATTTCTGGCTTTAATTTTAGGCCTACTTTTTTTTTCATTAACAAAATATGGTCATTTAACTCCATTTCCTCATCATCTGAATACTCAGATTCAACATAGCGTTCGTACGTAATTTGTAAAGTACGACAATATACTTACAGGTTATATATTTAAGTACGACAATATACGTAAAAACATAACCTATAATATTTCCCCCAACGAGTCATTACTATAATGAGAAAAATGCTTTCTGCATGAAGGCAGTGCATAGATGATCATAGCGAGGTGTGATCTGTGGTAGCGAGAACTCGCCAAGTGTGTGGAGGAAGGCTCTTCGCCTCTTTCGCGAAACACATTTCTCGCTGGAGAAAACTCTGCAAGTGTGTTACGGGCCTTGCTACGAGAGCAGACTGCAGAGTAGGATGGGAAATATAAACTGCTATGACCTGCGTCACCTTATCGTAATCGCGAATGTGGTCAGTGGCGAATTACTAGGAAAACTCCTGGTTAAGCTTCAAAACTTGTATTTAACTAATTCTGCAGCTTTAATCATAAACCTCTTTACCGTTTCTCCGTCAATGAATTGATTTAAAACACAGGCGAGTTCCCAAGAAATTGCATAACTAGCCAATAATATTCCATCACGTTGTCTACATTGATTCTCTTGAATATTCTGCCGTTTCTTAAGATTACTTAATAGATTTGCACGTTCTCGACCTAAAAAAAATTTAAAAAATCATACATCGCTTTATACACACATTTCATATTTATAAATTTCCTTCGGAAATAGTACGTACAAACAACATTTAAATTTTCGTTTTTTATGCTATAAGGAGTAATGTAAAACATTTATTAGTGCATATTAGGCAAAAGTGGGAAATTGCGCGTAAAATTAATTTCTACATGATGCGTAAAATAAGCGTATATGTGTAATTTGATATAAATGTAAAAAAAGCTCTTCTAACAAATTAAAAAAACAAAGTGTTATTATTACAATTGGAAACAAACAAAATGCTTACGTTAGAAGATAATTATGGTGTTGTTAAAATATCAATTTCACAGTCATTGTTTCTTCAAAAATATTTATTTCAGTACTCATGTCTATTAGAATTCTTTCTTATTTTTATGAGTATATAAGTTACATTTCACCACTGAAATTATTTTCCTTCCTGTGATTATAAATGCAATTATTTAAAATAAATGCTCGCCAGTTATATTGTGATGGCATTTTATTAATTAATATCGAAATAATTTATTACGCCGCATATAAAATCGTTTAAAAATTAGTTTTTCGACACAACGTAAATTACGTTTAACATATACATAAAATATGTGCCATGTAATTTACGCGGTCAAACCTGATGCTACGACTTTTGAGCTTAACATATAACAATTTTTGTCATAAAAAATCAAGCATATGAAAAATAATGGCTTTCACTTTACCTCTGATAAAGGCTTTTTCTCTGTGTAATCATTTGTATGCATTGCCAATGGATCAACGTCAGGTTCCATCTTGATCAAATCCATCACAACTGAAAAAAATTGATTAAGAGATTGAAATTCATTTGCAGAAGGTAAGTTCTCGGCAAATGCTCATTCGAAGTAATAACACATTTTTCTTTCTAACCTAGAAACATGTACTGGCAGTTTGTATATGCTGTAAGTTGAAAAAACGTGTAAAAGTGCATCTAAACGGCTCAACTTTACGCATTCAAGCAATGCATGCAACTTTCATATTTAATATTAATTAATATATATAGTGAAATGCTTTGTACGGTGCAGAAACATGGACATTACGATGAAGTGAAGAGAAGCAAATAGAAGCATTTGTAGATATTGAGAAGAATGGAACGTGTGAAGGGGACAGACAGAATAAGAAATGAAGACGTTGGAAAGGGTGGGTGAAGAAAGAATAATGCTGAAACTGATCCGGAAGAGGAAAAGGAATTGGTTGTGTCACTGGCTGAGAAGAAACTGCGTACCGGTACTGAAGGATCACTGGAAGGAATGGTGAACGGGAGAAGAGTTCGGGACAGAAGAAGATATCAGATGATAGATGACATTAAGATATATGGATCATATGAGGAAGCAAAGAGGAAGGCAGAAAATAGGAAAGATTGGAGAAAGCTGGGTTTGCAGTGAAATACCTGCCCTTGGGCAGAACAATGAATTAATTAATGAACATTACGCAACTCTACAGATACGTGTAAAAACGTGACAAATAAACCAAATTATCACTGGCAGATCGAAAATATGTTCAGAGTATCGTATTGCCGTGCTCCAGTTATTGCAAAGAGAGAAGTTTCTACCGGCACTACAACAAAATACAATAAATGAAACTAAACCCACAGAGTAAGTGGTGAGTCCTAGCACTTCATGTTTAGTTACATACATATATAGAAACTGAGAAGAATGTGATGATAAGTTCCATTATTTAAAAGAAATAAATGTACTTACATAGCTATAATGAAATATATTCGGTCGACAATTTCCACGATCAACACAGACTACTGCAATATGATCCGATAGAAAAGCAGGTTTCGAGATCAAGGCTGCCGTGATAATTGTTACACAATCAATATATGCCGTGATAATGTTGAGACCGGTTCCCAAATTTCTTAATTCACTTGTCATGTACTCAGTATCACTTTTATATTACATTGGGCGTTGATACAGCATGAAATAGGATAGGGAAATTCATTACAATTTGAAACTCATAACTTATGCACAACATAAGTACAAAGAAAACTGACCTAAAACACAAATACCTATGAACTTAGTAATGTAATGCAATTCATAATTTTTGCTGATTGCTGTTGCATTTCAATATCCGCAATAATTGAATATAACCAGTGTTGAAGTTGCACCGGAACGCAGTTCCAGTAATAATTATATTTGGGTTCCATAGTTTCCAGTATAATTAATACAGGATATAACTAATGAAGCACAAAGTAGACGCCTCTCAAATAGCAGAATAACAACTACAGCACTGACTATAACTGGAACCATGTCAGGAGCGTCATCAAGGCTATTCGTAGACGTTCTATTGGAGTAAAATACGAAAATATCGTCACAAAAGGAAGAGTATTTACATTCCTCATTTACCTCTAGACTGTAACGTAATTTATTCATAGAAAGATACAGATGCACTGAAATTTATTCTCCTGGGCCAAAGCTGGCCAAAATATATTGTACGTAGCCTTTTCATCATGAAAATAGGCTGGTCATCTCTGCAAGCCAGTTATCGTTTATGTGATTTAGAGAGTACTATACAGTCATTTGTATTGATCATTTTGTGTTTGCTTTGTTTCTGTAAATGAAGACGTGAATTGAGAAAACATTCCAAGTCCTATATTTACCCAATTTGACATTTTATATCACAAAGGTTATCTTTTGCATAGACTACCATCCAGTAGAAAAGAATATCTCAAAGTCCAACACAAAGCTTGTCTTTTTTTAATAAAAAAATATTTATTTCAGTAGGCCTACATGTACTCTTATATGATAGTTTTTATGTTCTGAAAATTTTTATTCAATAGACTTGGGATGTTTGTCAAATCGGGTCTTCAATTCCAGCAAAATATATTCCCTTTTTGATTAAGGTAAAGCCAAAATTTTCATCTTTATGAAGAATACTTTGTATGTTCCATATAGAAGAAATAATTAGATTTTCTTTTTCTTCATTTCGTGTCTATTTTCATAGCTAGGTTATCATAATGGCTTTCTAAGCAGCTTTTCCTGTTGTCAAACGTAAAAGCTATTCTTAAGTCTTCATGGCTGCTAGCCAAGAGCAAGCAATGCCAGTGGTGGGGTTACCACCTTCAGCTTTAGATCAGGCTTGAAGGATACAGCATTTCCTCTGCATCTGATAGAAATGTTACATTTCCGTAACTTGTCTCCATTCCCTCTTATGTAGAAGCTGTCAGCACTACAGGCAGGAAAAGGTTGAGAGAGGTTATAGAACAGTGGCGTATACTGGTTAAAGGGTTTGGGCTACCGCTGACCCTATTATTACACAAAATATATCTAACAATTACTTTAATTTTAATTACTATGGTAAAACTAATAATACAAAATTATTACATTATGTTATATTATAAACTTTTTCTTTTGTAATTTCCTTGGGCTACCCCCGGTAGCCCGCAAAATACGCCCCTGTTATAGAATGCCCATCACATCGCAATTTCTTATCCCCTATATGAGTATAACATGGACTGATTAAATAATCTAGCCAACACATTGGCTTAATGTTAAAAATGTTACTTTTAACATAATATACATAATTAATGAAATAATTAGAAGGACAATTAACAGTCATAAAATCACTGTCTTTTGAATGTATTTATACTGTAACTACGAGTACTTCTATTTAATTCTACAATGGTATGTAACCTTAGTTGTAATTAATTTTATTTTCTATTGCACACTCATTTAAATCTCGTAGGAAATTAGCACATCATAGAATATAATTTGGAAAATGCTCTGATCTGTACAATGCAAAACACACAAAACTAGATTCCTTTCGTTCTATGTCAGCTTTATTTTGAGAACTGTCTTGAACTTCCTGTAAAAAGTTTGATTAGCTCATATTCGAAAGATTGGTCATGATATTCAAAGCGCAGCAAAAAACCAGCACACAGATTTTATAAAAACACATTGGAGAAGTCGAAAATATCAGAAAGTGTGTACTTAAAAATGTTTAAACAGAAGGCAAAAAACATTCTTATGAAAAGTTGACCACACACGTGAAGAAAATGAGTGAAGACAGGGCAGATATCGTCAACAAATTGTACAGTTGTTTTGTCAGCAACACAAGATATAATTCTCTTCGAAGCACAAAAATATACCAAATTATAAGGAAATTAATCTCGTTTTCAAAGATACAATAATTATATTCCCTGGACAGTTATTGTCACAAAATTACTTTGGAGCGGTCTATGAGACTAGTTCATTTCATATATTTATAAAATAAGAATTTATTATGTACAATATCTGTAGCATACTGACCATTGATACATGCCGACAGAATAATATGGTATGTAATTCTACTCGTTTGAAAAATTTAAATAGTCTAAAACAGTTACAAACAATAGAAATAACATAAATGCAGTAATGACTTTCTATTTTCCCAAAGTTTTCATCTTTAAACTTATTAAACGATTATCATGTGTTTATATTCTAAAAATAACAAGAATTCCGAATACAATGGTAATATTTTCCACTTTTCGACAAATCAATGAAATATTTTGTTTAATTTTCTGGAATAGGAATTGTTTACTGTATAAAAAAAACATACTTTTCACTCTCCATACTTACTTATCGCTTTTAAGGAACCCGGAGGTTCATTGCCGCCCTCACATAAGCCCGATAATGGTCTCTATCCTGTTCAAGATTAATCCACTCTTTATCATCATATCCCACCTCCCACAAATCCATTTTAATATTATCCTCCCATCTACGTCTCGGCCACACCAAAGGTCTTTTTTCCCTCCGGACTCCCAACTAACGCTCTATATGCATTTCTGGATTCGCTCATACGTGCTACATGCCCTGCCCATCTCAAACGTCTGGATTTAATGTTCCTAGTTATGACAATACAATGCATGCAGTTTTTGCGTTGTGTAACTTTCTCCATTCTCCTTTAATTTCATCCCTCTTAGCCCCAAATATTTTCCTAAGCACCTTATCCTCAGACACCCTTAATCTCTGTTCCGTTCTCAAAGTGAGAGTCCTAGTTTCACAGTCATACAGAACAACCGGTAATATAACTGTTTTACTTTTCATTCTCCAGTTTTCCAAAAATTAAAGAGCATAACACTTTTTATAACACTGCACTCCTTCATAGGGCCACTCAATCTTCGTGTAAATACCTCACACAAATTTTCCTGGAGCACTCCAAGCAAATAGTAACCTCACATGGAAAGCATGAATGTTTGTTTTCCCTCTTCAAACATTGCCTAGAAGGTCCTGCTTTTCCCTCCTTGTTTACATGTAGAAATGACAGTTATACCACACAACAATCCAGAAAATTAAAAGAAATAACGAAAACATGTACTAAGTGAAATAAACGCACGAAATGACTATAGTACGTCAGTGAGACCGCTTCAAACTGAACTGAATACCGCTTGATAAAAGATAGAGATAAACCGCGTGGCGTTCTCGTCATGCAGATTTCATCCAAAGTGAAAGGTAGATAAAGCAACGGAGCAATTGACTTGAAGATAAATAGAGAAGGGTGAAAACAGGGAGCGGTCTAGGAGATGATCCATAGTACTTAAGGGTTAACAGACTTAGTTTAAAGTGAGAGAGGACACCTACATGGGCAGATGGATGTCGATAAGTAAAGGAAATAGATAAATGAGAAACTATTTTCCATGCAAAACACATTTCTGTAACTATTAGAGATTACAGAATTTATAAAACAGTTATATTACCGGTTCTTCTGTATGGTTGTGAAACTTGGACTCTCACTTTGATAGAGGAACACAGGTTAAGGGTGTTTGAGAATAAGGTGCTTAGGAAAATATTTGGGGCTAAGCGGGATGAAGTTACAGGAGAATGGACAAAGTTACACAACACAGAACTGCACGCATTGTATTCTTCACCTGACATAATTAGGAACTTAAAATCGAGACGTTTGAGATGGGCAGGGCATGTAGCACGTATGGGCGAATACAGAAATGCATATAGAGTGTTAGTTGGGAGGCCGGACGGAAAAAGACCTTTAGGGAGGCCGAGACGTAGATGGGAGGATAATATTAAAATGGATTTGAGGGAGGTGGGGTATGATGATAGAGACTGGATTAATCTTGCACAGGATAGGGACCGGTGGCGGGCTTATGTGAGGGTTCCTTAAAAGCCATTTGTAAGTAAGTAAGTAAGTATTAGAGATTATGTCACTTAGCATCGTCACCAAGTTGATAAATATTTATTTATTTGTCCGTACACCTTCAGGAACTAGGGAAGAAATTAAGTAAAATTTGCTTTGCCTTGCGATTACTAATAAGAGCATCATCTATTGAATCTGCTCGCACATTGTACTTTGCATACTTTCACTCTATCTTAACATATGATATAACCTTCTGGAGTAATTCACCTAATGCAATCCAAATATTTAAACTACAAAAGAGAGCTATTAGAGCCATAGTTCAAGTGCCTCAAACTACCAGTTGCAGACCATTCTTCCATTGCCCTGCATTTATATTTATGAAACCCTAAATTTTATGAAATACAATTTGTATAGCTTTCTACAAATTCAGACATACACCAGTACAATACAAGAAATAAAGATAATATTTTTATTGAAAGTTTTAACACAACTCTATATAAAAAAAGTTTCATTCATGCTGGTCTTCTTATGTATAATGGCCTACCAAGTTATCTTAAAGAAATATCTGCACATCAGAAATTTAAGAAAGCCCTTTATAAAATTTTAATCAAAAACTGCTTTTACAGTATGAACGAATTTATTGAAAATTGTCATAACTGAATAAAAAAAGAAAGCCTTACTTCAAAAAATTTTACTTCCTCTTTTCCAGATCCTGACTTCGAGAAGGATGTTTTCTCATGAATGACTCGATGGTTGAAATTGACTGCAGGCTACTAAATGAAATGACTTCAAGACATACTTCAAACAGAACTTATAGCTGAAATTGACCAATCTGTAGTTTTCTTCAATCACGTCCCAAGTTTTGTAAATTTGTATGTGTGTTGATTTTTAATTATAGGTATTACTTTTATGTATATTATGTAATTAATTATTAATTTGTAATATGACATTTCCCAAATCATGTATATGATCAGAGGATGCAATAAATGATTATGATTATGAATATTTTAGCCGTGAAGGCAGAAGTGCTTGAAAATGAATGCACTTTGTGTAAGAATAATGTAAGCATTATTATGTCATATGCAATAATTATCGTACTTCGAATTTAACACGTAATATCACTTATTTCCAGCAAGCACCTGATTTCGTCTTTGGTGATGTCATATAGGCCTGTTCCAGTAACTCTAATGATCAGTATATCCACTTCTTTCTTATTAGTTTATTTTTTTCGGAATCACATTACGGAGCTACAGCATTTGAATACATTGTAGTATAGACAGACAAAATAAGAAACGAAGCTGTGCTAGAAAGAGTGGATGAAGAAATAACAGATTAGGAAAAGAAAAAGTAATTGCCTAGGTCACCGACTAAGAAGAAACGCCTAGTGAAGGATGCATTAGAAGGACTGGTGAACGGGAGAGATGTTCGAGGCGGAAGAAGATATCAGATGACAGACAACATTAAGACATATATGGATCGTATACAAACACGAAGTAGAAGACGGAAAAGAGAGAAGATTGGAATGCTAGATTTGCAGTGAAGGATATACTCTTGGGCAGAAAACCATGATTGTAGCATGTATGTAGGAATGCGTGACACTTAAGTTATACCAGTACTTCGAAATATTTTCAACACAAAAATATTTGGATCTTAACTGCATGGGAAGTTCTCATTGATTTAGAGGAACGCTGTACAAATAATTGAAAGTTATGAAGTCAGTTTCTTCCTATGCATGTTTATTTTAACAAAGTTCTCTTCAGAAAACACTTTCTGGACAGATGAACATTGAATTGTTTCTTGCTGCATAAGTTTTCAGAACAATGATGATTTCGAGAAATGTTTCACAATCACCATATTTGAATGCTGTTTCTCCTGTGTGTATATAAAGATCTGGACTGACTGTATAAAATTCTTTTTTACAGTAGGCGCATAACACGTGCATCCACTTACAGATTTCAATCCAGTCTCCAGTATATCCTACATTTATTGTATGTTGAACTGAAAGCAAAACATTCTTGTCAATAAACGACACTGACCAATGGCACGTCACTATGAAGACGAAGCCACTGGCATAACTCAGTCGGCTGAAGTGCTTGCTTGCTGATCCGGATTTGCACTCGGGCTTAGGTTCGATTCCCGCTTGGGCTCATTATCTGGTTGGTTATTTCCGAAGTTTCCCTGAGCCGTAAGGCAAATGCCAGGTAATCTATGCGAATCCTCATCTCGCCAAATTCAATCTCGCTATCACTAATCCCATCGACACTAAATAACCTGGTAGTTCATACAGCGTCATTAAATAACCAAGTAAAAAAAACTGTGAACATGGGAATACCTTTCGAGAATAAATAAAATAAATATACTTACGACATTACTAATACAAAGTCTTATCCAGACCTTTATCTGTCTTATACACAGTGAATAGCGCGTAAATGTGTAAATTTCTTACTAATCACTACAAACGTCATGTATAACTGTCACACAGCTAAGTCATTATTTTATTACGAAAGATAACAGAATAACTGAGATTCTCTATAAAATCCGATAGAGTGCGCTAGTGTGCAACGCTAAGTATCGATAATACAAATGTTATGTTTTATTTAACGACGTTCGCAACTTCAGAAGTTATATCAGCGTCGCCCGATGTGCCGGAATTTTGTCCTGCAGGACTTCTTTTACAAGCCAGTACTGACAATTTACTGACATTGAGCCTGTCGCATTTAAGCACACTTAAATGCCATCGACCTGGCCCGGGATCGAATCCGCAACCTTCGGCATAGAAGGCCAGCGCTATACCAATTCGCCAACCAGTCGATAATACAACTGGGCCTGATCGATTACAATGTCATATTTTGATAAGAGACTAGCGCCATTGCAACATTATTCTAATTATTCTGTGGTCTTTGTTTTTGTTACAAGGCAACCACCATCATAATAGTACATTATGCAACGAGCCTATAATGATAGTAATTAAGACGCGAGTATGTTTATGAAAAGAGTGCAAGCGAGTTTCATAATTTTCATACGAGCGTCTTAATTACCATTATAGGCAAGTTTCATACGACTTTTTATGCTCGACCATATTTCTAACTTGAAATTATTCATAAGTATTCATGTTATTGTTATGTGAGTGCAATAGCCTACCTCATAAATTGTGAGATGTGCGCAGACGCGAAAGTATTGATTTTTTCCGAAAAAGAAATGTCATTGACTTTGATATAATCTAGAGAGTAAAATGAACATTAATCTTGACATAACCTTGAAATTGATTTAGACATTGAAAAACGAGATGACAAATTGAATTTATTTTAATATTATTTACAATTAACGCTAATTATTATAGTAACAGAACATAACCTTCTGCGACAGTATTGGATTTCCAGCCTCAGTGACGTTTCGCTAGTTGTCTTTCGATTGCATATCCGAGAATAATCGATACTTGCGCTTTCATATTGCTACAATGGTGTTTTCCGATTGGTGGAACACCTGAACTTTAATGAATAGGTGTATTTTAACGAGATCTGTTAAAGGGCTGCTACCAGATATATAATTACTACATTACGGCATGTTCGAACATAAAATGACAATCGATACGAACAGCTATTAAAAGGCGGCCATTTTTTTTTGTCTATTTACACACAACACTTAAACTGGGGTTTTGCTGTGTTAACTACTGCCAAGCAATTCCAGCGTTTTATTATTATTCATCAATCGCTTATGGATGGTTTATTAGAACGTTTTCTGTTCCAACACTGGACAAATCTCGTATAAAAACTATACAAGCGGTATTTGCAAGACCGTAAATACAAATATCATATTACGATGGTTTCACAGAGCCATGCAGCTGGACATGTTTTTTCAGTGGTCCCGATTGCGTGAAACATTTTCCACAGATGTCGCATTTGAACGGTCTTTCGCCAGTGTGGATGCGTGCGTGTGATTTCAGACTGGCCTGGTAGGGGAAAGACTTTTCACAAACGTTACATTTGAACGGTTTCTCACCGGTGTGCATTCGAAGATGCGTTTTTAAATTTGACAAGTATTGGAAACACTTTCCGCACGCGTCACATTTAAAGGGTATTCCGCCAGTATGCAGCCGTATGTGCATATTTAAGTGTGAAGACTGAGCGAAGCATTTCCCACAATCCTTACATTTGAACAGCTTCTCACCTCTGTGCGCGCGAGCATGCGTGTTCAAAGACCCCGATCGTGTGAAACACATTCCACAGTAACCGCATTCGAATGAGTTGTCACCCGTATGAGGCCATAATTGGTAACTGGGAGCCAAAACCCTGTCACTGTTCCTAGGCTCGTTTGAACTACCGCCTGCTTCACTACCCACTGAACAATCGTTTCTGTGACTGCTAGTTTGAACCCTCGCTTCCATTCTGAACCGTTCGTCATTATTAAAGCATTGAACTGAGCTCTTGCTAGTAGGTTTCTCCAAGGAAACATAATTATTTCCAATCTGCTGTGGTATCACATCCTCTTCATCTGCAATAGCGTCCCACTCCAATGAATTACTACTGTCATGGGTAGATGCATTGCTAAAATGGGAAAAAGAAACTATCTGTAGTAATGTCACGAGAGGTCTGATGTTTATCTGGGAAATCTCAGACATCGAGTGCCATTTATTAGGACTATTTCGTGAATAAAATTAAAATGTAAATAATATATCCCTAAAATTCGATCACAAAATGTTAATAATTGTTTATTAACGAATACTTAACCTATTCAGACATTGTGAAGTTGAAATACTCGTAGATAAATATCGATTACTGCAATAAAGAAATTCGATGTTATTATTCAGTAATGCCAATTGTGAAATACAGGTTTAACTTCGCGAGTGGATTTATCTGGGAAATCTCAGACATCGAGTGGCCTATATTAGGACTATTTCGTAAATAAAATAAAAATGTAAGAATAAATATCCCTAAAATTCGATCACAAAATGTTAATAATTATTTATTAACGAATACTTTACCTATTCAGACATTGTGAATTTGAAATACTCGTAGATAAATATCGATTACTGCAATAAAGAAATTCGATGTTATTACTCAGTAATGCCAATTGCGAAATACAGGTTTAACAATGTTAATTAAATGTACTGCACTTTTCTCTTATTATTATAATATAAATACATTTTCATTATCTGCTGAAATCATAATTTAATTTAACAGTAACAGTGGGGACAGCTACAGTATATACCAATGCTTATGTATTCACAGCGTGACATGTTGCTACACAGTGAAGCCATCTCTGTATAGATAGGCCTAATTAAAACACGAATTTTATTACGTCATACGGAAGGCAGTTTGATTAAAGACATTATTATTACTATGCAAGGGTGTAGTCAATATATACTGCAGGGCTGTGTCTTCTGCAACTGGTACTGCTGATTTTAATTCACTTCTTTTGTGGTTTATGGATGGACAGTATAGAAGAATGTGTTCCAGATCTTCATCATGATTATTACACCAGAAACAAGTAGGATTATCAGATATGTGAAATCGGTGTAGGTACAATTGTGTGACAATGTGACCTGTGTTTAGAAATGTTTGAACATGTCTGGGCAAGTTTTTGTACATTTACAGGTCATTTGGTTTCTTTTGTACAGACTGTAAAATTTTTCCTTTGTGAGAAGAGAGCCAATTGTTGATCCATAGGTTCATAAAATGAGACTTTACTGAAGCAAAAGCACTGGATAGAGATATCACTTGAAGAGGTCTTGGTTGCAAATATGTGGGCTGTCTTGCAATATTATCGATTTTCTCGTTTCCAGGTATACCACAATGAGTAGGTATCCATTAAAATGTTATTTCCTTTTGGAGTTCTTTTAGTTTACTTAGTTGTTTCTGAATTGGAATAATTCTATGTGCGTACAGGTTTGGTACATATTTAATTATATTAAATACAGGGTGTATCTAAATTGGTGTCAAATATTTCGGGGACGTGTTCTTAACATAAAAACAATTAAAAAAGTCAATAAGAACACGGGTCCGAAAACCATTCGTTAGGGAGTTATTAATGGATTTGTCCCTTCATTGACCGCTGATTGTTTGGTGGTTTTTTTGTTTGTTTGTATTTTGTAGAGCAAAGAAATCAGAAGAAAATGTATTCTGTGAGTGAACAGAACGAAATGATTTGCATAATTTAATTGATGATGTGCTTCTGGACGTCATCCAATGAATGTGTTTTAACACGATGCTGCTCCAGCTCATTTCAGTCTGATAGTTCGTAATTTTTTTAATGATCGATTTCCCCAAAGATGTATTGGACGAAGGGGATTCATTGCATGGCCTGCTCGATCGCCTGATTTGAATCAATGGATTTCTTCGTCTGGGGACATTTGAAGTCCCTGGTTTATGCGACTCCTGTACTTAATGTTGATATTCTGAGAACGTATCCAAACTGGATTTCACGAAATACGAAACACTCCAGGAATTTTCAACAGAGTACGCCAGAGCATGTAACGCAGGTTTAGGGGACACAGCGAATCAGGAGGAAGCCACTCCGAGCAATTTTTGTAACATTAAATTTTGTCTTGTAACTCTGAAATAAATTATTTTGAGACCAATGTTCATATGAACCTTTTGTAATGTTTTTGTGTTACGAACACATCCCCGAAATATTTGACACCAATTTAGATACATCCTGAGCCTGGTACATGTTTGATTATATTAAATATAGCCCCCCTTGGAGTCGGTAAGTATGCAAATAGATTTTTCAGAAATTTGAGTAACACACTGAAGAGCAGCATCAATAGCTAGCAATTCAGTGTCAAGACTGGAGGAGGATGAACATGGTATGAAATAACTTTCTTGATATTGTGGAATATAATATCCTGCTCCTGATGAACCATTATAAGGATTTAGAGATCCATCTGTATAAATTTGAAGGTGATCCTTATATGTGCTGCAGAGTAGTTCCATGGAATCTGACTTAAGAATGTATGGAGGATCATTTTTGGAATGATTTCCTGGAATTTATACGCTATGTTCTGGAATCACCCATTTCCATGGAGGAATTTCGTTCACAACTGGAGTTTTAGCAATGAGTGTGTCTGTGATATAGATTGGTATAGAATATATACTGTATGTTTAGTAAAACTTCGCACATAGCACTCACCTTTCTTCCGATGACATTACTTCCAGCATGTGCTCTTCCTTCACAGTGTCCAAATAAGACGACTCATCCTGAAAAATAAGAGAAAACAGAAAAGAGACAGCGAACCTGTAACTGGAAAACTCGAACACTGAGTTTCTGTGCAGAACGAAAATGAAAATACATTTACATCAAGTAAAATTATTTGTAGTAAGACACCACCTAGGGGCAGATATCGTTGGTTGATTGATTGCTTGATATTGAATTCTTTAGCTATAAAATAGTTATGAAGGAAAGTGTGAACTATAAAGTAAGGCAAAACTAATAAAGAAATCTGGAAACTCATTATATTGGGGATAATTACTGTACGCCAAGAAACTGAGTCGTTATGTATCTTCACTGATGGTAAAGGTGTTGTTCATTTTTTTAGTAGGTTATTTTACGACGCTTTATCAACATCTACGTTATTTAGCGTCTGAATAAGATGAAGGAGATAATGCCGGTGAAATAAGTCCGGGATCCAACATCGAAAGATACCCAGCATTTCCTCATAATGGATTGAGGAAAAACCCCGGAAAGAACTTCGAGGTAACTTGCCCCAACCGGGAATCGAACCCGGGGCATTTGGTTTCGCGGCCAGACGCGCTAGCCGTTATTCCACGGGTCATTCATGTACTACTGACTAATTCTAAGGTCACTGAGCTTAATTCACAACTTTTAACTTCCCAAGGAATTAAAAAATTGTTATACCCGTCTTTATTACTATTCGAAAGAACTCCTATCTTCGTACTATAGCATGAAACGTTACAACTCCCAGAATAATATTCGCAAAAGAATTTGGGTCAAACTAGCGGTGAATTTGTTCCCGTGATTTTGAAAGTGAAAATGGTTGAATTTGTAAGGATTTTTTTTTTTTTTTTTTTTTTTTTTTTTTTGGTGGAGAGGGATTTGAATATTTAAGGATTTTTGTGCCGATATATTTAAAAAAAAAAAATTGTTCGGAAGTGTAACAGGACTAAATTAATCTGATATAAGAGGTGTGTGGTAATGGAAGTGCAAATGTTGTGATTACTAATGAAGGAAAGAAACGTAGGGACTAAAACACACATTACGATGTAATGTGAAGAACGCGAAATTTGTATTAATTCAATAACCACTGAAAAATAGTGAAACATAACAAATAGTAATGAAACAGACACACAGTTTCCAAAAAGTAACGTCCCAATTTCGCTAGCCAGTACAGGCAACATCACTCAACAATATCACCATGCTTTCAAAATCCTGCAAAGATTGCTATATACAAGACACAACAAAAGCCTAAACTAACCTAACCTAACCTAACTTTGTTATAGAATCGTTTATGCAAGGTATAACAAAAGCCTAAACTAACCCAACCTAACTTTTGTTATAGATTCGTCTATGCAATATATAACAAAAGTCTAAACTAACCTAACCTAACTTTGTTATAGATTCGTCTATGCAAGATATAACAAAAGCCTAAACTAAGCTAACCTGACTTTTGTTATAGATTCGTCTATGCAAGGTATAACAAAAGCCTAAACTAACCTAACCTAACTTTGTTATAGATTCGTCGATGCAAGGTATAACAAAAGCCTAAACTAACCTAACTTAACTTTTCATATAGATTCGTATATGCTAGGTATAACAAAAGGCTAAACTAACCTAACCTATGGAAGACATAGCGTGAGTGATACTAGCGTGAAACTTTCGTGATGTCACCAAAGTTATGTTGGTATTACTGATAAGATTGTTCTGAATGTTGAAATGTTATGTTTTATTTAACGACGCTCGCAACTGCAGAGGTTATATCATCGTCGCCGGATGTGCCGGAATTTTGTCCCGCAGGAGTTCTTTTACATCCCAGTAAATCTACTGACATCGATCGAGCCTGTCGCATTTAAGCATCGACCTGACCCGAGATCGAACCCGCAACCTTGGGAATAGAAGGCCAGCGCTATACCAACTCGCCAACCTGGTCGCCTGTTCTCAATGTTATTCAGCTTAAGTCATTTTTTTTTAACTTTCCAAAGAGTTAAAAAGTTGTATATCCATGTTTATTGCTCCATGTTTATTGCTATCCGAATGAAGTCCTGGCTTCAAGCTATAGCATGGAACGTCATAATTCATATCTCGCAGAAGAATATTAGCAAAAATATTTTGTTTCGAAGAAATATCCCTATCTAAATAAAAGTTTCGACGTGTTTGAGCTTTTATCCCAAATATGCTGATTCAAGTATAACTGAACTTATACAACTTGTGAATGAAAAGCTACAGTGAATATAGTTGTATAGAGAATGAACTACAAGACAAATATCAGACCTCGCAAACTCTACTCACCTCAGCTTTACACTTAACCGCTACAAAATTAGTTGGCATTGCAGTTTCCTCAACTTTAATCCCTGATGGTAAATCACAGCTGTGGTTCACACGTTCTGCATTCATGCCCAGATCTAAAAAATTTCTTTCCTGTAGAGCACAAAAAGTCATAAATAATGCATGTACTTGCTTAAAATTATTCTATGACAAACATATTGCGTTTCATACACATAAGAACTACATCTTTATAACCTATCAGTTGCGGTAAAGAAAATGTAAAGCAACTGTTCTTATTTTTTAGTAAGTTATTTTACGACACTTTATCAACATCTTAGGTTGTTTAGCGTCTGAATAAGATGAAGGTGATAATGCCGGTGAAATGAGTCAAGGATCCAGCACCGAAAGTTACCCAGCATTTGCTCATATTAGGTTGAGGGAAAACCCCGGAAAAAAACTTCAACCAAGTAACTTGCCCCGACCGGGAATCGAAGCCGGGCCACCTGATTTCGCGGTCAGACGCGCTAACCGTTACTTCACAGATGTGGAATACTTTTATTTATTTTTTTCTTTTTAATTATCATATATATCATCATCATCATTGCACATATTAGACCGTAACACACTTGCAGAGTTTTCGCCAGCGAGAAAAGTGTTGCGCGAAAATTCAAAGATTGATAACATGGAATCTAATGGACGTCCACACACTGGAAGAGATTCTCGCTCAAGGCAAAAACCTCGCGCGAGTTTCTCGCTGGAATCGGTAGCTCAGCGAATTTTCTTGACACATTTTTCAAAGATGTTTGACATTTATACTCTTTATTGCGAATGAATGTAGAAAAGATATCACAGATGAATTGTACTGTTTTTATTTGAAAATGAGGAAAGATGGATGATAATTGCAATCAGAAACTTATCGAACTTGTACGATGTCACCTGTAGGCCTATTTATATGATACACGGGATGAAAACTATAAAAACACGAAACTTAAAGAAGAAATCTGGAGACAAATATCAGATTATCTGAAAATAAATAGGGCTATATTTTATTTTGATGAGATTTAATAGTATTGATTAAACATTTGAAATAATGTATCTGTATGTCTTAACACTTACGTAATTTTAATAAGAATATAGCAAAGAATTCTTTATCATATCATGATTGGCAAAAAAAAAACTGTGGTCCATTGAACCTGAAATAATGCCTGAACATATCATCATTCAAATCGAAACCAGTGTCCAAAACTCGCCCTAATTTACGTAAGATACAATGTGATTTTCAGATATTTATGGCTTTAATTTTAGCCCCACTTTTTCTTTTCATTAACACAATATGTTCATGTAACTCCATTTCCTCATCATCTGAATACTCAGATTCAACGTAGCGTTCGTACGTAATTTGTAAAGTACGACAATATACTTACAGGTTATATATTTAAGTACGACAATATACGTAAATACATAACCTATAATATTTCCCCCAACGAGTGATTACTATAATCAGATAAATGCTTTCTGCATGAAGGCAGTGCATAGATGATCATAGCGAGGTGTGATCTGTGATAGCGAGAACTCGCCAAGTGTGTACAGGGCATTCTGGCAACACGTTTTTTCCAGTTCAGTCTATGCAGATTTGTGTGTTGAATAACAGAGTTCATATATATATATATATATATATATATATATATATATATATATATATATATATATATTTCTTTCTCTTCTGTACAGGAGAATAATAATTAGTACGTATTATTACTTTCGAAGTTGGAGAATAGAAGGCACAGGTTTAAAGAATAAAATAAAAAATGGAAACTACAAACAACCATAAAGCAGTGCAATCAGGAAGGCCATAAAGCACTAGAACCAAAATCACTCGTGCGTTGCAATTCCTCAAAGAGAACAGCATTCCTCACGTACCTACAGAAAACAAGTGATTAACCGTTTTCAGGCTAACTTGCAGTTGCTTTTTAACTTTTGTGGTCTAGAATTCGAACAAGTGTTCCAGCAAGATGGAGTAGCTCCACATGTAGGTCATGGTAACACAGCACTAATATCTGAACTCTTTCCTACTCATAGCATAGTCTCCATCTCACATAATGTGACGCATATCTGTGGGAGATGTTGAAATAAGAGTTCGAAAAGTTTCCCAGTACTCGCTACTCGTTATATAAGCAGTTAAGTCAGCCATTGTTATATATTCATAAAATACATTTATTTTCCCTGCACCAAAAGTATATTACAAACTGACTAAAATTACATCTAATAACAAACTATTACAATTCTTTTCAGAAAGGAACCACTGTGTAAATATGGAATACGTGTTCGTAATGAACGCAGACTGGTTGTAAAAGTTATTGTCTCCAATGACATACCTAATCAATTAGCCACTCAAACACATTCTTTCTTTAAGTTTCTTTCCCCCCCCCCTTTTTTTTCCCCACACTCTATCTTACGCTCTAATTAGTATTCCTGTAAATGTCCTGTGTCAGCTAGTACGTAGTGTATCACTTCACAGAAAATGACATTTCACAGAGATGAAGACTAAGTAGATAGCTGTTTACCCATGCTGGACTGTGTTACCTTTCCCAACAATTGTAACTAATTTTCAACCAAGCTAAAGTCAGGATAAAATAAAGTTAAGAAAATCGATACATTGTATGCCTTATTAGTACGAAAATCACCAAACGCCGAATTTTAAGTTTCTCAACATTTCTTAAAAGTGAATTGTATACCACTGAGCATAATAAAAGTAAATCAAATAAATAACAGTTTCTATATAGTGTACTTTCTCGTGAACAACAACTGCTGGTGAAACAAGGGTTGAGTGAGTTCCGACGATTTTGCAATAGAAAATGTTCGAATTTCAAAGCGAATTTGATGGAATTTTTGTGGAGATGCATTTTAAAACTTAAGCATTCTATTGGTAATTGTAGAGATATGTGGCAAATTACCTGTGAAATGACACGTCCAACGTAATGTGAGTGCAAACGTTCTGTTTTCTAGTCAGTGAAACGATTTTAGTAATTTGAAACACACGATGCGATGTAATGTGAAGAACGCAGAACTGTTATTAATTCAATACGCACTGAAAAACACTCAATGCTCACTCTGTGAAAAACTTGAAATCTGCTGAGAACGTCTTATCAGATAACTTGAACTAAAGTTAAACATCCCCTTTTTGGGAAAGGGTGTAAAATACCAGTCTACTTAGAGTACATCGTGCATTTTTATTTAATGACGCTAAATCAACTATATGCGTTATTTAACATGGATGGAACTACTGACAGACAAATGCAATTCGGCGAGATGAGACACTGACTCCAATAAAAATTGATTTAAACAAACATCTCACATGTGACATTTTTTTGAAATAGGATAACCACCTATCAAGCGATTTATATCAGACAAATATCTAAGAAAATGCATAGCAATGACTTTCAGTTTACCTGACATAAAGGCTTCTTCTCTTCCGTATCTATGCCATCACTTGTTTGTATAGCCAAAGGGTCGACATCTGGTTCCGTCTTTATTATATCCATCACGACTGAAAAAATTCAGAAAGTGTCACTCATTTACTTTTAACTAGAAACATTTCCAAATTGACAGTTTCAACACAATATTATCTAAAATGCATTTCACCAATGTTCCCATTTTCTGAAAAGGATACAGTGAGTTCTAGAGAGATGATATTTGGTATTTGTATACACAATATTTACATACCTACTTTTATTAAAAATTTCGACAGCTATGTTTCAGCAGCAACAATTCCTACTGTAATTAATTACGATTCAGCTGGATGTACACCATGCTGTGTCATCAAGGTCGCCGTGGTAATACGTCAGCGTTTGCAAACTTTTACGTAAAGGATAAGCACTGGATTATAAAGTTCTTTACTGTAACGCTCATGCTATGCTCACGGAACGCGTGATATGGGAGTCATCATTTACCAAAATATATTACAATATTGATTTCATTTATTGGAGATTTTAACATATACCGGCAACGTTAAAAGAGATAGGAAAATATTTCGTAGTATATTTTTTCTTTAAATTGTAACTTACAAACTACTCAAACAATATCACAAACTTACTAAAGATGAAAAAATAAACTTGCTAATTTTAATACCATGATCAGGAATTTCGGGTATCAACTCCATCCCCATGTCAGGTGGGGCAAAAATTATTTTAGGCTACTTACTTTCAGAAGGATGGCGAGTAGGACATTGATGGCAAATCCAATCTTACATTGTCAATGATTTTAGCAATATTACGTTTTAGATACTATTTGTTTTTAACCTCATATAATTGACAAATCTGTACATTTTAACCTGATTTTATACTATTTCTTTTAAAACTTTTACCCTGTTTCAGTGATTATCTGGTGATTGTATATTTATTTTTTTTTTTATTTTATTCTTACATTTATTCATATTGTAATAGCCATGTATTATATCTACTCTGACGTTGTCTATGGCTGTAAATCGCTGAATGACATTAAATTCATCTATCTATCTACCTACCTACCTACCTACCTATATCTATAGATTTACACTTTGCTACGAAAAAAAATACAAAACTAAATACCGTTTCATTTAAATAGTCGTCAAAATAGAACTGTAATCATTCATTCACCCTTAGACTGTAATAAAAGTTCTTCGAAGAAACGTCTCTGAAATAATGCTCTACACAGTGACGTGCGGTGGCCCAACAGATTAACCAAGCAGCCATGTAGTCAAGTTTCTTTTCCTTCTTATTATTTATATTTGATTCAACATACTACTACTACTCAACATACCAATGAACCAACAAAATTACAACGAAGAGCTAAACACAATCAAATACATAGCACAAGAAAACGGATACAACCCCAACATAATAGACAACATAATACGTAAGACAAAACATAATCACAAAAATATAAGAATACAACACAAAAACAAGAACACAAAAAAATATATCACACTAACATACGAAAATAAAAACACACACAAGATTGCAACCTCATTCAAGAAATTAAATTAGAACATCGCATACAGAACAAATAACACTCTATAAAAACATCTCAACACACAAACAAACAAATACAACCACACAGGCATATACAAACTCTAATGTAACACCTGGAACAACTTCTACATAGGACAGACTGGCAGATCGTTTCGAACACGTTACAAAGAACACATCACAGCCATAACAAAATTGAAACCATTATTACAAAAACTGCCCCAGTCATTTTTAATGAAATTGAGTTAAGGACACATTTGCTACTATTTCAAATGTTTATAGACCTTAAAAAATGACACATATCAGGTACAATAGCCACAAGGATAAACACCAGTTGTACGGAAACAGCTGACATGTGTTGTTCTATTTATTTTTATTATTTACCTGAAAAATAGCAATTTTGACAAGGGTTGTTTTCGTAATAATGTCTTCAGTTACAAAACACTTCCACATGCACAACACATCACAAATGCTAACCAAACCCACAGAGACATCAACACAGACATGGAAATACTGCACATCCAACCAAAAAGCCAGAAACTAAACACACTAGAACAATATGAAATATACAGACACAAAAACACACCCCAACGAAATTCTCAACACACAACTCAACTTCAAAACACACACACTCTTTGACTCTACACTATACCACAGGAACACACCCTCACAGGAAACAGAACAAGTGGCGCCAAGACCAACAACGACCAGTTCTGAAGATGACCCATAAATAGGTCGAAACATGTAAACAAGGTACGTTGAAATTTAACACAGGAAAGTCTTACCATACATATTCCGAAATTAATATTAAAGGAGAAAAACTCCGCTCCAGCGCCGGGGATCGTAACAAGCGCTCTAACCATTCAGCTAAGCCGAAGTTCAATGTACAGTACCGGATCGAATGCCTCTCTTCTAGTTTTTTTCCCCTTTGTGGCCGATTCCAAGTTCGACATGTTGAAATTTTTATATTAAGTCAACTGCCATTGTACAAGGAGTGCACTCAGTTGAGTGACTTGGTGGCCGGGATTCCACAGCAATACGCACTGTTGCTCGAAGAATCTACGTAAAGATTAATTTTTTGGTCCTACAGAATACGTCTATTACGGTAACAATTAATTTTAGAGGAAAAAAATTCGCTTCGGCATAGCTCAATGGTTAGAGCACTTGCTACGTAGAACCAAGGACCCGCGTTCGATCCCCGGCGCCAGAGCGAACTTTTCTTCACAAATATTAATAAACTTACAAGGTTAAAGTTGTAACAGATTTATATGAATGATATAAATAAATTCCTCAAATATAGGAAAAGAGTCATGATTATTTATTTCAGTAAATTTTAAGTAATACACTTCATCAATGATATTGTGGCACAATGATATATATTTACAATAATATCTTAACTGAATTAAACGTACAATAGCGATATTAAAGATGAATAACGGAAAGAAAAATTTTTGTAAGGCAGGAAAGTTTATATTATAGTTTTATTAATTTGTCTTACAGAATAATATCTGTAATATTGACTATTAATATTTGAGGAGAAAAAATCGCTCCGTCGCCGGGGATCGAACCCGGGACCTTGGTTCTACGTACCAAGCGCTCTGACCACTGAGCTACGCCGAATTCAATCCACAGCACCGGATCGAATTCTCCTCCTTCGATGTTACCCTTTGTGGCCTGACTCCAAGTTAGGCATATATGTTGACGTATATGTCCAATGTCAACTGCCATTATACTAGGAGCGCACTCAGCTGAGTGACTTGTTTGGCCGGGATTCCGCTGTTACGTGCACAGTAATCTGTACAGACATATGCAGTGCAGGTATGAGAATATTAAAGATTTATTAATTTGTCCTATAGAATAATATCTGTAATACTGACAATTAATATTTGAGAAGAAAAATTCCTCATTCCTATGTTTAATTCTCCTTTGTATGTGTGTGTATATACAGGGTGTTTAAAAAATACGGGGTATAATTTCAGGTATGTATTTCCCACATGTAGACAATCAAAATAGTTCATTACAACATGTGTCCGGATATGCTTTATTTCCGAGTTATGGCCTTCACAACATTGAAATTCACCGGAACGTTTTTCTTTCCGCAGGTCGTTGCCGTCAAAGGAGACATTAAGAGGGCACTCTGATAGTTCATTCCGAGGCGAAGGTTACATTCAGTGTTGTGTAGGCGTTAGACTGTGCGACATGTATTCAAATCAAGAGCTGGCAGAGATACACTTCATGTACGGTAAGGCGGACAGCAATGCTGCGCTGGCTCGTCGTTTGTACCAGGAGAGGTACCCACAGCGACAATGTCCAGATCGGAAGACATCTGTACGTCTCCATTACCGTCTGTGCGAGTATGGAATCAATTGTATCCTTATCATTTGCAACGTGTACAGGCCCTTTCACCAGCAGATTACCCTGCACGAGTTAGGTTCTGTCAGTGGTTCTTGCAGCAGTGTGGTGTAAATCCGAACTTTCCTGCCTTTTTTTTATTATTTACAGATGAAGCACAGTTCACACGAGATGGCATAACAAATTTCCACAATCAGCATGTATGGACGTATGCAAACCCACGTGCAACTGTTCCATCTCATCACCAGGTGCGGTTCTCCCTCAACATGTGGGCCGGTATCATTGGTGATCGATTAGTTGGACCCCATGTACTTGTAAACAGACTTACAGGGCAGGCGTACACAAACGTCCTGGAAAACACCATACCTCATGTTTTAGAAGACACTCCACTGATCAATCGTCGTCAACACATTCACTTCTTGCATGATGGCGCTCCTGCACACTTCAGTCGTACGGCTCGCCGGTACTTGGATCGAAGGTTTCCTGATCGATGGATAGGTAGAGGTGGCCCAATTGCTTGGCCTCCACGCTCACCTGATCTGAACCCTCTCGATTTCCACTTGTGGGGCCATTTAATATCATTGGTTTATTCGTCTCCGGTGCCTGATTTGGAATCCCTTCGGAATCGAATTGTGGCATGTTCTGAGGACATACGCAATACTCGTGGAGTTTGGGATCGTGTTCGCAGGTCAATGAGACATCGATGTGAGGTCTGTATTCAAGCAGGAGGTGGACATTTTGGACATCTTCTGTAATGACAATGACCTGTGGAAAGAAAAACCTTCCGGTGAATTTCAATGTTGTGAAGGCCATAACTCGGAAATAAAGCATTTCCGGAAACATGTTGTAATGAACTATTTTGATTGTCTACATGTGGGAAATACATACCTGAAATTATGCCCCGTATTTTTTAAACACCCTGTATATAATTTTCCTCATAGTTGTATAGTTACAATTTACGTCTGAATTTGTAATTAGTAATATTGGTTCACTTACCACTTCCATATTCATTGAGTGTAACTTCTAAGCTTATATTATTTAGTGTGTTTGCATTATTTTACTCAACTTGTGCTTGTATGACTATATCAATTTTTTGTATTCTTTAAATACGTCTGTAATCATTAACTTGTATTACTGCAAACTGTATCAGTTTCTTTTGTCTCCGACTAAGTGGAAGAGAAGGTCTGGTAGTCTTAACTTCGCCAGAATAAATAATAATAATAATATTATTATTACTCCGCTTGCACTATCACCTTTACTTTTTAACTTCGCTCTACAATATGCCATTAGGAAAGTTCAGGATAACAGGCAGGATTCGGAATTGAACGGGTTACATCAGCTTCTTGTCTATGCGGATGACGTGAATATGTTAGGAGAAAATACACAAACGATTAGGGAAAACACTGAAATTTTACTTGAAGCAAGTAAAACGATCGGTTTGGAAGTAAATCCCGAAAAGACTAAGTATATGATTATGTCTCGTGACGAGAATATTGTACGAAATGGGAATATAAAAATTGGAGATTTATCCTTCGAAGAGGTGGAAAAATTCAAATATCTTGGAGCAACAGTGGCAAATATAAATGATACTCGGGAGGAAATTAAACACAGAATAAATAGGGGAAATGCGTGTTATTATTCGGTTGAGAAGCTCTTATCATCCAGTCTGCTGTCAAAAAATCTGAAAGTTAGAATTTATAAAACAGTTATATTACCGGTTCTTCTGTATGGTTGTGAAACTTCGATTCTCACTTTGAGAGAGGAACATAGGTTAAGGGTATTTGAGAATAAGGTGCTTAGGAAAATATTTGGGGCTAAGCGGGATGAAGTTACAGGAGAATGGAGAAAGTTACACAACACAGAACTGCACGCATTGTATTCTTCACCTGACATAATTAGGAACTTAAAATCGAGACGTTTGAGATGGGCAGGGCATGTAGCACGTATGGGTGAATCCAGAAATGCATATAGAGTGTTAGTTGGGAGACCTGAGGGAAAAAGACCTTTAGGGAGGCCGAGACGTAGATGGGAGGATAATATTAAAATGGAATTGAGGGAGGTGGGGTATGATGATAGAGACTGGATTAATCTTGCACAAGATAGGGACCGATGGCGGGCTTATGTGAGGGCGGCAATGAACCTTCAGGTTCGTTAAAAGGCATTTGTAAGTAAGTAAGTATTACTCCGCTTCTCCTTCTCGATTTATTGTGGATGAGCCTTTAATATTTCGCAGTTCTGTGAATGCCATTGCACCTATGCGTAGAGTGTATGATTTTCCATATAACAGCTCTTTTCAGGATGTCGTGACTACCGCGTGTGTAGGCGTTCGTGCCTCTTGAGATGCCCGGACTGAGAGAAACTCTTCCCACAGACATCGCATTTAAACGGCCGCTCACCAGAGTGCATGCTTGCGTGCATTTTGAGACTCCACGATTGCGAGAAACATTTCCCGCAGACAACGCAACTGAATGGCTTTTCGCCTGTGTGTATTCGTAAATGTTTTTCGAGATCACGCGATCGGACGAAAGACCTTCCACAGACGTCGCATCTGAACGGCCATTCGGGAGCATGTACGCGTGAATGGGTCTTCAGGTACGTTGAATTAGAGAAATATGTATCGCATACGTCACATTTTAAAGGTTTTTCACTTGTGTGCTTCTGAGAATGCCTCTTGAGATGCTTTGCAGCGTTGAAGCTCTTCAAGCAAACTTTGCATTCATAGGATCTCTGTTCGGAGTGCAACACTGCGTGAGTTTTCAAATGTGTGGACTGCGAGAAACGCTTCCCGCACATATCGCACTTGAATGGTTTATCACCCGTGTGCAGGCGCGCATGTCTCTTCAGGCCATCGGCAAGTAAGAAAGACTTCCCACAAACGTCGCATTTGAACGGCTTCTGCCCGGAGTGTTGACGAACATGCCTTCTGAGATTGCCGGACGATATGAAGCATTTCCCACACTCACTGCATTCGAAAGGCTTTTCCCCAGTATGGAGGCGTGAATGTATTTTGAAATAATCCGCATTCGAGAAACATTTTCCACAGACATCGCATTTGAAAGGTCTCTCCACTTTGTGTAGGTGTGCATGCCTCTGTAAACACCCCGGCTGAGTGAAACACTTCCCACAAACTTGGCATCTGAATGACTTCTCAGAATCAGCGTGGTCTTGCTGTATTGTTGTGTTTTGTGCATGCAGAATACTGCAACCGCTTTCTGATGACGTACTACTATCATTGGTAATTCCAATCCTGCAACGGAAACTGATAATCAGTCTCATCAACATGACAAAACACTAAATTCCAAATAAAAGTTGAAATAAAATCTATTCAAATATATTTATAACTAGCCGTACCCGTGCGCTCCGCTGCACCCGTTAGAAATAAATATAAAGTAATTACATAATTAAAATTGCACGTTTGATCCAGGGAACATTCGTGTTTGATAGAAGGATAAATCGTTTACTATGTTACTTAATTTAAATTGCATCCAAATAATTAAAATGCGATCATTTTGGTCCAGAGACCACTCATTTGGCGCAATGACAATTCCTTTAACATGTTTCGTAACTATTATTACATGCAACCACAGTTTAATGAACATTGACATCATTTAGATTTAATGTGTATACTTTATTTTACTTCCTATGTGTTTCTATTGAATTATGGTAAAAACATAATTTTAATCCTTGTTTTCTACGTATTCAGTAAATGTCGCTTGGCCCACTATGGTTTTGAACTCTTCAAATAACTTAAATAACTTAAATTATATTATGTTATATTATATATTATTATTATATTAGGCCTATATGTTATTATATTATATTATATAAAAAGTGTGTTGATAACGGATGTAACTTACATAAACATTATTTTAAAAAATACAGGAAACGAATATACAGAATAGCCTATCAAGTTTTCTGTGCATAAGAAGCTATTTTAATCTTACCTGTCCTCGATTCACTCAGAAGTTACTGTGATAACATTATAGCATTATGTCCATCTAGAGAAACTACACTTTTCAATGGTGAAATAATAATTAATTATACAAATCGGTTAATTTAGCTTCTGATATTGCTTCATACAAACACAGAAACAATCTCTGTAGGCTTTCGATTGTTGTTGTCCAAGGCCCCTTATAGACGAAGTCATTTGTTTTTTATTTCACTACACCAACTCAGATGGCAGTTGTTTTAATTTTAAAACTCATTTATCTCATTAAATATCAGTCTTATAAAAATTTTTCAAAGAATAAAACTTATCGGAAATGATTTTTAAAGAAACTTTTGTTACGTAACATTTTTCACAAAAATCAATAATAAGAGACATATTTCGATTTAATTCAGACCCCCTTATAACCCCCTTTTAAATAACGTATTTTAAATGCCATATAGCCTAAAATCTAAGTTAAAACGAACTTACTTTATATTCTAATTTTCATCGAAATCCGTTTAACCATTATCACGTGAAAAGGTAACAAACATCCAGACAGACGTAGAAACAAACATTTCAAAAAGGCGATTTTCGGTTTCAGGGTGGTTAATTATGTATGTTAGGACCAATTATTTTTGGAAAATCGAAAATTACGAGAAAAATTTCGGCTACAGATTTATTATTAATATAGATACATCTGGATTACACAGCTTTTAACACTGTATCACTTCGGAATATGTATGGTAAGACTTTGTGTTAAATTTCAACGTACCTCGTGTACATGTTTCGACCTATTTATGGGTCATCTTCAGAACTGGTCGTTGTTGGTCTTGGCGCCACTTCTTCTGTTTCCTGTGAGGGTGTGTTCCTGTGGTATAGTGTAGAGTCAAAGAGTGTGTGTGTTCTGAAATTGAGTTGTGTGTTGAGAATTTCGTTGGGGTGTGTTTTTATGTGTCTGTAGATTTCATATTGTTCTAGTGTGTTTAGTTTCTGGCTTTTTGGTTGGATGTGTAGTATTTCCATGTCTGTGTTGATGTCTCTGTGGGTGTGGTTAGCATATGTGATGTGTTCTGCATGTTAAGGTAATTTATAATTTTCTTATGGCTGTGATGCGTTCTTTGTAACGTGTTTGAAACGATCTGCCTGTCTGCCCTATGTAGAAGTTGTTGCAGGTGTTACATTTGAGTTTGTATACGCCTGTGAGGTTGTATTTGTTTGTTTGTGTGTTGAGATGTTTTTGTGGAGCGTTATTTGTTCTGTATGCGATGTTAGGTCGAAAAATGTAAACAAGGTACGTTAGAATTTAACACAAGAAAGTCTTATCATACATATTCCGAAGTGATACAGTTAAAAGTTGTGTAATCAAGATGTAGAATTTTCATGCTTGAAGTATAAAGAAGTCAAAGAACAAAACGTTTTACACACACCCCAACTATAGTAACACGAATAAAAGAAAGGTGACTGGATCAAATGAGCTCTAATTCTCAGTCGTGAATTATTATTTTTTTAGTTGGTTATTTAACGACGCTGTATCAACTACTAGGTTATTTAGCGTCGATGAGATTGGTGATAGCGAGATGATATTTGGCGACATGAGGCCGAGGATTCGCCATAGATTACCTTGCATTCACATTACGGTTGGAGAAAACCTCGGAAAAAACCCAACGAGGTAATCAGCCCAAGCGGGGATCGAACCCGCGCCCGAACGCAACTTCAGACCGGCAGGCAAGCGCCTTAACCGACTGAGCCACGCCGGTGGCTCGTGAATTATTGTTTGGTAGAAAAAAATGTTTCGATAAACATAAGAGGGTATTCTTAAACGAATCCTACCCAAAAGATCGAAAAAAAAAATATATATCGTAAGACATTACGTTATCATTTGAGTGAAGTAATAAAAACTAAGATGAAGTCAAAATATGAACCCAATGCTCACCTCTCATTGTCTGTCAAAATTTCATCCTCTTCTGTCGTTATTTCCAGCTTCAGCTCCTCCTTCATTTTGTCTACGTCACATGAGCCTTCCTAAAAAGGAAAGTAAATGAACCCAGAGGTGTCGTTATTTTAGTTCAACAAGTAGTAACTCAGTTTCTTCGGACCTGAATTTCGATCCACTTAGGTTCAAACAGATTTTTTTTTGGAAATGAAGAAGTTCTTAAGAATACTTCACCACTAACTAATATACTGTTGAAACACGTGACTAGTAAGTAAAACAAAATGACTGTCATACTCAATTGGCAAGTCTATCGTGTTATCAAAAAGGAGTGCGTTATATGGCAGTAAACATTTTTCATTCGGCTGCAAAAGGGTATCTGTCGGATACAGGGGGGGGGAGAGCCATTAATCCTTCCCATTGAAGGCTTTAAGGAACCAACCTGGACAAATACCCAATGTCCCATCCCCACCTTCCCGTGGTGCAGCTGTTAGTAAGCATAATTTTACAAGCTGTACTAAAGGGAGGGGCTACTCATCAATTAGCACTGGTCAGCTTGATGAGTTAATGACTGAATTTGGTATAATTTTCCTCTATTCAATACCTAATTCCCTCTCTACCCTTTCCTATCCAGTCCTCTGATTGAACTCTTACTTTCTTCGACCCCGACGGCATTAGAGCATTTGAGGCCTAGGGGTTCATTTCCCTTTCCTTCCTCCTCTTTCTACTTTTCTGTTCCTAGTGCTGACCTGCTATGGCACTAAAATCGTCCTCCAGTGGCTTAAGGAGGGAAAGCTGGTGATCAACAAGATCTCCCAGCTAGGTCCAATGGGCCCGTCGACCAACAGCAGGTGTGGTCCTCCAGACATTCTGGGGGTTGTGTGTGAATGAAGTAGCCACCAAAACGTTAAAATATGGTGTTCACTTAAATCGGCTACAACTTGCCATTTTTCACTCCAATATTTAAAATTGGAATATATCAGTCCCCTAACTGCCCACTGTGCAACTCTAACCAAGAAATGGATTCGGGACACCTCAAAATCTGTGCTACAGTGGCTGGTCATGATAATATCTTTGAAAAATATTGGAGTGCAAGAGGTCAAATGACTTTATTGTCAAACGCCTGGCATTAGAAAACAACAACAACATTTTTCATTGCCTTTGTATCGATATAAAAAAATCAAATTCAAAACATAAGATTATTTAGGGCCAAAATTAAGAAGTACCTAATTTCTCTACGCCTTCCATTCTGCAGGTGAATTCATAACATTCAACAATGCTTCATGAATATTTCTGTGTTCTATTAAATATAGATACTAAAACTTTGTGTTGTACCAGTAGACTATATTGTGAAACTCTTGTGTATATATTTTTTATTTTAGTAGGTTATTTTATGACGCTTTATCAACATCTTAGGTTATTTAGCGTCTGAATGAGATGAAGGTGATAATGCTGGTGAAATAAGTCCAGGGTCCAACACCGAAAGTTACCCAGCATTTGCTCATATTGGGTTGAGGGAAAACCCCGCAGAAAACCTCAACCAGGTAACCCGGGCCACCTGGTTTCGCTAACCTTTACTCCACAGATGTGGACTCTTGTGTACATATTTCAACTAGACTGTGACTATAATTAAGACCTTACAGTACTATTAAGGTTTTTTTCTTCGTTTGATATGTTCCATATTCCAGCTGTGAAGCAATGTACGAATACCATGGAATGTAAATAAATACCATAAAATAGGCCAAACAATTTTATTGTTAGATTCAGACATAATTTCCCTGTATTTCATTTTCTCTTACCACGATTAGTTACCTCATTTTATTATGACATCTATTATATTTCTATTTTAACTATAAATCACTAGGGAGCGGATTTTTATGTGCTAAAAAATTTAAATATATTTATTTTTTATGTGCTAAAATGTACGAAAATATTTGCTAAAAATAAAAAAAATATATATATTTTTTTTAATATGACAAAAATATCTTGCATAGCTTGAAAAAAACATGTTAGTAAGTACTGACCAACCACACTTGAGTGCTAGTAGCTGGCCGAGAATTGCAGTGAACAACAAAGGTCATCTCCAAATTCTCCATCACAAATGCATGCCGATTATCTCTGAACAACGACTTATACTGTGAAAACGATCTTTCCACGTCATAGGACGTCAGACGTGCATATTTAAAGAGAGGAATGTCACAAACACAAACACCGTCAATTTCACCTACAGGCTCACCCTCCAATGCAGCTCCCTATTTCAGACAAGACATTTTTGGATGTTTCGAGTTTTTTATGGTGTCACACAAAAAGCTTAAATTTGCTAATAGAAAAGCCAAATCGTTTTTTAAACAACCATCTTTCAGTATACCTTGAAGGATATCGATTGGCGAAGCCCGATAACAGGGAATCACAAGATAATTATTGTCTTACTCGACAGACATGAGCGAGAGGCGAGAGATTTGTTTAAATTAAAGAATGTTCATACCCGAGCTCTTATCTGTTGTGTTTCACAAACAAAGCGTGGAATGAAATCACCTTCAGCAATAAACATTCCTAATTATGTGTTACAAGATCTCTCCTCCTTGTCCATGTTAATTTATTCTCTAATAATAACACTGATATGCTGCCTAGCAGTTCTCAGAACTTGAGGCGAAACTATTACAAAAATGAATGACGGATACACCACACAGCGCTTAGAAACACGAAGCACCAATAATTCTTAAAAAGATAACGTACTTCTGAGTGATATAATTGATTTAGTTTTAAAATATTTAAAAGTTCTTGTAAAAAAATTATTTAAGTAAAAAATCTCCAAGATTTATGTATTTATAATACATTTCCTGAAAATATGTATTTACATAATTTTTTTGTGAAAATATGTCTTTTTATGTGAAATAAAATTCGGGTTTTAAACTTGAAACTTCATGTTCGTAATGTTTAACTTTGTTAATTGTGTTTTATCACACGCAAAAATAACATTTAATTACTTAAGAATCCGCTCCTTATTAATCACTTGTTAATATAGCTTTTATTTCAAGAAAGTATATTGAATATTAAAATAATAAAATACTCCTTCCTTAACAAAAACAAACAAAGCTAGCTCACCTTCTAACTTATGTGTTCAAATTGGTAGCCCTCAGCTGCTTTACAATGTGTCACTCGATCATAGAAACCATTTAAGGAATGATTTAACCAGGCTTTAGGAATATCTTGCACCACTTCCATTTTTATTTAGCAACACTGAATTTGTACAGAAGTATCAAGTGTGGGTACGTTTTGAAAAGCTCTTAATGAGCTTTATTCAAATATAAAAAAATATATATTGAGTGTTCCATTTAAAAGAAGAGAGTTGGAGTTACTGCCGGTTAAACCAGAAGTAGAAAAAACTCGGTAATACCATTATTGAGTTCTTAGTATATGGTTATCCTTACATACCAAGTTTCATGTCACTGAACCGTATGCTTCAAAAGTTATTTAGGTGGTGCGGGACTTTTAATTAACCCTGTATAAACTTCTTTTGTTTCTGACTGGGCGGAAGAAATAGGCCTCATGCCTTATCTCTGCCAGAATAAACGAATGAATGAATGAATGAATGAATGAATGAATGAATGAATGAATGAATGAATGGACGAGGGAATGAACAACCGACAGACCAACTGAAGAAACAAATGAAAGAAGGAACGAACAAATAAACAAATAACCAAATAAATATATTACAATTTGAAGGTTAGGAGCAGGAGATCTCGCTCAGGTCATAAACCCACCTACCTCAACCTCACTCTTCATCGAGGGAGGACTAACAGGCACTGAGGTTCCTTCAGCTTTCAATGACAATGTGAAATCATAGCTCTGGTCCACGTATTCTGTCTTTACCCGAGTTGCCTCGAGATTCAATATATGACCTTCCTGCAGAACAAAGAACATCATAAATGAATGATTTTTTTTTTTTTTTTGCTAATCTCAGGTGTTACCAGCGAATAGGGATTATAAAGAATGGACACTTCGCGCCGGTACCTTTGATGTAGCCGGACTGATTTCAATGACCTTCAAGCCAGCTAAAGCGTCAGATTCTGCTTTCTCCCTAGAGTTGGCACTGACATCACGCCAGCTAGCAGTCGACATAGCGGAAATATATCACATACAATTAATACATCTAGGTACATTATGTACTCAAATAAAATAAATTGGATCCATATTAATAAATCTGTCATTAACTGTAATGTCTAGACTCTAGAGTTCCTTTATAATGAGAGTTGAGACGTTGACCCCAACAACAATTAAAATATGTATTGATTTGATAGCGCTGAAAATGGAAAAACAAAACTCTTACGAGAAGTAAAACCATATACCTATATTATATTATATCAAATATTAAACGAATTTGATACTTAATTTTATAATGTATTATATTATTTTATAATATAATTTATTAAATCTGAAATATAAAAAAATTATTATTACAACTAGTTCGTCACTGAGAAATAAGGAAAAGCTGTTAACTTGAATTTATTTGAAGCAAAGCGTTACTGGATTATGCAATAAGGTAGGCGATGTTCGGATCCTGTGTCTCAACTCTATTCTCAATTATTATCTTAGCCTATGCTCGATTACACTAACCTCTAGCGCTTGAAAGTGGAACTAAACGCTGGAGCACAGAGAAACAAAACACAGGCAAATTCGCTCAGTGTCCATTCTTTATAATCCCTATTCGCTGGTGTTACTGGCTGCACTCCTGTTTCTTCATGCAAATGTTTGACATGCACTTACTATGTGTCCAGAAAGATTAACATTTGATATAAGAACAAAAAAACTTCGTATTCGATACACGCATAATGATACCACTTTGAAGTTCAGTGAGATTTGTCGTCTTTGATTTGAAGACAGTGTTAACGAGAAGCTTATTTTGCATTAATATGAGGTTCCGAATGTTAAACAAAAAAATAACAGTTTCTTTTGCAAGCTCGAAATATTCATGCATTTTGATCCACAACTGCTGTACTTTATGAAAAGGCTTGTTTCAACATTCTATCAGTATTGCGGAGCACAAAGGAGAATTACTTCATAGTTAAATCAAGACATACATGTACATACATACATACATACATACACACACACATACATACATACATACATACATACATACATACATACATAGAAACATACATTATATCAGTAGGTGCGTACATATTTTTATCATCCAGTCTGCTTTCGAAAAAGCTGAAAGTTAGAATTTATAAAACGGTTATATTACCGGTTGCTCTGTATGGTTGTGAAACTTGGACTCTTACTACGAGAGAGAAATAGAGGTCAAAGGTGTTCGAGAATAAGGTGCTTGGGAAAATATTTGGGGCTAAGAGGGACGAAGTTACAGGAGAATGGAGCAAGTTACACAACGCAGAGCTGCATGCATTGTATTCTTCACCTGACATAATTAGAAACATTAAATCCAGACGTTTGAGATGGGCAGGGCATGTAGCACGTATGGGCGAATCCAGAAATGCATATAGAGTGTTAGTTGGGAGGCCGGCGGGAAAAATACCTTTGGGGGGGGCCGAGACGTAGATGGGAGGATAGTATTAGAATGGATTTGAGGGAGATGGGATATGACGATAGACATTGGATTAATCTTGCTCAGGATATGGACCAATGGCGGGCTTATTTGAGGGCGGCAATGAACCTCCGGGTTTCTTAAAACTCATAAGTAAGTAAGGTACGTACTTATTTAAACGAATTTTTTCTTCATTTTTTTTTTAATATCAGTCAGTTGAAAGCAACTGTCTAAAAATGGATTTAGTAACCACGTGTGACAGTCGTAGTGTATTCATTGTGTTCCAGAATATACTTAAAAGTTTTTGTTTAGAATTATGCAAAGTTAATTGCATGTTTGCAGTATTTGTCGTATCATACGTAGCCGAATTTTACAGGAGTTCTTTATTAAACTGCAATGAATCACAATCCTTCATGTCAAGTAATGTCTACCAGAAATCAAGTTTCTTTATAAATCCTTTGATTTTTTCGCTAGCTGTTATTATGTTAAGGTCCTGGCCTTGAAAACTATTATTCAAAGCATTTAAGTAGGCTACTAAAAATGATGTTACTGTAATATCGCGTATCATTGCTATACATTGTTGTTGTGTGGCTTCACTTTGTTTATAGTGTTCTTTTTCTCTCTCTATTTCTTGTGTAGCTTTACTGTGTAAGTGTATTTTTTTTCTGTTTATTTCTATTATTGTATTTGTATTCCTGGTGTTGTGGAAGAGAAGGCCTGAAGGCCTAACTACACCAGAATAAATAAATAAATAAATAAATGAATGAATGAATGAATAAATGAATGAATAAATAACTAATAAATAAATGAATGAATGAATAAATAAGTAACTAATAAATAAATAAATGAATGAATAAATAAATAACTACTAAATAAATAAATGAATGAATAAATGAATAAATAAAAAAAAAATAAATAATAAATGAATGAATGAAAGAATGAATAAATAAATAAGTAACTAATAAATAAATGAATGACTGATGAATGAATGAATGAATGAATGAATGAATGAATGAATAAGTAACTAATAAATTAATAAATAATAAATAAATAAATAACTAATAAATAAATGAATGAATGAATAACTAATAAATAAATTAATGAATGATGAATGAATGAATGAATAAATAAATAACTAATAAATTAATAAATAATAAATAAATAACTAATAAATAAATGAATGAATGAATGAATAAATAAATAACTAATAAATAAATGAATGAATGAATAAATAAATAACTAATAAATAAATGAATGAATGAATAAATAAATAAATAAATAAATAAATGAATAAATAAGTAACTAATAAATGAATGAATGAATAAATAAATAAATAACTAATAAACAAATGAATGAATGAATGAATAAATAAATAAATAACTAATAAACAAATGAATGAATGAATGAATGAATAAATAAATAAATAAATTAGTAACTAATAAATAAATGAATGAATAAATATCTAATAAATGAATGAATGAATGAATGAATGAATAAATAAATAAATACATAAATAAATAACTAATAAATAAATAAATGAATAAATATCTAATAAATGAATGAATAAATGAATAAATAAATAATTAAATAAATAAGTAACTAATAAATAAATAAATGAATGATAAATATCTAATAAATGAATGAATGAATGAATAAATAAATAAATAAGTAATAAATAAATTAATTAATGAATGAGTGAATGACTGAATAAATAAATAAATAAATAAATAAATAAATAAATAAATAAATAAATAAATAAATAAATAAATAATCTTCTATTTTAGTCGTTCTTTGGATGGTCTTCACTAATTCTGAGTAAAATCATCGGTAGTGGCGGTCGCATACAGAAGTGGGTGCGCCTCCAAAAGGTTTGGGAACCACTGCCCTCTAGAGTAAATTGTGAAAAACTTGCAAAGTAGATTGGGAATTAAGGACATGCTCCCAGCATTCTGACGCCAATATATGCAGCTGGTCTCAGAGATTGTCATACTCTTTCCCCTTTTCTCTGAATGCCTGTTTTCTATGGAGAGATGCTTATGTTAAAATGAAGTAAATATATTAGCTTTGCACTTAATTCAACAACTTTTTTTTTTTCAAGTTACCGTATTTTGTGGTATCAAATAGACATCACCATAAGCAAAACAAATAACAGACACGAATTCAAAATGTACAGGAAACCCACTACAACCACAACACATATACACAATTCATCAAATCATCCCATACAACATAAACATGCAGCTTTCCGTACAATGACACACAGATTAATTAATATACCAATGAACAATGACAACTACACTGAAGAATTAAACACAATAAAATATATAGCACAAGACAATGGATATAACCCTAACATAATAGACACACTAATAAAAAAGGCAAAACAAAAACAGAACAAACCAACACAAACAGCACGCGAGAATAAATACATAACATTAACATATCACAATACCAATACTCACAAAATTACAACTTCATTCAGAAAACTAAAATACAAGACAGCATACAAAACAAATAACACAACACAGAAATATCTAAATAATCACATTAAACATTCAAGTAAATATAATTAAACTGGAGTTTACAAACTAAAATGCAATAGTTGCCCACATTTTTACATAGGACAGACAGGAAGATCCTTTCACACAAGATATAATGAACATATTAAAGCTATAACCAAACCCTACATCACATCAAATTATGCAGACCACATTATCAACAATAATCATGACTACAGTAATATAGAAACAGATATGGAAATTTTACACATCACACCAAAAAGTTCACAGTTAAACATCTTAGAACAATACGAAATATATAAACATACAATAACATACCCACAACATATTTTTAATACACAATTACAGTTCAATACCCACACATTATTCGACGTCATGATACGTCATAACACACAAACAACCAGCCCCCACCATAAGAGCAACACACCCCCAACCCTACAACTGACAAATGCACATCGCAGAATTCAAGATCACCAGTAGTTCAGGAGACACTGATGAAGACGTGACATCACGTCGAAACGGGCCGTCTGTCCAAGGTATATAACTTTTTTTTAAAATTGTAACACTTTTTAACGTGTGACTAAGTAATTTGATGTTTTTAACAAGCAAAGTGTTAACGTGAATTTTAATCAATGTATCAAATAGAGTTAATATGTTGGTTATAAGCACTATTATTAATGTACTAAGACTTAATCCTCAGATATTATTCTGTCAATGTATATCTAAGAGTTACAAAAAGCATTAGACATCTCGATTATATGTACAAAAATATAAGAGGTAGAATTTACCTCCAATACAAGTTTCTTCTCCTCTGTAACTGTGTCATGATTTGTTTGTGTAGCCAATGGGTCCTCAGGTTCTATTTTAATCACATCCATCACAACTGAAAGAATTAAGAAACTGTTATAAATTACGAGATATTTAAAATTAAATTTAGAAACCCGTTACAAACTAGAAAAATGCTGAACAGTTTTTCTCTCGAAATTATTCAAATCAACTTCACAGGGAGTTATACCTGAAAGCTTGATTTGCATAATACACGTCACTGTTCGTTCAAAGACAACCACAATTTAAGTCACAGAGTTAGTGTGCACTCAATGTTGGTTGTCAGCGCAGTTTGAGGTCTGTGGATATAGAAGGAAAAATTGGATCAGTGTCTGGTAGAGTTCTCGGGTAGCACAGTTGGTAGAGCGTTGGTACGTTTAACCAAAATTCCCGGGTTCGATACCCGGCCCCGGAACAATTTTTCCCTCGAAATTATTCAAATCAACTTTACAGGGATTTGTACCTGAAAGCTTGATTTGCCCTCTGTATAGCATTTTTTCTTATACGGCGATTTGTGGTGAACAATTCAAAGTTGATGTCTGAATGATGGTTTCATTACCAGCTACCTGGAGAACAAAACAGTCCAGTTCTTCAGGACAGACTTCAATTGAGAAGTTTACTTTCGCTGTTGATTATCAGACGTTAATATTGCAGAATATTTAAAATGTTATATTAAATTTTTTAATGCAATGAATTCTGATCTTAAAATTTATATATTAGTCCTATATTTAACCCAATATTCACATTTAATAATGGACATTCGGTTCACGTAGCCTATATAGGTTAAGTGTGCCAGGTAACATGTAGCTATGTAATCAACTGGCGTAGCTCAGGCAGTAGCGCGTTTGTCTGATGTTCCAGAATTTCGCTTCGTAGTGGGTTCGATTCCCGTTTGGGTTGATTAGCAGGTTGCTTTTTTTTTCCAGAGATATTCCTAATTGCACGTCGAATATCACGTAATTCATGGCAAATCCTCGGCCTCATCTCGCCAAATACCATCTCGCTATCACCAATTCCATCGACGCTAAATAACTCAATTGTTGATACAGCGTCGTCAAAGAACTGAGTAACTTAAAGGAGATTCATAGAACCCCTATAATTGCATGAAATGTTCATGTTCTTCGTATATTTAAACCTTTGATGAATTGGTTTTTATTTATATGTAAAGATTGTGAATATGATCGAATGAAATAAATAAGTATTTGTGTTCTATTATTAGTGATTATTTAATTTATAATAGTGATTGTTTGTCCTTAACTTCTTCACTGACTATATAACACATATCGCTACAAGTATTCTACGAGTATTTGCAATGCAATTACTGAGTTTCATCTGAATGATCCGACGCTAAGCAACTGACTTCACTTCCTGACTTTTCGTAACATATTATTCATTTCATACTCGGCCATAAACGTTTAATTTAAAAGAAAAACATGTATGGTACGGTTTAAATTGTATATGGAACAGAAGATAATGTCACAGATTTAAGAATATTAAGTTTTCCAATACGTCTCTACAAAATATTCCCTACAAATTCAATCATTTTGTCTTTAAAAATCAACGAAACTCAGCGTTAGACTTCTTAAGAATTGAAGTCTTGCGCCAGATTCACAATTGGTTAACACGAAAAACTATAAAACTTTTATTTATCATTATTTTAATGGGTTATTTTACGACGCTGTATCAACATCTAGGTTATTTACCGTCTGAATGAAATGAAGGTGATAATGCCGGTGAACTGAGTCCGGGGTCCAACACCGATAGTTACCCAGTATTTGCTCGTATTGGGATGAGGAAAAAGCGCGGAGAAAACACCTCAACCAGGTAACTCATCCCGACCGGGATTCCAACCCGGGATACCTGATTTCGCGGTCAGAAGCGCTGAACGATAAAACTTTTATACATGTGGTAACCGATCTCACTTGTTTGTTGAACGAGTCGAACTCAAGGACTTAAATCGGATATAGTTGAAGAAACGGAAACAGTTCGGAAATGTAGTAAATTGTCTCACATGAGAGATGCGTGGTGACAATATCCATCGCAGAACCAGTGGCGTGGGATACATTGTCGTTTGGCTCATGGAATAAGATTACTTTGGCATACTCTCTCATGGGATCCGTGCACTTTTTCAATACATAAAATATATACCGAAATATATATGTCCTTTTGTGAAATACAGACTTATTATTTACCTGTGTTTCAACTTCAAGTGTAACAAAATCACCTCAAAATTAAATCAACGCCGGAAGTTATTTATTTCCATGTTCAGTTTAGCAGGTAGGTACATTAAGTGGGCCGTGAAAACAACGGTGGTAACGTAACTGTCGTTATAGCAAAGGCTAAAATGTTAGGTTAGGTTGCGTTACGTTATTAAAGTTGATTTCCGATTACTGAAAGTATTTCTATCATTTTTACAGCGGTAAAATACGGCAAAAATGAGACTTTCAAAAAATTGTCCAAAATCCATAATTACAGGGAAATATAATACGCTCTACAACTTACCAATCTCCACACCTCCACTCTGAATGGTATGCCGAAAGTAACCGAGACCTACTGCATTTATCTTTCTCAAGAAAAATAACAAACATAAGACATGTCCACGGTAAAAATAGAGATGATTGAAGAATACTGGGTTTGTAGTAGTAGAAAACCTGCCTCTGGGCAGGAAATTATTAATGAAACTGGCGGTACAATATTTTCTTAAAATAAGAATATTTTCCCTGGACCTTAAATATAATATTAATGGAATATAAATTACTAGCTTAATAGGACCAAATTTCTGGTAAAATGGTTTAATTACACATTACCATTGATTAACTGTGGCTGTTCAAAAATTCTCAAAGCACATGCAAAATCAATTAACTATCACACAAGCAAAAATCTCAAGAAAAAAAACTACTCACGCACTCTTGGGGAAACAATTCTTTAGCAATGACACAAACACAAAAAAATATTTTAAATTACAAACACAATAAGACTTCAATAACCCGTAAAAAAAACAGCCAACAAATTCTACTGCATCCAATTTGTTTGGCTGGCATTTTTGCCAGAAATAAAAGTCGAAAGGTACAAGCAAAAATAGTTGTGTGGAAATGAAATAATTTTATTCCTCTGTACACCTTATTTATGTGTATTTATTTATCTGTACATCTTACACATACTGTATTCACCTGACGTTGTTTACGTTGTCTACTTACAGTATTCCATTCAGTGCGCTGTCTGAGGGGTGGGGACAGGAAACTACACTAAAGCAATGCAGATAGCGTAATGTGTAACGGACATTGTCGGTCCTGATATGCACGTCTGTAGACAGCAGTGTATGTGTACAAGTTGCAGTGTCCAGTCGATCAGTCCTAGTGAAATGGAGGAGTACACGAGAGCGGAATAAGCAGACCTGATTTTCGAATACGGATGAGCCAATGGGAACAGTAGACAAGCTCACAGATTGTATTCACAAGTACCTACGTAGGAGACACCCAGCCCATACCATCTTTCCACGACTGTTCCAAAGGTTAAGGGAAGGAAGGCACGTGGTGCGAAATTACAATTCCATTTCCACACAAATTCAGACAGGCAGCCAAGCGCCTTGCCCGACTGAGCCATTCTAGAATGTTGTGGGAGGTTTCATCATTCCAAATGTAGTAGTAAAGAATAGTGAAGAAACCATAATGCTTAAAATAACCTTCCATCATCTTGGAAGTAAAATACCGTACTAGTCATTTAAGGGTATATGTACATGAACAACCACGATTATTATTAGAAAATGCAGGCACTAAATTTCTGAAATTTTATAAAGAAATGAACTCACAATTTGACAAAAATTATAAGGTATCACAACAAGACTTATTAGAACTTAAATATCTGATAAAAGTATAAAAAAAGGTTACTAATAATATTTTTAAGAATTCAGTTTTTACTTTAAATTAAATTTTCCAAAATTTGAAAATTTTCACACATGTTATTTCATAACTCCGCAACCATTAGAGATAGAATTCTGAAATTTTGTACACTGATTTAACATGCATTTATGCAAAAGGTAGACTACAATAATGCCCATTTCTTTAAAAACAGAAAAATTAGGTCCCAAAAGAGTATGTAAATTTTAATATTTTTTTTATATAGGACAAGTAAAACATTAATTGTATTAAAATAAACAACTCTACATGTCTGAGAGTAGTCTACTTTTCAGAAATAAGTGTTTATTACCTGCAGGAGAAATATTAAAGATATCAGAGAGACCATAACAATGTTATAGTTACCAAATTATATAAGTGCAAAATTTCTTTTGTTTATTTTTCATACTCTGATAAAACTGGTTTGAAAAATATTTCTTATCTTTTTTATACTTTTATGAGATATTTAAGTTCTAATAAATCTTGTTATGGTACCTTGTAATTTTTGTCCAATTGCGAGTTCATTTTCTTATTAAATTTTAGAAATTTAGAATCTGCATTTTCTGATAATATTTGTAGTCGTTAACGTACATTTACCATTAAAACAACGAACATTTACCTTTTGTCTGCACTTACGTTCCCAGACAGCTGGTTAACGGACTACGACTCAAGTGTAGGAATTGGGCCAATATTATCCTTTTGTTACCATGCCTGTTGATGGACAACAAATTATGATAAAAAAGAAGAGCATAATGACACCAATAAAAAGTTTATTAATTAGGATACATTTAACAAAATAATCATCTCATCGGATTCCAAATCCAGGCACGGCAGTATTGTCCTTTCCTAAGACTGCAAGTGAAATGGGATGACAAAAAAGTTACATCTGCATTACTTAATGATGGCAAATCAGTTCTCTTCAACAGATCCCTAACATTGTGAGGTTATTGGTAACTGCAAACATAACTGCCAAAAAGAGATATCTTATTAGCCGACGACAAAGAAATTCGCGTCCTTAAATTACATATTAATTAATCGACATATACAGGAAACAATGAAAACAAATGAATGCAACTAGAATCAAAGCAGCAGTCGATAAGAGATGGGATTACAAAGAATGGACACTTCTCTCGGTACCTTTGATGTAGCCGGACTGATTTCAATGACCTTCAAGCCAGCTAGAGCGTGAGATTCTGCTTTCTCCCTAGAGTTGGCGCTGACATCACACCAGCTAGCAGTCGACACAGCGGAAATATAACACATATAATTAATACATCTAGATACATTATGTACTCAAATAAAATAAATTGGATCCATAAAATAATAAATCCGTCATTAACTGCAATGTCTAGACTCTAGAGTTCCTTTATAATGATAGTTAAGACGTTGACCCCAACAACAATTAAAATATGTAATGATTTGATAGCGCTGAAAATGGAAAAACAAAACTCTTACGAGAAGTAAAACCATATACCTATATTATATTATATACAAATATTAAACCAATTTGATATATAATTTTATAATGTATTATATTATTTTATAATATAATTTATTATATCTGAAATATAAAAAATTATTATTACTAGTTCGTCACTGAGAAATAAGGAAAAGCTGTTAACTTGAATTTATTTGAAGCAAAGCATTACTGGATTATGCAATAAGGTAGGCGATGTTTGGATCCTGTGTCTCAACTCTATTCTCAATTATTATCTTAGCGTATGCTCGATTACACTAACCTCTAGCGCTTGAAAGTGGAACTAAACGCTGGCGCACAGAGAAACAAAACACAGGAAAATTCGCTCAGTGTCCATTCTTTATAATCCCTATTCGCTGGTGAACATATAACGAATATGAAAATCCGAAGAAAAAAAAAAATCCAGAGTTTCCACGAAAAACAACAGTTGCAAAATTTAGACTATATACTGGGAATTACTGCATAAATATACCTCCCTTACAGAAACAAATGCATACCAGTATTGTGTGAACACTAGGACACGGATTTCTAGTTCCATACCAAATGAAGAATCCACTGCAAGAATGATGGATGTGATTTGGAATACATTTTTCAGGAGAAGCAATTGAAAGTTTGAAATGCTTAGCGCTCAAAGTTCAACTGTGATTTTCCGATCATTACTGGACAATGACTATCAGTGTTAATGCCATATAACTCTCTATGTACATTCTATATGTCATAAGCTATGCATTGACAGTCTAGGTTCATTTTCGACAAGAAAGTGACATCCATTATTCCTGCCGTGGACTCTACAATTTTGTTTGCTACATCATACAAGTTTATTATTCAGATATCACTCTCTATGTTTCATGTACACAAGATTCCCTTTTTAAAATTCTAAAGCTTTCAAATGAACCACGAATTTTTGTAAATGCATAAAAACTATGTTTGTGCTTGAAAAGGTCCCTTTCAATACTTTGCGTATATTTATATAATACCAGTGCCTATAAAAATGTAAAAATGCACCAAAAAACAAGAAAAAGACAATTAAAACGCAAAAAAATAAAGATCTCTCACGCACAATCAATGGTCTAGCAAGTTCGTTCCATATTGGTCTTACAAGATTTTACCTAATATCCTGGAACTGATGTTCGTTTGGAAAAATCCAACCTAACATAAAAGAGGTGGTAGGTTGTTCAGGTTAGGTGAGAGCTTGCAAATTCGTTTTCGCGTCAATGCACCCACATCATGCGAAATGAAACAAACCCATCACCAATTAGTCTCTTTCACCCTATGCAATTTGAATGAGTCTTAAGTTTTTTGTATACGAAGATCATTTCATAAATATGTATGTGTTTATTCACATTCCAAATGGATAAATACCCGGTGGCAGTGGTAACTAATTACACTTAATAATAAATTAATAATAATAATAATAATAATAATAATAATAATAATAATACTTACTTACAAATGGCTTTTAAGGAACCCGAAAGTTCATTGCCGCCCTCACATAAGCCCACCTATCCTGTGCAAGATTAATCCAGTCTCTATCATCATATCCCACCTCCCTCAAATCCATTTTAATATTATCCTCCCATCTACGTCTCGGCCTCCCCAAAGGTCTTTTTCCCTCCGGTCTTCCGACTAACACTCTATATACATTCCTGGATTCGCCCATACGTGCTACATGCCCTGCCCATCTCAAACGTCTGGATTTAATGTTCCTAATTATGTCAGGTGAAGAATACAATGCGTGCAGTTCTGCGTTGTGTAACTTTCTCCATTCTCCTGTAACTTCATACCGCTTAGCCCCAAATATTTTCCTAAGCACCTTATTCTCAAACACCCTTAACCTATGTTCCTCTCTCAGAGTGAGAGTCCAAGTTTCACAACCATACAGAACAACCGGTAATATATGTTTTATAAATTCTAACTTTCAGATTTTTGGACAGCAGACTGGATGATAAGAGCTTCTCAACCGAATAATAAAACGCATTTCCCATATTTATTCTGCGTTTAATTTCCTCCCGAGTGTCATTTAGATTTGTTACTGTTGTTCCAAGATATTTGAATTTTTCCACCTCTGCGAAGGATAAATCTCCAATTTTTATATTTCCATTTCGTACAATACTCCTGTCACGAGATATAATCATATACTTTGTCTTTTCGGGATTTACTTCCAAACCGATCGCTTTACTTGCTTCAAGTAAAATTTCCGTGTTTTCCCTGATCGTTTGTGTATTTTCTCCTAACTAATAATAATAATAATAATAATAATAATAATAATAATAATAATAATAATAATAATACTAATAATAAAATAGCAATAGTATAATAATATTAACAAGGAGCATGCTAAATTAAATGAAGCACGATCACGTAAAATATCACTTAAAGTAAGCCAAATTTGTAACTAACCCTAAGTTCTAACTAAAACTCACGACTATGATATGTCCATACATGCACAAGTACCTTTCAGCACTACAATCATTTCGCTGTCAACTCACTCACTGCACTGGAACTACGACACATATCAATAACATTTCAAAGATATTTCATTGTTCAAATACTTTACACTATCACTATAAACTATAAAACTTCACCAACACAAGCACACTTCACTTCAGTGACACAACACACTTCTTCACTGATACAACCCTTCAAATAACAAAACATCAATTACACCCTTTAAATAATAAGCATAATATAGCCTACTACGATCTATTAGTAAAGTACTTAAACCTATTTTAAATACATTTTCGGTTATTGCTAAAGCCTTTAGTAAAGCATTCCAGTCCCTGATAGTACGATTGAGAAAAGAAAACTTTCCAGTGTCCATCGTCTGTCTTCTTTCCCTCAATTTATATGAGTGCTCGTTCCTTGAAGAGTAATATGGTGGCTGCAACCTATTTTTTATTACTCTCCAGGCAGGCTCACCTCTGTATGTTTTGAACATTGCGCATAATCGAATTCGCGTTCTCTGGTCCGTGAGTGCGTCGCATTTTAATGTTGAATTATTACAACTATCATGGCAACCATGTTGTATCTCTCGAATTACCGAAAATGTGACCAGTTCAGTATATACGTTTGAAAACCTGTTGTGCACTGTACGAAATGCCACGGCCAGATTGTGCCTATGTGCATTGTATGTATGTATTTATTTACACTGCAAGCGGGCAAGCACCCGGTGGCAGTGGTATACACAATATAAACAATACAAAATAAAATCATAAACAATTCACAATAAAATTCACAATACACAATACAATTATACAATACACAATACAATTTAACACAATAATTACAATTAATAATAAAACATAAAATACCTAATTTTACAATACAACCTACATAATTATGTATAGGCCCTACATAAGTTTCAATAGTCTTTCACTTTACTCTCATCTCATTCTCTGTAGTGGCACTATGACGCATTTCACTGACACTATAGAACACATTTCATTGACGCTGTAAATTATCACTGATCGGAACTATTCACTGCACTGTAAAACCATAACTCCACTGACTCACCTCGCTTCACTGATACAACAGTTCAAATAAGTCAAATAATTACACCCTTATGCATACTTATAAGCAGAACTACATTTAAGCTAAACATTTCTAGTCTAAGGTCCTCTTACACGCTGTTTTTAAATAATTTACAATTCAAACCAAGGAAGTAACTCATCAGGCTAGATAAATACATGTCACCTTAAAAAATTAAATGTTAAATAACACCTTAATTTTAATTTGCACTTTATACACAACTTTTTAAGTTATTCTTGAATCTCCTTAAGGAAGGACAGACCTCAAAGACCGCTGCAGGCAGGTCATTCCAATCATTTATAGTTCTATTTAAAAATGAGAATTTACCTACATCCATTTTCCGTTTCCTACATTTGATTTTAAAATCATGATAGTTCCTACCATAGTACGTTGGCTCTTCTAACTGAGCCGTTATGTCTACCCATGCTTTCTGACCTAGATGTGCTCTATACAATATTGGTGGCTACTGTAGTTGACAGCTCACGCAAAAGTTAGTATGCTACAGGCTGTGCTCCAAGATGGATGTAAGTAAAGTTGACCTCTCGAGAAGCATTGGGTGATAGTGCGTTGGAACACACTTCCTACTCACCTGATCTCAGTCCACGCGACTTTGATCTCATTCCGCAGTTGAAGAAACAGATGCGCGAGAATCGGTTTGCAAACAGGGACGACATCTTAACGGCGTATCGACGAGAGGTGGTACACAAGACGAATTGCATGCAGCTGATGGTATTCAACGCCTGCATCATCGTTGGCAAAGATGTGTGGAAGCCTTTGGGGTTATTTTGCAGGGTGTTAGCTGTGAGTAATATACTTTGTTTCCTTCTCTGCATAATAAAACAATGATTTCTATTTACGCATTTTTTAATTTCCCTTACCCATTGCCTCCTGTACCCGGACCCAGTTTGGTACTAGCATTGCGAACCACATCCCAGTGACTTTCAAACGTATATAGTGAATTTCTATTCCTGCAGCTTTATTTGCTGATATGATATAGTTGCCATGACATATGAAATGACCCTCGTACATTCAGCGTAACGGAACAACTGGATAACACCCACGGCAGAGCAATGTCGATAGTCGACGTTACTCGCTGGCCACTAGTCACCGGGCCGTGTCAAACAGAAGACAATCGAAATGGTGGTAGTAAAATTCGCGACTATATTCTTAAATAAATCACTCTATTAGTCAAGTGCAAGATTAATGCCGTACAACGACGATGTTTTGAATGCACTAAAAGAAAATGGTTATGTAGTAAGATCTTAAAGTAGGTTATGACAACGAAATAAAGAGGGAAAAGGTGTGGTTCACGGAATATCATTTAAATAACGGAAAGTAAATTTCCGGTTAATGTTCACCAAAGCATTAAGTACATAATTATGACCGCGTTGCAGTTTCATTTGTGGCCTAAACAAAATACCTAGCCTTTTACGGGGAAGAAAAAGAAAAAAAAAAAACTTTCAGGGGCCATGAAATTATTCACTGCTTTAATTCATTAATTGTTTATCAATATTACGAAATAAAAACTGTCCTAAAGGGCATGACCGACTAGAAACATCGATACCGAAGAGATAAATCCATTAGGCCGTGATGAAACAAATGAAAATGCGAGAGAGATTTTAGTTCGAGATAAAGTGGGCACACAATTTTGATGAAAATATTGTAACTGGAGATCCCTTGTAAGATCTGTCTTAACCTTCTATGAAGAAATGACGTCCAAGCAAATTTGTGGTCGTGGGAATAATCATTGCAATAGATAAGAGTAACAGTGGTGCTATTTCTCAGTAATGTTCAGAACGAAGGAGGTAGAGAGAAAAAGAAACAAATTTCTCCTTCTAACGACACCACAGACCAAAATCATGTTCTTATGTTGGCAACATTGTGTATGTAGTTAAATTTGGTGGTAAACGTAACAGCATGGTTCAAAGCTACAGTGGTAATTCTCCAGTATAGTGAGCGTAAAATTAAATATTTACTAAAATTTGTTCATTGTTAATTTCTTATAAACTCCTAAATGTCCTAAATCTCTCTATTTTAGCACCTAGATATTCGCTCCCTAGTAATCACCCTGTTAGTAAAATACAGAGCATTCGCCTACGGGTGGGGCCAGGAAAGCGGCTTGCCTGCGGTGTCCCTTGCAGAAATCGTCTATCCGTAAGCTTCCGCTTTCTATACTATACTCTGTAGGGTTTTAATTTTAAAAGTTTAGCAGCAGTAAAGACTGATGTTTGTGAAACACTAACTTCCTGTGAAACATATCTTAGAGATTTATTAGGGGAGCGTGTAAATGATGCACTGATTTCATCAATTTTTTCTCTCGTCAATACTCTTCGTTTTCGCTTAGGAATTGTAGCATTTATCGACCCTGTTGTCCTTAATTTGTTAACAAGACGTCTAACATTCTCTATACCCAGAATTGGAGCACCCGAATATTTCACTTCAAATTGCCTACGCACTTCTCTACACGAGTGTGTTTTCACATGTGCATCATACATAAAAACTCTCTGTTCAAGCGTGAATATTGCGTTTGCATTATTAACAAATTTTACACAACGCTGAATATTTAAGCAACTGTGTCAAGAAACTGCACTGTACGTGTTAAATCTGCAACATCTGGCTCACAACTGATAACTTGTCGACTTTGATTGCCGTGCATGTCTGAACAACATCGCGTACAAAGCGGCGTGTCAGTACATGCCACTTTCCTGGCCTCACTCGTAGGCGAACGCTCTGTACTTTTGAATTCGGTATACAATAATCTCTCCTTATCTGCGGTCAACCTTAACAAACATTTCTTTATGTAGTTTAGCTCAACTTATCTTAATAAGAAGTTTTGTAGAAAATGTAAAAATTAGTAGCAAATTGTGTTCACTAACTGTGGCAATATCAATAACCAACACTGTCCTCAGTGGCATTACCACCCCACTATTTACATTTCATGTGCTGCAGTAGCAATCTACCAACGATTTCGGGTATCCGCGGTAAGTTTCAGATTGTATCCCCTCTCCCCACCCAGCTATATGGGGATTATTGTATCAACCATCAACTTTTCGACTGCGTGATTGATATAATTAATAACTGCATATTAATTGATTTCTATTTTATGTTCTGATGCCACTTTTACAGAAGTATTTATGTTTCAGTGTTTGTCGTTGCTGTGCATTCTAGACGCTTATCGCATCTGATTGTCTTCTAAGTAGTGTGCTTCATATATAAATGATTATTCCAATATTCCTTACTTACAAAGCACAACTTACAGATATCACATTTGAATGGCTCTCCGCTGGTGTGTATACTGGCATGTCTTTTAAGATTCGAAGAATTAGTAAAAGACTTTTCGCAGATATCACATTTGAATGGCATCACACCAGTGTGAATACTGGAATGTACTTTGAGTTTCCGAGAACTTGAAAAACACTTTTTGCAGTCATCACATTTGAATGTCTTCCCGCCAGTGTGTATACCAGCATGTGTTTTGAGACTTGAAGAATATAAAAAAGATTTTTCGCAGGTATCACATTTGAATGGCTTCACGCCGGTGTGTATTCTGGCATGTGTTTTGAGACTTGAAGCATATGAAAAAGATTTTTCGCAGATATCACATTTGAATGGCATCACGCCGGTGTGTATACTGGAATGTCCTTTGAGTTTCGAAGAAGATGAAAAAGACTTTTTGCAGATATCACATTTGAATGTCTTCACCCCAGTGTGTATACCGGCATGGGTTTTGAGACTTGAAGCATATGAAAAAGATTTTTCGCAGATATCACATTTGAATGGCTTCACGCCAGTGTGCACATTGGCATGTGTTTTGAGATTTGAAGCATATGAAAAAGATTTTTCGCAGATGTCACATTTGAATGGCATCACGCCGGTGTGTATCCTAGCATGTATTTTGAGTTTCGAAGAATTTGAAAAAGACTTTTTGCAGATATCACATTTGAATGTCTTCGATGAACAGTGTGTATCAATATGTCTTTGGAGATGCGAAGATTCCGAGAAAGACTGTTTGCAGATATCACATTTGAAGCCGGTATGTAGCATTAAGTGTTTCTTGAAATAATGCGAATTCAAATAACATTCTCCACAGAATTCACATTGGAACGTGTTTCCAACTGTGTGCTTAATTGAGTGACTTTTCAGTTTTGCCAGTTTGCAAAATAACTTTCCACAGACATCACATGCAAGGGGCTTTTGTCCGCTGAGCTGCTTTTTATGTAGCTTGAGAAACCGCAGAAAAAAGAAACGCTTTCCACAGACATCACATTTGAATACCTTCTGACCTCTGTGTTGGTTTGAATGTATTATCAGATCTTCCTCTATAGCGAAACACTCACCACATATAGCACAACTGAAGGTCTCACAGTTTGAGTTCGTGTCACTAGGTCTTTCAGGAGTTCTTGATTCTGCAAAACATATACCACACACATAATATCCCCTCACATGTTCCAATACACTTTGCATGCAAGAGAAAGTCTTTCCAAGAAAATTCCACTTGACTGAACCACTACGTACCTGCGTCAACGTCGCAAAGTGTCGAACGGGATGACTCTGTAAATTCATCGTCAACTTTCCTGTTATCAGCTCCCTCACGGGCTGGTCTTTGTGGGGACGAATTATTTTCTGGAAGATGGTAGTGCAAGGAAGAATCTCCATTCCTTATTCCTTTATCATGGGCAACTGCAATGTTGTCACCAACATATTCCAAAGATCTGCAAAATAGTTAATACAACTATTGTTCCATCTTTTATAATAGTTGTTTGTAATGTTTCATATTACAAGACTGATAATCAGTCCAGTATTATAATATGAAGTTACGACGAAAAACCAGACTCACCACATTGTTTATGGCACAAATGGGACACAAAGCATGGACCGATATCAATGCTAGATTAGCAACGCCATCATACTTAGGAAGGGCTGATCATATTAGGAAGTTTAAATGTAGAAAACAAAGAACAGAAGTGGCAAAATTTTCCTTGTTAACCGTACAATAGTAGACTGGAGCAGCTTACCTGCGGCAATCTTTCAGGGTGGTCCTCTTAAAATCAATACATTTAAGGAAAGGTTGAGAAGATTAGACTGAAAATGTAATTGGAGGTCCAGTGTAATTATTTAAGTTGTGTCATGTAATTAATTGAGTTGATATATAATTAAGTTGATATGTAATTAATTAAGATGATATGTAATTTAGTTGATATGTAAATAAATTAAGGTGATATGTAATTAAGTTGTTAATAGTTGGGTGAAATAGAAATATTTATAAGTTAGATTTACTTTTGCTTATTGTAGGCGTTATTATAGAATAGTTTTTATTTATAGTCCTAGGTTTATTGCATCTACTATTTATAGATTTACGTTTATTTTATTTTATTTCAAGTAATTGTAATTATTGTATATTAAAAATCACTGTGTTTACCCAATTCTAGTGTTAATACATACATACGTACCTACCTACACACATAAGTGTATCATACAATGTTTTATCCACTTCGATAAACAATTAATTTGTAATAAAAATAACTGTTTTATATTTAATAGTTTTGAACATGTCTTTTCTGGATATTATTATTATTATTATTATTATTATTTTTTTTTTTTTTTAATTTCTTCCTGTAATTACAATTCGTTTATGTTTGCTCTATTAGTTTTGAACATAACATGTTTTCGTTTATAACAGAATTGCAGCAGTATTAGGAGAAATATACAAATTTTGTTAAAATGGGTTCAAACGAGAAATGAAATATAAAAAATTTGTTCTAAGAAAGATGGAGGATGGAATTCCAGTTGCGTAGCAGAAGAGTATGTGGAAACATGTATCGAAAAAAAAAATCAATAGGTACTGGTAGTAAAATAATTGAGGAAAGTACCAATATTCCGATTTTCAGTATTCTGCAGCATTGTCAACTGCAGGAATTAATAAAACAAATTGTGAACATACTGTTGTTAATGTTTATAACAAATACAATCAATTCCATTTTATTTAATTGTGATTCACATTATGGAACTAGATAGGTAATACCGTTATCATTACCTAACTAGTTGCTAATAGCAGTATCATTACCTAACTAGTTGCGTAATAAAGTACCATTACCTAACTAGTTGCTCAATGAATGTGTGTACAACATTTTTTTAGTGATATAAAGTCCACACTGCATAGTCAAAGACGATAAAATAGTTATACTAGTATTGTTACGTCATATAAAGTGTATCATTACACAAGACAAGAACAGGCTGCAGTCTGTTGGGTAGGAGAGTTTCTGAGTAATTGTCTCTTTCAGTAAACAGTGTCTTGAGATAATATTTCCGATAGTAGTAGATTGCTTACATAAACCATGGTCTAAATTGAGGTACCGAAATAAAAAAAAAAACTAACTAGTCATGCAGAGGTAATTTTGAGAAAAATACAGAAACATTTCAGAAACTGCATTTTAGTTTCTTTAACCCTTGTTTTTGGTATAGTTACTTTGCACTTGGCCACATCTACGTGTTTCAACAGGACTTAATTTTCATTAGTTAATGGAATATGTAGAAAAATAGGATTAAAAACTGCTGACATGGCCCTTCTTAATCTAAAGAAACAAACATTCCTAAAAAGTAAATAAATTAAAATAGTTATAATGTCTCATAGACCCCTCTATAGTAGTTCCGTGACAATAACTCTCCATAGTACTTCAGGGTTAATGCACAGAAACAATGGAAATGGACTGGATCTTAAAACAGAAAGGATCAGAAGGAATCAACACGTGCATAGCTTTACTAATCTACATATTTTTAAGAAGGAACTCTAATATATTGCAATCTCATAAATTAATAATTGAACAAGGATGAAGTGGAAGCTGTCTCACTGCACTCACCTGTCAATGACGAAATGATCTTCCTCATTCACTTCCAGGCTATCTTCCTGTTTCACTGTGACTACATCTTGCAACTCTCTCTGAAAAGAATTTTGATGCTGAAAATTTTCATCGGTATTCATTCATTCATTCATTCATTTATTTTATTCCATAGATCTTACATGAGCAATGAAGCTTTAAGATGTGGAACATGTCAACATTTTACAATATTACAATTACAATTTTTACAAATTTCTTTATCTTCATAATTACCTAGTGATCACTTATCACTTCAAAGTTATTCCTGTGATTACAATTCTCCAACATGATGAAATTGGTCAGCTATTGTAGTTTGGGATCAATTACTTCTTATATTCAATTAACAGAAATTTAGGAACCGTTTCATTATTTGGCAAGTGTCTTACGTCACCACTTCAAATATGATTCTTATTGTTTAGTCAGTTGTTCGTAGACAGCTTTGAACCTCGTGACACCAATAAGGCATCATTGATGACGCAACTAAGCCAGGAGACAATAGGTTACGAAGGTTAGTTTCTTTCCCTCTCCATGTACACATCGCTGATTACCTACATATTACACAGATGAGATTTTAGATGCATACAAACAATTGTTCTTCCTCTGACACATACCGTCAAGTGAGATGTAATGACTGACAATAGATGTACATATCAGCCAGAACCTCAACCAGGCTAAATTTAATTTGTAAAGATATTATTCCAGGATAACAGAGAAGGTTTGGTATCGAAAGGGTTACATGTGGATGACGTGAATATCTTAGGAGAAAATCCTCAAGCTATTAAGGAAAACACGGAAATTTTACTTGAAGGAAGTAAAGCAATAGGTTAGGGAGTAAATCCCGAAAAGACAAAGTATATGATTATGTCTCGTGACCACAATATTACACGAAATGGAAATACAAATATTGGAGATATATCCTTCAAACAGGTGGAAAAATTCAAATATATTGGAGCAACAGTAACAAATATAAATGAAACTCAGGAGGAAATTAAACGCAGAATAAATATGGGAAATGCCTGAGAAGCTTTTGTCATCTAGTATGCTGTCAAAAAATTTTTAAGTTAGAATTTATAAAACAGTTATATTAACTGTTGTTCTGTATGGTTGTGAAACTTGGACTCTCACTTTGACAGAGGTACAGAGATTAAGTGTGTTTGAGAATAAGGTTCTTAGCGAAATATTTGGGGCTAAGAGGGATGAAGTTACAGGTGAATGTATTGTATTTTTCACCTGACATAATTAGGAACATTAAATCCAGATGTCTGAGATAGGTAGGGCATGTAGCACGTATGGGCGAATCCAGAAATGGATATAGAGTGTTAGTTGGGAGGCCAGAGCGAAAAAGACCTTTGGGGAGGTCGAGACGTAGATGGGAGGATAATATTAAAATGGATTTGAGGGAGGTGGGATATGATGATACATACTGGATTAATTTTGCACAGGATAGGGACCAATGGCGGGCTTATGTGAGGGCGGTAATGGACCTGCGGGTTCCTTAAAAGCCATTTTTAAGTAAATATTAGTATACTGGTACTTTATGAAGTTCAAACGTACAAACTCAGATTGTGACACAAAGTTATAAATTTGCGAACTCAATGCACAAGAACTGTAAAACATTGTGAAACAGGCACGAGAACAACCAATAAACTCCACTCACCTCAGATTTACGCCACACTGGAAAGGTAATGGGCACTGGAGTCTTCTCTGCTTTCACCTCGGAAATGAGATCACAGTTAATATCCCCGTACTCAGGCTTCATGACGGCAGTCAGCTCTGGATTAATTAAGTTTACTGCCTGCAGAAGATAAAGATGCTACATAGTTGTATTATGTTAGGGAAATCAATGGGAAAGGAACGGGAGTTGATGGAATTCCCACTGAAATAGTGAAATGCTTGGGTGACGAATAGTAGGAAAATGGATCATTATACAGGGCTACTACAAAGGCTTTACCCGATTCCATAGCCTTGTATTATGAAAAGTATGAGACATACATTATTGAAAGTTATACCAATAAAAAGAGAAACTCATCAAGTTTTTGGTCCATCAACTGCTACAAGTGCTCGATGTGACAAACATCCACTCAGTAGTCTAACTCCTGCCACACCCGCTGGAGCATATCACGATCAACTCTAGCCACTGCCGCACGGATCCAGTTATTAAGTTCTCCAAGATTAACTGGCAAAGGAGGTACATACACTTGATCTTTGACAAACCCCCATACAAAAAAAAAATCACAGGGAGTCAAATCTGGCGATCAAGGAGGCCAACGCAGAACACACCGATCGTTGTTTTTTTTTATTGGGTTATTTTACGACGCTGTATCAACATCTAGGTTATTTAGCGTCTGAATGATATGAAGATGAAAATGCCGGTGAAATGAGTCCGGGGTCCAGCACCGAAAGTTACCCAGCATTTGCTCGTATTGGGTTGTGGGAAAACCCCGGAAAAAACCTCAACCAGGTAACTTGCCCCGACCGGGATTCGAACCCGGGCCACCTGGTTTCGCAGCCAGACGCGCTGACCGTTACTCCACAGGTGTGGACCCGATCGTTGTTAGAAGCCCGTCCACACCAACGTTGTGGTAGATGCTCATTAAGATACTCACGCACTTCCAGATGGAAATGTGGTGGAGCCCCATCTTGTTGAAATAAAAACCCTGGTTTATCTTCATGTAACTGAGGCATCAACCACATTTTCGGCCTCATCTCGCTATCACCAATCCCATTGACGCTAAATAACCTGGTAGTTGATACAGCGTCGTTAAATAACCAAGTTAAAAAATCTTAATCATAACAGTACTAGTACATAATAATAATAATAATAATAATAATAATAATAATAATAATAATAATAATAATAATAATAATAATAACAACAATCGTGAATAATTTCAAAACATGGTCCTAAGAAGAGCAGTTTGGCTTTAGCAAGGGAAAAGATACAGGAGATGCAATTAGACTGCTACGAACAATCGGCAAAAGATACCTAAGGAAAAATAAAGAAGCGTAAATGTAGTATTTGCATTATGCTTCTGCAAGTAAACAACAATCGTGATTCTGTCCCCTCCATCTGTCCACGCCCATGTCACTAAAATTATTCAATTAATTTTATTGATATTTATGTGTCGACCTCTGACATTCCAACTACAAAAAAGCACGTTTGTGCGAGATCGTGCGTATTTGCTTGTTTTCCGCACAGAACCAATACGCGGTAAGTGTGAAATTACCACATTCAGTATCCCCAACGTAACACACATAACAATTTCCCTCTTCTTACCGCTTAAGCGCGACATTCATTTTACTGCTTTAAGCTTTTAACATAGGCTATTATTTTTAGAGACGTTTAACATAGTAATAATTATAAATTGGAAACTTACCACTGCAATTTCACATGAATTGCAATGTTAATTATTGTTTTTAAATATTTGCAAAAATTAAGTAAAGTCTACTACTTCACGAAACTTATTGCATTCCTGATACAAGTAACATTAAGGAAGCCGTGAAAAAAATCAACAAGATTCCAGATGCCGATGTTATTACTGCAATATGTTATATAAATAATATTGTTAAAATATTAAAATGCAAAATAAATCATTACATAACCTTACCGTTTGTTTTAAGTTCGCATTATAGACTGGGGGGAAAAAAAGACAGACGTATATCACGGCCTGCTGCAGTATAGTAAACACAGAAAATATTTTATAGCAACAATGTTGAAGAAAGATATTTTGGTTTTCCGAAGTTGCCGTCATTAAACAGAAACCAACATGGAGATTTCATTGCAACTAATTAGAAATTTGTCTTTCAGGTATGTAATAAACGATCTTCGCACAAAATAATGTACGATACACGAGAGGTATGTTAGTTTTCATGTTCTCGGAAATTAAAAAAAGCTTAACTACGTTTCGCTTTTTCAATCTTTTCCTCGACGATGACAACGTCAACATACCGCTCTTGTAATGTATATTACTATTATGCATCTAAAGTAGATTTTAACTATTACAATAGGCTCCAAAATACTTTTTCCACTCGTATTATAGGCACATCAGTAGAGAACTGAAGATGAAGATAAGTAATTTTAGGTAGCCCTACCTAAATATAATTATGCAAATTTCAGTTCATTACAGGTACCTTAGAAGGGGACCAGCAGTGTTAGAATTAAAATAGAGACAACTAAAATCCTATACCTAAATTTAATTAACTTATGTAACTGTGATATAGGTCAGTTTCTATCTGATGCTTTTCCAATTCACTGCGGGCTAAAGCAGGGAGATGCACTATCACCTTTACTTTTTAACATCGCTCTAGAGTATGCCATTAGGAAAGTCCAGGATAACAGAGAGGGCTTGGAATTGAACGGGTTACATCAGCTGTTTGTCTATGCGGATGACGTGAATATGTTAGGAGAAAATCCACAAACGATTATGGAAAACACGGGAATTTTACTGGAAGCAAGCTAAGAGATAGGTTTGGAAGTAAATCCGGAAAAGACAAAGTATATGATTATGTCTCGTGCCCAGAATATTGTACGAAATGGAAATATAAAAATTGGCAATTTATCTTTTGAAGAGGTGAAGAAGTTCAAATATCTTGGAGCAACAGTAACAAATATAAATGATACTCGGGAGGAACTTAAACACAGAATAAATATGGGAAATGCCTGTTATTATTCGGTTAAGAAGCTTTTATCATCCAGTCTGCTGTCGAAAAATCTGAAAGTTAGAATTTATAAAACAGTTATATTACCGGTTCTTCTGTATGGTTGTGAAACTTGGACTCTCACTTTGAGAGGGGAACATAGGTTAAGGGTGTTTGAGAATAAGGTGCTTAGGAAAATATTTGGGGCTAAGAGGGATGAAGTTACAGGAGAATGGAGAAAGTTACACAACGCAGAACTGCACGCATTGCATTCTTCACCTGACATAATTAGGAACATTAAATCCACACGTTTGAGATGGGCAGGGCATGTAGCACGTATGGGCGAATCCAGAAATGCATATAGAGTGTTAGTTGGGAGGCCGGAGGGAAAAAGACCTTTAGGGAGGCCGAGACGTGGATGGGAAGATAATATTAAAATGGATTTGAGGGAGGTGGGATATGATGATAGAGAATGGATTAATCTTGCTCAGGATAGGGACCAATGGCGGGCTTATGTGAGGGCGGCAATGAACCTCCGGGTTCCTTAAAAGCCAGTAAGTAAGTAACTGTGATATCATTTATATTAGATATCTTAGAAGAAAACAGAATTACAACGAAAGACAGGGGATTCGTAGAATTAATTTTAAAGAAAAACTTCTAAAAATAAAACACTGCGAAACAAAACACTACTTGTAGAATATGATCTATACCATTTGTAAAGATTTCACTTACTTTATATAGCTCAACTGTACAAACTCAGATTCCGACACAGAAATTAGCAATTTACAAACAAAAATACAAGTAATGTAAACATTGTGAAACAGGCACCAGAACAACCAAAACTCCACTCACCTCAGTTTCACACCATGGAGGAAACATAATGGGCACTGGAGTTTCCTCTACTTTCACTTCGAAAATGAGGTCGCAGTTAGGGTCCCCGTCCTCAGGTTTCATGATGGCACTCAATAAGTTTACTGCCTGCAGAACATAAAAGGTACCAATACTTGTCACGTATTGCAATTTAAGAGAAATTAATGTTATGCGTTAGAGCCAACACTCTAGGTTGCTGCTTGGAGCAAAATAATAATAATAATAATAATAATAATAATAATAATAATAATAATAATTTATCCTGGCAGAGTTAAGGCCATACGGCCTTCTCTAACACTCAACCTGGAGTAAAACTGCGTTACAAAAAACACTACAAATTTACACACGAAACTGAATAAGATAATATATTATTTCAATGTACCGAAGTACATATGATATTTCCATGCAGATATTCTGCGTCATCATACGATGGAAGAGATATGGAACGGAGAAAAATTCTCTCCGGCGCCGGGATTTGAACCCGGGTTTTCAGCTCTACGTGCTGATGCTTTATCCACTAAGCCACACCGGATACAACCCCGACGCCGAACAGAATCGTCTCTGATTGAGTTCCAACTCTTGGGTTCCCTCTAGTGGCCGCCCTTTGCACTACGTCATAGATGTCTATGAACATAGGACCGAAGTCCACACATGTGCTTAGGTGCACTCGTTGTGAGTGACTAGTTGGCCGGGATCCGACGTGGCTTAGTGGATAAAGCATCAGCACGTAGAGCTGAAAACCCGGGTTCAAATCCCGGCGCCGGAGAGAATTTTTCTCCGTTCCATTACTCTTCCATCGTATGATGACGCAGAATATCTGCATGGAAATATCATATGTACTTCGGTACATTGAAATAATATATGATATGCGTATATCACGAAGTGATTTAAGACGGCGCTTATTCCGTCGGATCCCGGCCAACTAGTCACTCACAACGAGTGCACCTAAGCACATGTGTGGACTTCGGTCCTATGTTCATAGACATCTATGACGTAGTGCAAAGGGCGGCCACTAGAGGGAACCCAAGAGTTGGAACTCAATCAGAGACGATTCTGCTCGGCGTCGGGGTTGTATCCGGTGTGGCTTAGTGGATAAAGCATCAGCACGTAGAGCTGAAAACCCGGGTTCAAATCCCGGCGCCAGAGAGAATTTTTCTCTGTTCCATTACTCTTCCATCGTATGAATAAGATAATAATAATAAAATATAAACAACAAGTAAGTAGAAATCAGACATAATATATAACATACAGAAAGAAAGGAAAAAGCATAATAAAATGTGAACAGCACGTCAAAATAAATGACACATACAAAGTATAAGAAAATAGACAATTATTGATAATAATAATAATAATAATAATAATAATAATAATGATAAAAATAATAGTAATAATAATAATAATAATGATAATTATAATGATAATACTAATAGTAGTAATAAAATAGTGCAGTACAAAGCATACAATGAATACAATATTTTTAAGTACACATAGTAAGGAAAATTATGATTATAGACAGCTCAACTTATCACATTATAGATATACCATTATCGGAAAATATGAAAACAAAAATATAAAATAAGTTAAATATCACTAGAACATAAAAAAAATGTAAATACGTGGTAACATGCAATACAACACTTGTCACAATAGTAAGTTAGTTTGGCAACTCGTCATAAAATAATTTTCTAACATGGATTTGAAAGATTTCAATGTTCGGCAGCCCTTGACTTCAGGCGGCAGAGAGTTCCAGTGACGAGAGGTAGCAACAGTGAAAGATGAGGAATACAGAGATGATGTGTGAAGTGGAATTTCTAGCGTGTTATCGCGTTGTGATCGAGTATTAATATTATGATAGCGAGAGAGAGTATGAAAACGAGCGAATAAATGATAGGGGGATGAAGTGTGCATAATTCGATATAAGAGAGAAAGTGAGTGCAGATTTCTTCTCTCATGTAACCTAAGCCATGATAACTTCTCGAAAAAAGGAGAGATATGATCATAGTATCGAACATTACAAATGAAGCGGATGCACGCGTTATGAACACGCTGTAACTGTTACACGAAGTAACTGTTCAAAATACTGGGGGTATTAAGCATATCTTTACGGGGATCACGATAAAAATGACGAATAGCAATAACTTCAATCTACATCAGAACTACATATCGCAGCTTAACTCAAGATATTCAAGGAACAATTATCAAATATGGATCTTATAGCCAACAGTTCGATGTCAGGTTCCGTCTTGATCACATCCATCGCATCAAGTCATGAGATATGGGTGTATAAACATATACGCAATAACTGATAAAAAATGACAATATTGTTTACCGAAATTTAAAGTAAAATAAACATTCTGATACAAACTTTTACTGAATACAATATGCCTTGGAAGAAAGGGCACGTTCTTAAACAATAACTTTCGATAATCATTTAAAATAGAATCAACACATTAATTACGTTTGTAATAAATTACGTAAAATAGTATATTATTTTGTTTTATTGAGGAATTACTTGTCAATAAGTTTATTACGCACAATATATTTAACTTTATTTCAATCGATAATTATGTATGGAATTATAGGATGGGGTAGCTCATTTAAATCCAATTTTAATCCACTTTATTTATTACAGAAGAAAATAATTAAAATATGTCTTCATAAACCTGTTGATTTTCCATCTCAAAATTTGTTTTTAGACTTTAATGTACATAACGTAAGACAAATTTATTATATTGTATTAATAAAATTCATACAAAAAAATCGAAATAATTTTGAATTGTATTCTCATAGTTATGAAACAAAAGGTATGAATTCTTTACGATTGTTAGAACCAAAATGCAACACTGTTACAGTATTTAAGCATGGTAGTAATTTAGGCCCAAGAATATATAACAAATTTATATTTAAATATCCTAATATTGTCAATTCTAATAGTTCTAGTATTAAATTTAAAAAGTTATGTAGGCCTATGGATTTTATAATAACTGAAAAATTGTAAATTTAAATTTATATACTATAATTTCATACTAGACATAAGACAAATTGTATTGTATAATTATTAATTTCAATTCAGGAATCCGCCCCTGAGCATGAATCCTACTCTTTCAGGGCCGAGCTAAAGTTTTCCTGTATATATTATATTTTATGTTACAATTATTAGCAAAATAATAAATAAATAAATAAATAAATAAATTGTGAATATATGCGAGGCAAAACAAAAGCCTAAACTAACCTAACCTGTCACTGATTCGATCTTACAAAAACTCCTTTTTGCTTATGATCAGTAAAGAATCGCATGAAAAGAGACTCGATTGCAACCCAAGGATGTAAATACATCTGTTCTTTAACGCGGTAACGTAAGAGTAAATAAATGCGCCTCTGGGTTTAATTCATCATAAAAGTAATATCCAATTTCATTATGTTTGAAACTTGTTTTGCTTCATTCAGAAAAATCTTAACTATTTTAAAAAGAACTCTTAAATTCATGATCATAACACTAGAGCTGCCAACAACTTGAATGTAAACTCTCATAATATTACCAAAAATCTTAACAGTACTTCTCATAGGGTAATCTTATTATATAACAACATACTGGAGATCAGAGATGAACAACGAACGACAAAGTAAAACCAGCGCCCGCGAAGCCGAAAACCCGCACGACAATGTTCTATACGTCGAGTCGTTGACGTAAAGACTGTTTGTGTTTCGAGACGTCGAGTTTGATCACTCCCGAACGTCAAGCAGCCTTGAATTGCCACAGTTTTTTTATACCTGACTGAACTTTTATCTACTTTGGCAACTGTTATATATGTATAAACAATGAAGTAGCCTTTTTTAAACATCATCTCTACCTTTCAGTGTATAATAATTCGTTCCCCAGTCTTTATTTAATTACTAGGCCCTTATTGAAAAGCTAGGAATGTTCTTTTCATATGTTTGAGATCAAGTGTGCAATCTCAAGAAAAAAGATATTAACGTTATGTTTTATGTTTCTTAGAAATGCAAATTTATTTGAGATTTTTTTTTCTATTTATATAACCATAGGTAATATCATATAATAGAACTAGAACATTTTGATAACTAAGATACTGTTCTGCTTTCTCTTTTTTTTTGTCTCATTTAAACATCTCTAATGTTATTTATTTCAATGATGTATGTTATTCAAAGTTACGAAATCTTTCCACGCCGACCAAATGCTATTTCGAGAATGATGAGCGAGACTCGAAGTGCACGAGAATGACGAGACGAGACTCGAAAGACAAATGCAACGAACACAGCGAGCGAGAGCGCCAGTTAATCTTGTTCATCTTTCCAGGAGATATTAAACATTTAAATTATGAAAGTTTCAAAACCAGTTTTGCTTCAGTCCATGCCTTTCAAAATTACTGATTTTTTACAGTAAAGCCATAGAACAGAATACCTACCTTCACTACATTTGCACATAATTTTTCCCCGAATAAATTTCAGAACACGGTTACTTTCCTTCGCCTCTTCTCACAACATTCTAACCTTCTGCACACAAAATAAATTACTGACACTGGTAAAGTGATTTTTCGCAAACATGATGATGCGCATTCGACAAACAGAGACAAATCTGCTCTTTTTAATATTTTAAGATAATTGTTGGCGGTGAGGCAACCATATACTGAAGTTATTTGTATTATTATTTTAGACGTATTTATAAATTTAAATTTATTATGTCTCTTGTTATTTATTGAGTGAAACTAGCGTTGAAGTACTTCCGGTGATTTCGGAAGTAAAATTCGATGAATTTATAAGGAATTTTTTGTAGAGATGCAGTTGAACACATATGCAAGGCATAATAAAAGCCTAACTAATGAAACTTAACCTGTCACACACTCGTATATGCAGGGTGTATACGCGGAGTACGATGGGAACTACCTCAGCGCAAGTTTTCACATTTATTGTATATTTTGATGGTATTATTATTTCTTTGAAGAACAAGCTAAAATTAAAATTAAATCCATATTAAAAACCTTATTTTATGTGCGTGTATGTATGTTTGAGTACCTAATGACGAACTTATGATGTGTAATAGATTGTACAGGGAATAAATAAATACGGCCATGTTAAAATTTAAAACAGAGGCTGCGAAAAAAAAAGTTCGAACAATCCGCACATTAATAGGAAATGCTAACTTACACCACATTCTTGAGATAGTAGTGGTATAAAAATACGATTTATCAGGAGCCAATACGTCTCGTCGTGGTTCGCAACACACGTGAAAAGCAAACAAATAACGGATGCCAGTAACTTGTCCAAGGCATTACGAACGAAATACTTTCGTCGCTATTACAGAGGTCTTACGTTACGATAGGTATTATATTACAATAAATTCTATACAACTTTGTCCAACCGTTTGTCTCTTCAAGAATTACGTACCTGAAAGTATTTCTTAAAAACATTCTTCCAATTTCTTTGTTCTCACTTTTTATGCTATCCACTCCTCGTGTTTTGTAAATGATCAATATCCAACGCAGTGCTGCCAACTTCAGCGAAATTCTTCATGTGCATAGCAGAAAGTCAATCTTAGTGAGAAGATGCCGCGAAAACTGTAAAGCTTCGGAAACGTAGCGACATTTTACTTTTCAATTCTTTCTCTTTTTTACAAAAAATAATAATAATAAAAAAATGATAATAATAATTAATAAACTTAGCACGATTTCTCAAACATTGCCAAATTAGCTATAATTCACAGTAGGCCTACTGTTAGTGTTGCCTCGTGGAAAGTCAGAATAGAAAGCGCTTTCTTTATAATGGATGATACTCTATAAAACAAAAACCAGAGAAAGAGCTTAAAATTCGAAAACCTTAGTGACCTTCTAAGGGTCAGTTTAGATTTACTAACCAAAAACAATACGAAATTCAAAATAAAAAAAAACATACCATCGTCCGATGAAGATAAGCTTCATTCTTTAGTTATTACATTGCCTTACGTCTTGTATTTCAAGTGGTTTAATGAATTCCCCTCCATCCCCATTTTAATGTTATTTATTGTGTTATAAGACGAGTAGGCCTATTATAAATCAACGGTATGAAAAATTACGATGTCACAAATGGTGTCGAAATATCGTAACATCGGTCTATACCATCAAGTTTCACCGTATAGCAAATCTCGACGTGAAAGATAAGATTTGATTATTTTGTAAATAATTATTTACTTCTACGTAAAGGAGCCGTAGCAATACTTAGGCTATTTGTGTTGGCAGTACCTACAGAGCAATGTTGAACCTCCCGTAATGGCGGGCACTTGACTCTCATACCTCTCATAGACTTACTGTTTATTATTCAACCATATGAAGCCAATTGTGTAGAACAGTAGAGCAATAAAATTTACCGACAGAGGCGTTTCCCAGGTTGCGCTGGTCTATACTACACCCGCGATGAGATGATTATGGAGATTTTTTTGGGATCATCATAAATCCACTGCTATATAAATCCGTGGTGGTGGGCATTTCAAAGAAATCTATTTCAAATGAAATTTCAATTCTTTTTTCATTCTTCAAATTCATACTCCTCAAAGATCAGAATCATATTATACAATGACAAGAGATACATGAGGAATCTGTTGTTCCTAGCCTCTAACACAAATGTTCTGTTTCAAAGTGCCAAGCCAAGCTCTTTCATGTAGGAAGTAAAACCTTAACCCCTAATATTCCTGCGATAAGTGGACTGGTCCCTCAGATCCTACTGTGAAGACTGTCATTTCCTTCATCTTCTGAACCACAGTATGTCATGACACATGTTCCAATATGTTTACAAAAAACCGAATGCAGAAATCTATTGGTGGAAAGAATTTAATTGCTTATACAGAAGGTTCAAAGTTAATTATATATAAATACATCTTTTACCAAATGTATCTAAAATTAACACAAAACTGAACTATTGGTACATGAACTTATATAAATTTATGCAAAATACTCGAATTTCAGTACCATCAGAAAGGACACAACAGGTATCTCATGTAACCACACTTTCTCGCATGCTACAAACTTTCGACTCGGTCATTTCCGGACCAGGGTTCCTTATCTCAAATTGATACATGTGCCCTCCGCCATCATCCCTGAAAGTTTGTAACACCACCTCGGAAACACTCTGTATATATAATGATAATAGATAAGTACAAAAAGTCTTTGTGCCATGTCTACTCACATGCCAAAATCTATTGGTTTAAGTGTACTTAACCCAGATAAGACTGACGTCCTATATATAGGACACCGGCCGTTTTATTTTTTAACATTGTTGTGTAAGATTTTCATAGTCGGCAATCATGATATCATAATCCTTATGTGTTATAAATTGCCTCCAATTTTTTTATTATGTTCAGTCTGTCATAGTCATTGTGGTTAACATATTTGTGTGAGTCATGGCTGTGGAGCAGAACATGTTGTTCTCGAAGTCGGTATATATCACGTGCTATAGGTATAATGCTTTTGATATTGATAGGGCATACTCGTATGATGTACTTCGTGTATAATAATTCATAATTAGATTCAATTTTTTCTTTAGTGTTATGCCATATCATGGTAAAGTTAGGCGTACTACATGTAGTACGTCAGTCATAAGAGGGGACATTTCGTGAGACTAATGGTCTCATGTTATTATAGGGGGTTTTCATTAAATGAAGCCTTACAAATGATTCGGGACGACCAAGTTGCTATACCTAAGTGCAATAACATTTCCATCACCATTTTGTCACCAAAATATGCGTGTGGTAACGTAACTGATGAGGATTCTGGTGATGAAAATAACCCTACAATTGACAATATGCCTGGTAGTCAGTTGCGAGCTGAGACGGAAGTAACCCTCAACACACAAGGAGAGGGAATGGATGATTATGATGACGAAAGTCATAATGGTGATGATGAACATAGTAAAGGCGATGGTGAAAATGGCAGTAGAAATACTAGTGATTGAGCATCCGATATAGAGATGAAGAGAAAGAATAATAAATTTCAATTGGGAAGAAGTTGACATACAGCAGGGAAATACTATATTTTACAATTTCCGTGCACACAGTTTCAAGATACTCTAGAAATCTGAAGAAGAAAATATCGGTGAAATAGCCCAATGTCATATATTAGTACAACAAAAATATGGGTGGATCAAAACATCAATCTGTACAAAACATCTATTAGAAGCAAGAAATGGTACTTTAGTAGTCTGCATTGACGTAGCAGAACAAAATGCATGGCAGTTATGCAAGATAAACTCCAACGAAAAACTCGATCATCTTGCATTTCGCAAACGTCTTGTCTTATCTGTTCTCGAATCCACTGCTCGACATGTACAGTCAAGCGGTAGACCAGCGGTCGTCAACTCACTGCACTCTCGGGCTATCGTCTCTTACCCACAGGTGCATTTGTGGCTGCTGGCTGGTATGCTCTCTACCTAATCCTGCTGCACTTACCCTTTACCCATTTCAGCAAATGCTGACGACCACTGCAGTAGACCATCTCATCTAAGACTGAGCAAAAAGATTCAAGGCTTGCTGGAAGTAATCATTTTGTGGTATCTCAAGAAAAACGAACTCGATGCAAACAGAGTCACACAAAGACAACAATAATATGTATGAAGTGTGATGTTGGTGTACATGTAAAAATGTTTTATCACGTATCACACATCATAAACATTCTCGAAAAATACAATAATCTTATTGTGTGTGAGTGATATTATAATTTTGTGTTAATTTGATGTATCGTTAAGCTAAACAATTTATATATATTTGTGCTAAAACGACTTATGTCATATAATGCTTTTTCATGGGGATATGACTGACGTCCTATATATAGGACACTGAAAATCTCGGATACTATCAACATAAAAAATTTAAAAACAGCTTTGTTATGTTATATCAATTACAATTAAATAATTCATACAAAAAAATCTTATTTTTTAACAAAAAATAGTTCAGTCTTATCTGGGTTAATTCATTTTTTTCCTACTCAAAAGATCTGTTTAAAACAGTTTTCATAACAAAAAAATTGTTATATAATTCATACTTTCAAACAAGGAAGATCAGTTTAGAGTAAAATCCTTCGTTTTTCACTCGCATCTGGTCCACGTATAAAAAGAATGCAGTTTCAGAAAAGCTTAAGGACATGTGTAAAAAACTGTGCCATAGAGGTGTGTCCGTAATCATTTGACAGACAATGTAAATAACTGAAAATTATTTTAATGTTAGGGTGAAGGTGGTAGTGATAGGGATAAGGGTAATATATCACGGAAAAACAGATTTTCCTGGTTAGAATTTTTTTTTCCTACTTCAGTACATGCCATGCCTCAGACTTAAGCAGCATTGTTGACTCCCGCTTCGGTCTTCTTAGATATTCTCTCGAGTGTTCCGGTAAAGATATAATCAATATGACAAAAAATGTCGCCATGGACAAAATTCACATTGTGCCAATTATGAATGTGGACAAGATATAGTTTGGAACAATCTCTGACTCTCATCACTTAGTACGGTAGCGTAGATCATGACTGATCACGTTTTGACAGAAACAGAGTTTGTAGCATTAAGAACACATTCTAAACTATGGGAACTGATGTTAAACTCGATTTTGTTCAGTGATGGACATAACACTGTTTGCAGCGACGCTTCTCATATTATTTGAATTACTACTTAACCCTAGAATGCATACTGGGGTGATGTGTCACCCCCAAAAACTTACATTTTGTTGCCATGTCTTTGAATGGCTTTCAACACCTTTCAAATCACAGGAATTCCTTCACTACTTAGAGTACTTTCCACTCCTCAGTAGGCTGTGAGTTTCAAAGTAGTAAACAAGTTTCACGAGCTCCATGGGGTGGTTAGTAACCCCAGGTATACAGGGTATACAGGCACGTTTGTAAGTTTTTATAACCGTTTCTAGTCATTATGTTAGTGATGGCTGTAAGAGGTTATGATATAAACTTTAGTGTATGTATCGCGGCATGGATTGAAACAAATGAAACAATGAATTTAAAAACTATTATAGTCACAATCATGCCATGGTATGAAAGAAAAATTTCACAACCTCGAGCGGGAATCGAACTTGCGATTTCCTGTTCTCCGGTCAGGCGCTCTACCACTGAGCTATCGAGTTCGTCGAGAGCGCCTGACCGGAGAAAGGAAATCGCAGGTTCGAATCCCGCTTGAGGTTGTGAAATTTTTCTTTCATACCATGGCATGATTGTGACTATAATACTATTTAAATTCATTAATATGTCACATCAACGGACGTGTATACGTCACCAAACATCGTAAGATGAAGATTACAAATGAAACAAGCTAGATTTGCTTTATGTCCCCGTGCTGAGAACAGGAAAACAAAATTGTCTTGTGTGAAGTGCAACAAACTGGCATGCTCAGAACATAGGACAGATACCTGCGTTGAATGTGCAAAATAAGGGTGTTTTTATCCTGCAAGTCTGAAAATAATACTGTACTACAATTATTTCCAAATTATGTAGTATTGTTAGAAACATGTCTCTTCTAAAAATAGTATATTCAATTTGTAAGCAAACTGTAATATATTATTTTAATGTACCGAAGTACATATGATATTTCCATGCAGATATTCTGCGTCATCATACGATGAAAGAGTAATGGAACGGAGAAAAATTCTCTCCGGCGCCGGGATTTGAACCCGGGTTTTCAGCTCTACGTGCTGATGCTTTATCCACTAAGCCACACCGGATACAACTCCGACGCCGGTTAGAATCGTCTCAGATTAAGCTCCAACTCTTGGGTTCCCTCTAGTGGCCGCCCTCTGCACTACGTCATAGATGTCTATGAACGCAGGACCGAAGTCCACACATGTGCTAAGGTGCACTCGATATGAGTGACTAGTTGGCCGGGACGATTCTAACCGGCGTCGGAGTTGTATCCGGTGTGGCTTAGTGGATAAAGCATCAGCACGTAGAGCTGAAAACCCGGGTTCAAATCCCGGCGCCGGAGAGAATTTTTCTCCGTTCCATTACTCTTTCATCGTAAACTGTAATATGTTACTGAGTTATTATATATCCCAAATATGTTATAAATTTTTTAAGCTGATGTGAGAAAAATAATTGTGTTACCAAAAATCTCTATGCTTTAAAAACAATAATAATTAAACAATTTTATAATTGATCAGTTATCAGTAATTTTGAAGCACTAACATTTCCATTACAGTTATTAAATTCAGAAATTCTGTAATTTTGTAATGTTATAAAATTAAATTGTCTTTTCTACTTCAAATAAATGTTTTCATAATCCAAAAATTCTTGCATAACCTATCCATAAAAAATATAATATCAAATAAAAGCCATTGTATACAATAGGACCAAAAGAATATGAGGGGTCAGTAGTAACCCCAGGTATACAACCAAAGCTGTCAAAATAGGGTATGCAGTCCAGGGTTAAAGTATATTTAAACACTGGCATATAACATATTGATTATATAGTGATCTGTTTTAAATTCTGTATCCCAAAGATGTAAAGCGATCAATGCCCTCGAGGCCGAGGGTGACACAGGCCTAAGGCCTTCACGTTCTATCGTCTCCTATGGACAAAGTTAAAAATGTTTCTACATTGCCAAAGATACGACCCTTATGTATTATGATATTCTTTTATTAAAAGTAGTTTCATTTTGCACTCTCCAGTTACTATTACTATATAAATGAAAGTTAAGCCGATTAGGAGCTTTGCAATAGTTCGACTTTCTCTTGCCTTCAACTGTTCCCGAGTTATGCATGTAGAGGAATAGAAAAAATGCTTTGTACAGGACACACAAAGTAGATGTGGAGCAGTTTGGGCTCTCGATGCTACTAAGATGCTTTTATGGTCATATCGAGTTTCCCCCCCACCCAGATAATTTGGAATTAAAACTGAAATTCCGAGAAAAGTGAGATAACACCAGAATAGAACTTCGCTGGTTTCAAATAAAGGGAAATAAATTATTATTATTATTATTATTATTATAATTATTATTATTATTATTATTATTATTATTATTATTATTATTATTATTATTATTATTATTGTGTTGAACTGTAATTGGCCACTGGCTGTTGTACAGCACATCTATACTAATAATAAATCTGTAGCAGAAATTTTTCTGGTAATTTTCGATTTTCCAAAAACAATTGGACCTAACATATATAATTAACCACCCTGATACCGAAAATCGCTTTTTTGAAATTTTTGTTTGTATGTCTGCCAGTCTGTCTGTCTGGTTCTTTGTTACCTTTTCATGGGATAATAACTGAACGGATTTCGATGAAAATTAGAATATAAATTAAGTTCGTTGTAACTTAGATTTTAGGCTACATGGCATTCAAAATACGTTATTTAAAAGGGGGGTTATAAGGGGGGCTGAATTAAATAAATCGAAATATCTAGCTTATTATTGATTTTAGTGAAAAATGTTACATAACAAAAGTTTATTTAAAAATCATTTCCGATAAGTTTTATTCTGTGAAAAATTTTGATAGGACTGATATTTAATGAGATAAATGAGTTTTAAAATTAAAATAACTGCCATCTAAGGTGGTGTAATGAAATAAAAAACAAAATGACTTCGTCTATAAGGGGCCTTGGATATAATATAATATAATATAATATAATATAATATAATATAATATAATATAATATAATATAATATAATATACGTTATTTGAAGGGTTCGGAACCATAGTGGGTCAAGCGCCATTTACTGAATACGTAGAAAACAAGGGTTAAAATTAAGTTATTACCATAATTCAATGGAAACATATAGCAAGTAAAATAAAATATACACATTAAATCTAAATGATGTCAATCTTAATTAAACTATGGTTGCATGTAATAAAAATTAATAAACATGTTAAAGGAATTGTCATTGCACCAAATGAGTGCCTCTGGACCAAAATGATCGCATTTTAATTATTTGGATGCAATTTAAATTAAGTAACATATTAAACGATTTATCCTTCTATCAAACACGAATGTTCCCTGGATCAAATCTTCTATTTTAATTATGTAATTACTTTATATTCATTTCTAACGGGTGCAGCGGAGCGCACGGGTACGGCTGGTTAAATATAAATAAATATAATAATAATATTATTATTATTATTATTATTATTATTATTATTAGTAGTAGTAGTATTATTAGGGATCGAAGGAAAGGGCGGAACACGCATGTTCGTGTTTTATATGTATTTATTCCATGTGCTGTAAGATGAAATAGCGTTTCACACCTTATCAACAGTTCCTAACTTCGTAAATTCCTGCGATACGTTTCACGGCAGTCTAGATCTCCCCACCTGCTCAACATGTAGTCACATCAATTTTCACTTGTACTTAAATTTGGATTATATTTATAACATTTAAAACTGAACAGTGAAAACAAGTATGTGAGTGCATTTATTCTCCCACATAATGCTGCATATTGTTACAATATTCTCATACAAGCAGAAGTTATATGATCTTGTCATCACAAAAGGATGTATTTCTTATATAATTTTCCAGTGCTATAATTTTACAATTTTTAAGATTCAGTAGACAATATGATAGATTTAAAAAAGACGTATGACTCGGTTGAGAGATAAGTTTTATATGATATTCTTATTGTATTTGGTATTCCCAAGAAACTAGTTCGATTAATTAAAATGTGTCTCAGCGAAACGTACAGCAGAGTTCGTGTAGGTCAGTTTCTATCAGATGCGTTTCCAATTCACTGTGGGCTAAAGCAAGGAGATTCACTATCACCTTTACTTTTTAGCTTCGCTCTAGAGTATGTCATTAGGAAAGTCCAGGATAACAGAGAGGGCTTGGAATTGAACGGGTTACATCAGCTGCTTGTCTATGCGGATGACGTGAATATGTTAGGACAAAATCCACAAACAATTAGGGAAAACACGGGAATTTTACTGGAAGCAAGTAAAGAGATAGGTTTGGAAGTAAATCCGGAAAAGACAAAGTATATGATTATGTTTCGTGACGAGAATATTGTACGAAATGGAAATATAAAAATTGGAAATTTATCTTTTGAAGAGGTGGAGAAGTTCAAATATCTGGGAGCAACAGTAACAAATATAAATGATACTCGAGAGGAAATTAAACACAGAATAAATATGGGAAATGCCTGTTATTATTCGGGTGAGAATCTTTTATCATCCAGTCTGCTGTCAAAAAATCTGAAAGTTAGAATTTATAAAACAGTTATATTACCGGTTGTTCTGTATGATTGTGAAACTTGGACTCTCACTTTGAGAGGGGAACAGAGATTAAGGGTGTTTGAGAATAAGGTGCTTAGGAAAATATTTGGGGATAAGAGGGATGAAGTTACAGGAGAATGGAGAAAGTTACACAACACAGAACTGCAGGCATTGTATTCTTCACTCGACATAATTAGGAACATTACATCCAGACGTTTGAGATGGGCAGGGCATGCAGCACGTATGGGCGAATCCAGAAATGTATATAGAGTGTTAGTTGGGAGGCCGGAGGGAAAAAGACCTTTAGGGAGGCCGAGACGTAGATGGGAAGATAATATTAAAATGGATTTGAGGGAGGTGGTATATGGTGATAGAGAATGGATTAATCTTGCTCAGGATAGGGACCGATGGTAGGCTTATGTGAGGGCGGCAATGAACCTGCGGGTTCCTTAAAAGCCAGTAAGTAAGTAGAAAATATGAACCGTTAAACTTAAGTAACTCTAGGAAAACTCTACAAATGTCAGCCATCATTTATAATAATTGTTTACGTATTGTAATTACGTATTTACATTTTAAAACCCTTTAAATGTTTAGTGACAAAGTAGACAAGTTTTTCTCACATTGTCCTAATCAGATTTTTTTTTTTTCAGTTGTGATGGATGTCATCAAGTCCGAACCTGACATCGATCCGTTGGCTACAGAAACAAGTGACAGCACAGATATAGGAGAGAAAAAGCCTTTATCAGGGGTATAATAAAACAGTCATTATTTGTTTTATATAGGCCGTAAGACATTTTTATAGGATTCCCACAATTAACAAATAAAAATGCATGACACTCAATTAATTTTAATTATTTTAAATGCCTTTGCATACACAAATGGAAACAAAATAATATTATTGAATGTTACATAGTCATAATAAAAATTAGTTGTTTACCTTGAAATATAAATTTTGGGTACCACACTGTATCTGTATAGGCTACTAAAACTATCACACAGTCATATATTTTCAAAATTTTGAGACTTGATCAGAGGTCTTATTTATATGTAGAGCTAGTGTGGTTTACAACAAGCGTTAATGAAAGTTTATTTTATAAACACTTTTTTACATTATATTGAATATACGTAGGGGTAGTGCAGTACTTTCATACATTATATTTAATGCAGTTTATCTTATATAAATATCGGCATGAACAACTGTCGAATACTCATAATGGCGAATATTTACATTCAGTTTGGTACGGTACTTTTGTAGCAAAATAGAGCAATCCCTGTTGAGCAACTAAGACAACTCTCGCTAAGACAGAAGTTATTCTGTACTTTACTCATACCAATGAGATAAGTACTAAGGAAATTAAATAATCTTTCCTAAAATTCGAAATTAATGAATAAATTAAAAGCGAAGTTTCAGTAAAAATGAAATAATATTTCCTTAAATTTGATATTAATGAATAAATTAAAAAAAGAAGTTTGAGTGAAAATGAAATATCTTTTCTAAAATTCGATATTAATGAATAAATTGAAAAAGAAGTTTAAGTGAAAATAAAATAACACTTCCACAAATTTTAAATTAATGAATAAATTAAAAGCGAAGTTTCAGTGAAAATGAAATAATCTTTTCTAAAATTTGAACTTAATGAATAAATTAAAAGGAAAGTTTCAGTAAAAATGAAATATTATTTTCTGAAGTTTGAGACTAATGAATAAATTAAAAAGAAGTTTCAGTGAAAATAAAATAATCTTTTCTAAAATCTGAAATTAATGAATAAATTGAAAAAGAAGTTTCAGTGAAAATGAAATAATCTTCCCTAAAATTTGAAATTAATGAATAAATTAAAAGCAAAATTTCCGTGAAAATGAAATAATCTTTTCTAAAATTTGAAATTAATGAATAAATTAAAAAAGAGGTTCAGTGAAAATGAAGTAATCTTTTCTAAAGTTTAAAATTAATGACTAAATTAAAAAGGAGGTTTCAGTGAAAATGAAATTACCTTTTCTAAAATTTCAAATTAATGAATAAATTGAAAAAGAGGTTTCAGTGAAAATAAAATAATCTGTCCTAAATTTTGAAATTATTGAATAAACTAGAAATGAACTTTCAGTGAAAATAAAATAATATTTCTTCAAATTTGAAATTAACAAATAAATTATAAAGAAGTTTCAGTAAAAATAAAATAATTTTTCCTCAAATTTTAAATTAATGAATAAATTAATAGGAAAGAAGTTTGAGTGAAAATAAAATAACATTCCCTAAAATTTGAAACTAACGAGTAAATTAAAAAAGAAGGTGCAATGAAAATAAAATACTCTTACCTGAAATTTGAAATTAATGAATATATTATTAGGAAAGAAGTTTGAATGAAAATAAAATAATATTTCCTCAAATTTTAAATTAAGAAATAAATTAAAAAGAAGTTTCAGTGACAATAAAATAATTTTTCGTCAAGTTTGAAATTAATGAATAAATTAATAGGAAAGAAGTTTGAGTGAAAATAAAATAATATTTCCTCAAATTTTAAATTAAGAAATAAATTAAAAATAAGTTTCAGTGAAAATAAAATAATTTTTCCTCAAGTTTGAAATTAATAAATAATTATTAGGAAAGAAGTTTCAGTGAAAATAAAATAATCTGTCCTAAATTTTGAAATTATTGAATAAACTAGAAATGAACTTTCAGTGAAAATAAAATAATATTTCTTCAAATTTGAAATTAACAAATAAATTATAAAGAAGTTTCAGTAAAAATAAAATAATTTTTACTCAAATTTGAAATTAATGAATAAATTAATAGGAAAGAAGTTTGAGTGAAAATAAAATAACATTCCCTAAAATTTGAAACTAACGAGTAAATTAAAAAAGAAGGTGCAATGAAAATAAAATAATCTTACCTGAAATTTGAAATTAATGAATAAATTAATAGGAAAGAAGTTTGAGTGAAAATAAAATAATATTTCCTCAAATTTTAAATTAAGAAATAAATTAAAAATAAGTTTCAGTGAAAATAAAATAATTTTTCCTCAAGTTTGAAATTAATAAATAAATTATTAGGAAAGAAGTTTCAGTGAAAATAAAATAATATTTCCTAAAACTTGAAATTAATGAGTAAATTAAAAAAGAACGTCCAGTTAAAAAATAAAATAATCTTTCCTAGAATTTGAAACTAATGAATAATTTAAAAGGGACGTTTCAGTAAAAATGAAATATTATTTTATGAAGTTGAAATTAATGAAGAAATTAAAAAGAAGTTTCAGTGAAAATAAAATAATCTTTCCTCAAATATGAATAATTTTAATGCAGCGTGTAATAATTCGAAACAGTAGCAAATTTAAGTTATTCTTTTAAGAAGATGCCGTATTCTCAAGGATGTGAATTTGCAGCATTTGTGCTTGATGCAGATAAAGGCGGAATATGAGGACCACGGCCATGATGTCACATCAGACATCAAAATCGAAGAAGCTCCATTGTCAGTTAATTTTCCGGCAGTGAAGCGTGAAGATGAGGTGAGTGTGATTCTTCTTCTTCCATTTTATAACTTTCAGTCTGTGCATCGCAGATTTTATCTCTTTACCAGCACACCTCCACCACAGGACCATCAACATTCGAAGTATGCTTTTAATTGGTTTCTTTTATTGGGACCTGGATTAAGCTGAGACATCATTCCTAGATTTTGTTGTAACTGTCATTACGTATATATACTTTATGTTCGAATTTATACTGGACTGTATTGTAATATTATTAATATATAATTTATTTTCATTTTCAATTGTTTTCATCTGAAGCATTAATATTTTCGTACTTCTATCACTAGCATTTGAAAGACCCATTATCGTTCTCACAATAGTTTAGTTGATATCGTATTTACTCAGAAATAGTCTAAATGTGAACAACGATTTGATTCTTCGTCTTTTAACACTGGTATAATTACTGAACAAGAAATAACTGCTTTCTTGATAATATTACGGTGAATTACCTGGCCGACTAGCTGATTCCAGATACGGCAGTTCATTCATATCATAAAATGACATAGGAACTGGAATAATGCCAAGAAATATCTTTGGAGCACTTATACCAAATACCTTACTATAATAATTTTACGTGCGAACAACGCTGGTGCTGCTACCTAGGCGGCCTGTGTGATGATACTCGTGAAACAAGCTATAATCAACTGCAATATATATTGTTGCTGGTCTAGTTAATAGTTTTATTAATTAGTGCTGTGTTAAAATGTAAGGGTGTATATATGCTGTTTATAATTGCTACAAAATTACAGCATTACAAATTGCTCCAAATCGTACTTTCGATTTCCGAAGGACCACAAAACGCGAGTCAACAACATTATTTAGTAGGCCTAATTCCTTCATCTTTGTGTTGATAGGAAAATACAAATTAGCTTTTTTATTTAGACCTAATAAATGAATAGAAGTTAAAATGTATTGGAAATTTTAAAGTTTTATCAAATTAAGTTTTATTGTTGTCCACATGCCTTTACTAATTATTACAAGCATCAGATTACTATCAATTTTATCTTTGCACTTGTCAGCAATGCGTATATAAAGCGTAAATTCATTCTTAATGTCAGAATTGATTTTGTCTCACTAAAGCAAAGAGAAAATATGTAACAGTTAATTACGGAAAGTAATATGAAGTATGCAATATTTCTCATAATAGGGCCTATGCAGCTTTGATATAAGATAGAAATTTTACATTAAATATTATTCAACGTTTCTTAAGTGTTTCATATATTATTCCACATTAGTAACTCACGTTTTAAACAATACTGGATGTTCATTTCAAAGTGTGTCATGACGTCACTGTTGATGAGTCAGCGATTTGAAGCGAGTTTCGGCTTTTGTGTCAGAGAAGTTGCCTATTAATCAAGGCGTTCTTCAATCTGAACTCGAGAACGTGTACGGTATAACTTGAACGTCGTAGCAACAGATGGCGGTCTGTACGGTCTGTGTGCTACCATAACCTCTTTCGAACTGTGTTTTGCGCGGGCAAGTCGTATGCAGGGTATTTGTTAATCAGTTGCGTACGGCAACATTCCACAACACAAATCAAATGCTCCGTGTCCATGTTGACCGTCGAAATTAACGTCAACAAATGCGTAAGTAATCGTCTTAACCCTCTCCCCATATCTCGACAGTAAGAAAAAACTCACCTCAGTACATGTTTCGAAACAGTTCACATTCCTGCCACTACCGGCATTACCGTACGTATCGGTGAGTACTCTTCAGAATGAACGCCGTACTTGCTAGGCAACTTCTCTGGCAGATAAGTAATACACCTCTGCGGAATTGTAGGCAGATTGAATTTTCTAGGATCATCGACTAGCCACGTGACGGCATACAGCGAGCCATGACACACTTTGAACTGAACACCCAGTAGTCCGAATCCCGCTATGTTAATATTTGTATATGTGGACGTAATTTTTTCCATCCAGCTCCGCTAGATGTCAGGTCCCCGATATTTCGCACTCACGCTAATGCTGCTAGTATACAGCTGTCCGTTATTATTATAGTAAGGTACTTGCTTATACTGTTTTGTACTAATATTGCACTTAGAGTATTACTATTCAAATGCAGGTCGCTGGTGATTTGTTCTAAATATACTTTTAACATTCTTCTGTTTTATTTGCTCTCCAATTTCAGGACCTGTGGTATAATTTGGACACAGCCAAGGAGGAGCTGATGCTGAAAGTAACAACAGAGGAGGTTTCATCTCAAAGGTGAGTGTAGTGTAGAAGTTTTCACTTCGTCTTTTGTGTAATTGTAACATTAAACTGATTACAAACGGAATGTATCTTATTTAATTTCACATGAACTGATGAATATATTTTTGTATAGAAATGACATAGTTTATATTAAAATTGTCACTACAACTGGTACTAAAATCACTATCTCTACCACTACTACCCCCTCAATCACTGCTATAAATAGTGATAGCCTGAACTCTGTTATTGAGTTTTAGTGTTTAAGGGGAGAGGATGGTATTTTTTTAAACATTTTTCCTATTTGGTGTAAAATATTAATTTTTTTTCTATGTAGAGAGCTCATAGCTGTAGCAACTCAACCAAATATAAATATTTTGAAAAAAAAAAAATTATTTGGGGGCCCAGATTTCAAAAAAAATATACCCAATGCAGGATTGTACTAAAACCGATATATCTTAACCGTTTTTAAAGATAGATTCAAACTGTTTTTTGCAATGTATTTGCAAAAGCATGTTCTACAAACTGTCTGTAACAGAATTTTGATATTATTGCCTACGTTTGTAAAATAAACAATTAAAATTTAATAACAATTTTCTGATTTCCTTTCTTGCAAACAAACGGACGTATTTTTAAAATGAAATCAATTAACAAAATTCTGTTACAGAGAAAAGTTTCCTAATAGTCTAAAGAATGTGTGTTCTAAATTTTATGCATATATCTTCAAAAGTTCAAAAATTATATCGATTTTTGTCTGGCAAAGTAGCAAGAAAAAATGAAGTTAACGGAAACCGATAAAGGTGGCATGTGATTTAAAAATCCATAGCGCAGGAAGTTTAAAAATGACGTTTCAACATCCGATAAGGGCACAAATACCCACAAAATATTATGCAATGCATTCCACATATATCAAGAATATTTTAAAGAAAAAAATTTATTTTAAAATTTAATTTACTGGAAACAACAATAAAAGTGGGCGAGTGATTTAAAAATCATAGCGCAGGAAGTTTAAAAATGGCGACTGAACATCCGCTAAGGGCACAAATACCCACAAAATATTATGCAATGCATTCCACATTTATCAAAGGTTATTTTAAAAAGAAAAACGATTTTTAATTTAATTTACTGGAAACAAGAATAAAAGCGGGTGTGTGATTTAAAAATCATAACGCAGGAAGTTTAAAAATGGCGACTCAACATCCGATAACGGCACAAATACCCACAAAATATTATGCAATGCATTCCACATTTATCAAAGGTTATTTTAAAAAGGAAAACGATTTTTAATTTAATTTACTGGAAACAACAATAAAACGAGTGATTTAAAAATCATAACGCAGAAAGTTTAAAAATGGCGACTGAACATCCGATAAGGGCACAAATACCCGCAATATATTATGCAATGCATTCCACATTTATCAAAGGTTATTTTAAAAAGAAAAACGATTTTTAATTTAATTTACTGGAAACAACAATAAAACGAGTGATTTAAAAATCATAACGCAGAAAGTTTAAAAATGGCGACTGAACATCCGATAAGGGCACAAATACCCACAATATATTATGCAATGCATTCCACATTTATCAAAGGTTATTTTAAAAAGAAAAACGATTTTTAATTTAATTTACTGGAAACAAGAATAAAAGCGGGCGTGTGATTTAAAAATCATAACGCAGGAAGTTTAAAAATGGCGACTCAACATGCGATAAGGGCACAGATAACCACAAAATGATATGCTATGCATTTCACACGTATCACAGAGTATTTTAAAGAATTTTTTTTCTTTTGAAAATTTACTCATTTTTCACCAAAAATTACCATCCTCTCCCCATAAGTATGATTTCTTATTTCTTACTATTAGACCATGGCCGTTCATGCAACTGCATGTATTTATGTATTTGGTATATTGAAAAAGTAAAATTGGATCTTTGCCGATCACGAATTTAACACGAGAAAGACATACAATACATATATTTACATCTTTCCGGCTTTCCCCGACTTATTATCTAATTTTAAAATATCTCTGACAAAAATGAGAATTATTTCTAACAGATATAAAAAATGTGTGATAAACAAAATCAATAATTAGTTGATTACTGTTAAAGAATTAAATTTATCCGACGACAATGGATACTTCTTCATAGTGAAAAGTTAGGTCGTTGTACACTGTAACATGAAGTGTAAACACTTGGGACAACAAAGTCATGTACTGTTGAGGTCATGAAATTGCTGCGACGACACTGCTGCTAGTGGGGTCTGATTTCGTACAAACAAAACTGAAGGTATTTAAACATGTGCGACAGTGAAGTCACTGGAGTGTAAATGTTCATTTGGACAGGTTTTACTGCACAACCAGTCACACCATGTGATGTCGAGAGATCGTTCTGGGCATTTAAAATGACTTTTACAGATAAAAGAAGTTTCACAGTAGGGAACTTAGAGAAATCGTTTCATTGTTAATTTCCATAATAATTACGTGAATGACAAAGAAAGTTAAAACAGAGCTGGAAAGTTAGAACGTTAAAAATGTATCAATTCAAATATGTGTGTAAAATGGATAATAGAAGAATTTATAGGAACAATAGATTTAATAAAAATGATGATTTGATGACAATTATTAGTAGAAGTTATTTTTATTTACATAATATTATTAAATCAAATAAACCTCTAAAGTAATCTTAGTCCATGTATTTCTATTTGTAGCGCATATTTCAACAATTTTTAATGTAAAGTTGCATGCTTATTTGCAGACTTTTAGTGCATAAACTTCCGTGGTTAATTAGTTAGTGGGGTTTAAAAAGGGCGCGTCAGCTACTATGGCTATTTGCGTTCTAATCTAAAATCTTTCACTAAACTCAAACACAATACAATAACCAGAATACTTAAAAGAACTAAAAAGCGTTGTCATGGTTAAAACGAGGCACTTCCGTGGTCTACTTATTATACGTGGTACAGTCATTAAGTTCTAATACTGAGCGCATAGTGGCGTTGTGGTGCACTATAGCGCATAGGTGGCGCCATGGTATGATACCTTGTCAGTTAGTCTCTCGACCCAACAAGAGACAGTTGAGTGCATGCACTGTAAGCAGAACTAAGGTCTTTGTTGTGACGGTGATTTGAATGCGCGCGTCGGAACTCGAGTAAGTTGCAGTTTGAGCACCGGGCAAACGTCACGTTCTGTCAGAAATTAGGCGAAACTGCTATAACCGATCATAACTGGAGACGAAACATGGTGTTTCCTTTACGATCCGCAACTGAAGCGACAATCCGCCACCTGGAAAACTCCATTATTTCCACGACAGAAAAATCCGCAACAAGACAGGTCAAAAGGCAAGGTGATGCTTTAACAGTTTTTTTTTATTCAAATGGAATTGTTCACATAGAATTCATCCCACAAGGTGCAACTGTAGACAAGATCCTCTACAAAGAGATTCTTGTCCTTTTAAGCAATTCAATTCGTCGTAAGTGTCCTGAGCTTTGGCATAGGAACAATTTGATGTTGCTACACGACAACGCCCCTGCACATCGCTCCATCCTTGTCCAAGAGGAACTTGCAAGGCAACAGGTCGCTGTTTTGCCACACCCACCGTACTCACCTGATCTCGCACCATGCGATTTTTTTTCTCTTTCCCCTCATGAAATCAATCCTACGAGGGCGTAATTTTTATGCGGCCGAAAAGGTCATGACCGCCTCAAGAGAAGCCGTACGGCATCTTCCTGCCAACATCTTTCAGAGGTGCTTCCAGCAGCTACACCAACGTTGGCAGACGTGCATAGTGGCCAACGGCGACTATATTGAGGGAGGATGTCGATCTGTTTAAGTGTACGCCGTATCACGCGGCATCTTCTGAGACATCCAGATTCTTGTGGGTGCCTACCCTTCAGGCGTCAGTGTCAGAACTTAATGACTGTACCACGTATTATGCATACTTATTTTTTGCACGATAGTGTGATTTCTCACCGTTACAGGAAACTGCGGCCATGATGGAAAATTGATTTTATTGAATTGAGAGTTGCTAACCTAAATATGTATGTTGAAATGTTACATATAACTCATCTAATGTTGTAATGGAAACGATTACCTTCTATGTATGCTACAGCGCACTTAAAATTCAAACACAAAAGGCAGTGTTAATTAATATATATCATACGAAACAAATCGCTGCATTTCAAAAGTATTGAACTTTATTTCAATAATTCAAACTTCATTTAAGAAAAAGAAATAAAAAATTATTACAATTGAACACCAAATACTACAAGTACTTGTATCATTTTCACTCCTTCACATTGAAGTTAGTGGTGAAGTTTGTACGTTCCCAGACTGCTAACATCAGTCAGCTGTTCATAGTGTAACCTACGCACTGTATATTAAGATATTTAAAAATATTATTTTCAAAATATACTATCGTGTAAAAAATACTGTACAATACATGCTCGTTTTTCAGACTTTACCTCGATTTTGTAAAAATCAGTTCTCAACCTTGTATCGTAATATAATATTCTGTGGCAATTGATTGACATTTTTATATTAGCGTTCCAGATACCCACGAGAGCAATGCTTCGTCACATTTCGACGGTACACTACTTAAGGAACTCCTGACGGCAGAAAAAATTTCCGATAGTTACAGGAAAACTTCCTGCCAGAATGCAGAAACACGCTGCCAGGCAACTTACAATAAAACGGATGACAATTGCAACAAGTATAATTTCGACAGTGTTTCAGCAAGTTCGTTTTCTTCAAAAAATCAAGTTAAGACTGATACAAGTGAGAAGCAATTCAAATGCACTTCTTGTGAAAAGTGTTTCCCGCGTTTGATATACTTGAAAAGACATATACTGAAACATTCCGGCGAGAAGCCATTCAAATGCGATGTCTGTGGAAAATGTTTCTCGCAGTCGGGCTCTCTAAACAGACACACACGTCAGCATAGTGGCGAAAAACCATTCACATGCGACGTGTGCGGAAAGAGTTTCACAGATTCCGGTAATTTAATTCTCCATGCCCGCCTGCATACTGGTGAAAAACCATATAAATGTGAAGTGTGTGGAAAATCTTTCTCACGGTCGTCATATTTAAAAAGCCACGAACGAATGCATACTGGCGAGCGGCCTTTCAAATGTGAATTGTGCGGGAGGTGTTTCTCACATTCGATTAATCTCAAAAGGCATATACTCAAGCACACAGGCGAAATGCCATACAAATGTGATATCTGTGGAAGAAGTTTCTCTATATCGAGTCTCTTACGAAACCATAAACGTCTTCACACTGGCGAGAAGCCATATAAGTGTGGCGTTTGTTCAGAGTGTTTCTCCCATTGGTCAACTTTGAAGAGACACGCCCTCAAGCATACAGGCTTGAAGCCGTTCAAATGCGATGTTTGCGGGAAATGTTTCTCACAGTCGGCAACATTAAATAGACATACACGTGTACATACCGGAGAGAAGCCATTTACATGTAATAAATGTGGCAAAACTTTTTCAGATTCGGGACAACTTTATGTCCACGCACGACAACATGCTGGCGAAAAACCATTCAAGTGCGAGGTGTGCGGCTATTGTTTTTCGCAGTCTGGCTCCCTGAAAGCCCATGCTCGCATGCATACTGGCGAGAAACCCTTCAAATGCCAAGTTTGTGGAAAGTGTTTTTCACAGTCGGCATCGCTAAATAGGCATGTTCGCCAGCATACTGGATAACAGTGTTGTAGTACCAACGGTCGTATGTCACCAGCGTACGTCTTCGCAACTTTAGAGGAAATAATACAAATTGTCACAAAAATACTGATTTCATAGAATTTTATGTACAGTAAGCGAATTAAAGGACACTAAAATGTATATCCCTATGTAATTTTCATTTGCATCTATCGTATGTTTAACTTTATACAGGATATTTCATTTCTATAGCTACAATGGTATATTGCCTGAGAGATTAAAATGTTAAGTTGTTATTCCTGTGTTCGAAAAGAGAGAAACGACATCTCCAAAAAATTACAGACCCCTATCACTTCTACCAGTCTTCTCCAAAATCTTTAAAAAAGTAATGCTTACAAGATTATATCATCATCTAGAAAGATACAACATTTTACTTCCAGAACAGATTGGATTAAGGAAAAATAAAGAAACGGAAAATGCAACATTCAGTTTCACTGATAAAAATTCTAGAGGCAGTTAATAAAAATTACAAATTGGAAGGATTTTCTAGTATTTATCCAAAGCATTTAAATGTAAAATTATAAAATGCTGCTAGGAAAATTAGATTATTATGCAATTGAAATACTGCATATCAATGTTTTCACTCATCTCACATAGATAGGAAACAAAGTCGAAATCAATACAACTATGAAATCTATCTACCACGACACGGGGAACTATTAACAATGAAATTCCTCAAGAATCAATATTAGGTAATAAAGGTAATAAATCGAAGATTTACAAATAATGGCACTCACAAATATCAATTACAACATTTCACGAGGAAAATTTTTTGTGGTAGAGCAAATGTGTTACCATATGCATACGGTATGTATTGATACTTAGTATTAAGTTGACTTGTCCTGTAACTGATGTTCTTACATCAGAGAGGATCAATAACGTCAGCAGTAGCGGTAGTATTCACTGTACTAAGTACTGTAAACCTACATAACAATTTCATGCAGATATCTTTGATATTTCCAGAGAAAAACATAAAAAGTATATGTGTTGAAAAAGTAGGAAACTCTTAATTATTAATTGAGCCTCCAAACAATAATTAAATAAGGTTGAATCTCATGTGTAGTGCGCGCTATCGATTTAGGCAGATGGATTCTATTAATCAGAACTCCAGAGCGAGTTACTCATAGCAGCAAGGTCGGTTGTTATCTTCGTCGCAGCTGGGATGGGTGAGACATAAGAGTAAACATACATTCCTGATTGTCCTAGTGGACTCGGATGGACAGTTATCTCCAAAAACAATGCACATATAACCACTTTTATGGAACTGTGTACATGCGTAAGAAAAGGGACCAATTCCCGGCACACAGTTTTCGAGATAATTCCAGTTGCCGCTGCATAATATTTTCCTCGTTACTATAAAGCAATAAAGACAATCTACAAAACTGTTCTATAATCAACGGGCTGACTAATCATCTTAAATCTCCTAAAACCCTGTGTGTAGGTTTCTGTTAATCCTTAGTCAAAGGATAAGACGGAGTTTTACGAAATACGAACATTAAGGGATGTAATGGGAGGTAATAATGATCAAAATTTACTGGTTTATTTTTTGAACCAGCATACATTCAGCCCTTAAATTTAAAACAAAAGCTCCTTTATAAAATAGAGTTAGACTATTCGTCTCATATCTTAGAATTGTTTCTAAAATGTATAAAGAATGTAAAAACATTCAACTTCAGGTACTACATTCAAATAACTTTTGAGGATTTTTTTATCCCCCAAAGGAGCAGAGAGGAGAGAGAAAGGAATTGACGGTTTAAAAAATTCACTCAAGTATTTTCAACTAGCCGACGTAGAGACGTAACATTTAAAATGAAGGTTACTCTCTACAATCTTAATTAAATATTTTCCGATGTTTTAAATACCATCTAAACAAAAGGCATAAAATAATAACTGACATAAAACTCAAAAGGTATATACTACGCATTAAATAGGTCCAAATCCATGCAAATTAGCGTATTTTATACATCTTGCAGACCGCAGAGAGAGAGATTTGGAATTTATATTATAAAAAAAAATATGAAATCTTACTCTCTTAGCTGGAATACGAAGACTGATATTGCTTAGAAAGGATTCACAATCCATATCACCATTAATTACTTTACAAAAAAATAATTAAGATCATGACGTCTGGTAAATAAGCTACAGCAATTAAAATGATAATAGTAATAATAATAATAATAATAATAATAATAATAATAATAATAATAATAATAATAATAATAATTTGCATATTTTCAAAATTTCTCGCACAATCCCAAATTTTAAGCATTGTCTGATTTTTTTTACAATATCTTTGCTATGTTCTCACATTTTTAGTTTTACCTTGTTGAAGTAGGAGAAAAAAATAAAGCTATTGATATTCAAATTTATATAATTTACATAATACAAACAGACAATTTATATTTATTCAAAAATTATTTTCTTTTTTGAAAAAGTGTGAACATAACTTTATTAAGTATACTTTAAAGAACATGCAGTAAAAATATCATCTTCCTAGCGTAAAAAGTGCGAAATTCTTAGCAACATGAATGCAGAGAAGTAGGGAAAAAAAGTATGGGAAAACAGTTCAAAAATTTTCATGTATTTTAAACTTCATGGTCGCTGTCTTTAAAGATAGTACAATTAATGACACAACAGCCGTAGGATTCTAAAATTTCGTCAAAGTGCAAAGTCTAAGTAGTCAGCGCAGATTCATTTCCTTAAAAAAAAATCCCCCCAAAATTACCAAATTTTCATCCATGCCTTTCCTTGTGGTGCTGAAGTCTTCGAGTCAAAAAACGAAAAGGATAATTTAAATCCTGGCCCTTCTTTTCAGAAGACCGCCACAAAGAAAAAGGACCCTGTTTGTTATTGGAGAAGAAGCGAAATTGCTGACATATACTACGAAGACAGTGAAAAAATTAAACATTTTTTGCGTTACGTAGTTGATAATGGGAGCGTCTTAATAAATACAGATTTAAATCGGTTAACGGCCGATGCTACAGGTGTACGAATTATTTCGGTATAAAAAATTCATCCATCAAGCTCGACAACTATCAAGCTCAGACTAAAAAACACAAGAAACGAATCGACGGCTTTTTTCATGACCTATTATCATTCCTTGTAAACACATGCTACGCGTGATTTAAATCATTAAATTAAGCTCTCGTATTCATCTGCTTCCATTAAGACTTTGGAACATGAGTTTTCTTGCTTGGTTTATCGAATTACCACAGGTTATTAATTGAGAAACATTCGCTCCGGGGCCGGGTATCGAACTCGTGACTATCACTAGGATCTCTAACCACTGAGCTACGCCGAGACTCAATCCACAGTATCGGATCGAATCTCGTAGATTATCGAATTACCTATTTCCTTATTTCAGCATACCTATTCTTTCGGTTATTTATCCAACGTGTCGATTCCGCAACTTATTCTCGTACTTAATGAAAGTTTGTTATTAATGAAGACAATTCGACACAACTCATATCTATTTTTCGCCTGTCGCTTCATGAATAATGAACATTTGCAATAATTTCTTGGTTCTGGTTATGCAATGCTTTTTTCCTCTTAATTTATAAAATGCAGGAGGCGAACGAAAGTCATTACGGCACTCCCATGAATCGGACTGTACAGTGGTGTGTTTATTAATTAGTGTAATAATGACGATACAAGAGGCGAGTGTGAACATATAAACAACGACAGACAGCCTTATCGCAATTCATTCTTGAAGTTCTCACAAAACATTGACTCGCCTACTGCAAATGTCATTGAGGTCATCTGCCAAAATTGCTGCCTCCAACTATAACTGTAATTCTTTTTTCGGTGTGCCAAAATAGTCTAATAAAGCTTAGATTTTAATGAATATTTAAATACTTATATAGTCACAATCATGCCATGGTATGAAAGAAAAATTTCACAACCTCGAGCGGGATTCGAACCTGCGACTTCCTGTACTCCGGTCAGGCGCTCTACCAACTGAGCTATCGAGTTCGTGTCACGACAAAGGCTTGAAATTCTCCTCTCATACCATGGCATGATTGTGACTATATAAGTATTTAAATATTCATTAATATGTCACATCAACGGACATATATGTCATCCAACATCGTAAGATGAAGTTTACACTTAGATTTTAAGTTACATATTATTTATTTATCTACATATTTTGCCATTTTTAGCTACGTATTTCTTATTTTCATATTACGTAAAATCCGGGCTCTACTTATAAATTCAATTTTCTTAAAAAAATGTCGAAGGTAAAAATGTCCCTATTTCGTGAGACATTTATGGCAGGTTTAAACAAGAGACCAAGTAATGAAGTGGTAGGAAAACAAAAGGAGAAAAATGGTGTCGTATGGAGATGTTAGTAATAAGAATAACGAGAGTAAATGTTAATAAGCTACAATTTTCATTACATTTTAAGTCACATAAAAGGAAGTACAGATCAATATACACATTAAATAGTGTTTAAGGTTTAACTACGTACAAAATATTTCGAATTTAGTGTTAATTTTCAAATAGGCTAATTTGTTTAATGGAACAGAATGGTTTTAAAAGCCAAATATAAGAATTACCCCCTTCCCACTACCACAATTCCAATCTCTGGAACTGGAGGTTGGACTGATTTAGAGCACGGCATCCCTGACTGACTACTTCATATTCTTTGATATTTTTCCACAGTCCTCTTAATGCTGTAATTGTATGTACTTTGAAGAAATTACCTCTTCGTTCGTTGTTTGATGACAAGATTTTAGGAGAAAGTCTCAAACATAACCTAAATTACATCGCAATTTTGTGACGAACTACTTTATTTAATTCTCGAAATTGTGGTAACAACGATTCAGAATGGAAGGTATACGATCTAAATATATCCGGCGTAACCATTTCATTTCTTATTATTCCTTAGGAATATTGGAAACATGTTATGTATGTACTTATATTCTGTTATAATATATCAATACTCGTTTAATATACCAATGTGTGTTAATATACGGTGTTCATTAAACAATTAAATATGCAAATACGTGTACAAGTTAGATATAATTGTGACATAATGTAATTTGTACTATCTTACATGAATGTTTATTTTAATTGATGTAGGTACATAATTACACGTTGGAATATTATTGATAAGTTCGAGTACACCTTATATACATCACTACATAATAGCAGTAACAATAGCGACATCTGAAAGACGAAGCGAGCGATAGCTAGGTAACAAGAGGCTGAGAACTACGTACTTATCGTTATCAAAAGATTAGAATGGATTAGATGAGGGGTGAAACTAGCGCTGAATTAATTCTAATGACTTCGAAAATGAAAATCCGCCATTACACTACCTCAGCCGTGGCGAAAATGTGACTCACGAGCACATTGTGGCTCGCAATGAAGCTGTCCATTTCCCTTGCCTCCTACCTCTCACAACCCCCACCTTCTCGCTCACTGGAGTCAAACTCCGTTCCATTTGTATTTGTCTCTGACCTGCGAGTGGCGTTTCGTCGCAACGTCTCTCTCGAAACCATGTACCTCTACAAAAATGAAAGTTTCAAGTGGGAAAGGAGAACGCATTTTTTGCTGCCAATATGATGAGAATATTAAATGTATGATTTGTTCACAAATATTAATAGGAAAACGGTTGTATAACATAAAACGGCATTATACTACATGTTACTGATGAAACATTAAAAGGTTAAGTGTTGTTTTGTTGTTATTATTATTATTATTATCATTATTATTATCTCTGTACGTCGATCCTTTTTCTGCAGATGTACGAATAATGCGGTTAGATCTTCAATTTAAACTCACAGATTTACTTACAATGTGATGTTAAATGAAAGCTAGATGTAAGGACTTGACAAATGTTCAACCTTTCAAATCTTTGCCAAAAAATAAATATCCGAAGCTTCGTTCTTTCGTTTGCTCTTTTGAAGCCATGTTCAGTACAACTTACGTTTGTGAAAAAATTATTTTCAACTATGAAAATAGTAAAAACCAAATTTAGATCACGACTGACAGACAAATACCTTCGTGATCAACTACGACTGGCAGTAAGTGACATAATTCCTGATTTTGAAACTCTGTCGCAGAGACATTCTGAAGACAATTTTAGGTTGTGATAATGTGTCCTATGTTTTCTTGTTCATTTCTTTCTTCGTTACACGTACTAAACATTAGTTTGTAGCCTTGTACTGTATAAAATTATATTCAAGTGCTTGACATAAGGAAAATGAAAATCTGTTAATAAGTCAGACAGTTGCTTCACTTCCCCTTCGGGTGTCCGCCGCCCTCCATAGGTGCTATGCACGTTGCAGATTACACAGTGGCTCGGCGCACGATCGCATTTTCGCCACGGCTGCACTACCTTATTACAGACCAATACTCGTAACATCACAAAACAAAAAGTTCAAGTCTTTGCTCAGCACTTGAAAATCCTGCACAGATTCGCATGTGCAATATACAAAGTCTACACTAATTAAATATAACCTGTCATAGGTTCGTATTTTCAAACCATAACAGAAACCTAAACTAACTCTAAACTAGTACAAATTCGTATATTCGAGGCATAGCGTGAGTATACACTAGCTTGAAACTTTCGTAATGTCACCAAAGTTAGGTTGGTGTGACTGAGGAGAGAGCTCTAACATAATTGTGTATAAGTGAAGTACGAAGAACTCAGCGCTAGTTTAACCGTATTTAATATTGTCACAGACTGTACGAAGCATCGCCAAAGATAGTGAGAGATAATTTTCTCGAGGGTTTACTGGTATTACGGCAGCCTAAATACTGCCATATGTTTGTTATTGTACTCATTGTTCAGTAGTGCATAAATCTGAAGAACAAGATTTAAGTACATTTATGCTCGACCATGCCGAAATGTAATATTTATACACCTGGTAGCAGCCCTTTAATGGACCTCATTAAAGTACACCTACTCATTAAAGTTCAGGCGTTCAGCCAATGACAAATCAGCTTTGTACCGTTTTAAAACCTCAGCCAATGACAAGTCAGCTTTGTACCGTTATAAAACCGCAAGTATCGATTATTCTCGGATATGCAATCGAAAGAGAATTAGCGAAAAGTCGCGGAGGCAGGAAATCTAATACTGTCGCAGAAGGTTATGTTCTGTTACTATAATAATTAGCGTTAATTGTAAATAATATTCAAATAAATTCAATTTATCATCTCGTTTTTCAATGTCTAATTTAATTTCAATGTTATATCAAAGTTAATATTTAGTTTACTCTGTAGGTTCTTATAGGCTATCAAGGTCAATGTGGACATCTGTTCCTCGGAAAAAATCAATACTTTCGCGTCTGCGCACATCTCACAATTTACGAGGTATTGCTCAAGGTCAGTTAGATACAAATAAAAAGAATACTTTCAAGTTAGAAATATGGTCGAGCGTAAAAAGTCGTATGAAACTTGACTATAATGGTAATTAAGACGCTCGTATGAAAATTATGAAACTCGCTTGCGCTCGTTTCATTAACATACTCGCGTCTTAATTACTACCATTATAGGCTCGTTGCATAATGTACTATTATAACATTATTTCTGCTGGTCATTGCGAAAACGATTTTTATTGTATTCCGTAATGATTACCATTGCCAAATTCAGTTTAAGGTGTGAAAGTTTGCGAATGAAACCGATATTAATTACATTCAGAGGTATAGGCTCTTAATTTCCCGTTTGCATCTTTTTAGTTCGATTGCGGAGCAGAGTGGAGTCTCGAAACTAAAGGAACTTCTTAATAATACTGTGTATGTGCTAGGACTCAAAATATTCCAAGATATATTGAATATAATATTAATCATGGAGGGAAGAACAAAATACGAAAGGAATAAAAACAGGTTCCTAAAATATTATGCATATGGGCTTAGTCATGAATTTCAGTTTCGGATAGAAGTTAACGATTCTTTTGTTTCTATACCTGAAGATAAAGTACCTAGTTCGAGCTGAAGTTGCCCCCCACTTTTTTTGCCAAGAAAAAAAAAAAAAAAAAAAAAAAAAAAAAAAAAAAAAAAAAAAAAAAAAAAGGAATTTCAACATTTACTGGAAACTATTAGTCAAGAGAAAATATTTAGTTTGCGGCAAGGACAACTTTGTGTGCTGTAGGAAAAAAAGGATGCAATGGATCTCATAAGAAAGCTGTTACATGCATATCTATAAAGAGCTACAACAACTGGGAAGGCTGCACAAGCTCTGCCTACTCCACGTTCTGGACGAAGAGGCTTTTTTTCCAGTCATAAAGGTTGCTATTCGCCAGTACAAATTGATGTAGTAGCTAGCTAATGAAAGGAACTGTGATATTTATCCCGCATTTTATGAACTCTAGAAGTTAAAAGCAATGTTATACATTTTCTGAAGCTAATTCTATAGCAGAAAATATATACGCAAAAATAAAACTACCAACACATCAACCTGTAGACTTATAAAATAATTATTCATGGGAAAGTATATTTTTTGCCACATGAGAGAGAATATAAATCGTTTCCTAATGTATAACTTATTTTCATTCTTATAAGTGTTGTAACAAAAAGAAGATATTTGAAAAATAGCAATTATCGACTGTAAGGCAGTATTCATAGACATTCTCAGCGCGGGCTTCCGGTGGATGATCAGCGAACTAACGCTTTTCGTATTCGTAAACCAGTGTTAGCGATATGATATGAATCCTGTACAAGTAATCAGTCGATAGCCGGGACTAGTTTAGCACGCTCGTAACACGGGCTAGTGAAATGTCTATGCATAGCACCCTATAAAAAGGGACTAAATAATCTCATATCAATAAATTAATTTAAATAAACATATTCAATCAGTAGATCACAAATTTCAATGATACATTTAGGCCCATATTGAATTTCCTCCCTTATGTTAATATACTGTATAAGTATAAAACATATATAATAACTTTATAGCCTAGTGAATCCACATTAATTTTCGTAGCAATATTTCAATAATAAAGAAAACTGTTATTTATACCCTTGTCTTGAGGATGATATTATCGGAATCATAAAAATAGAAAACCCTCTACAATATAATTAATTTGAGCCTAATAAATAAGATTTTTTTTAACATCTTACATGTTTTATCATCATTTTCAGTTGTTATGGATGACATGCTGCAGTCAGAACCCGAAGTCGATCCGTTGGCAATACAACCAAGTGACAGAATATATTTACAAGAGAGAAAGCCGTTACCAGAGGTAAACTGTTTGACAATGCTTGCTGTTTTCAATATGTGACCTTATAATAATATACCGTACCCTGCTGTTGGAAAGTGTATGTGTTCCAAAATTTATTCAGTGGACTGGGAATATGTACAATACAGATAAGGGCTCGCGGCAGTTCTTGCATGTCACATAGTTGCTTCATGATACCCCCATAGCATAGAATTCTGCATTCTTTGACCAAGAACAATCATTATCTAACCTAAGGCTGCAATATTGTTTGAACCACTTTATTCATCAGCTGGTCCACACCTGTGGAATAACGGTTAACAAGTCTAGCCGCGAAACCAGGCGGCCCGGGTTCGATTCCCGGTCGGGGCAAGTTACCTGGTTGAGGTTTTTTCCGGGGTTTTCCCTCAATCCAATATGAGCAAATGCTGGGTAACTTTCGGTGTTGGACCCTGGACTCATTTCACCGGCATTATCACCTTCATCTCATTCAGACGCTAGATAACCTAAGCTGTTGATAAAGCGTCGTAAAATAACCTACTAAAAAAAAAAATTCATCAGCTGTGATTGCTGCCATATGAGGTACAACTGACAATCGGCGCAGTTGAAAGTAGCTTTGGAATGCTACAAATTTATAACATATTTGCACAGCATTATGGTTGTCTTTCAGCTGGTACATGCTTCGTAATTTATTGTACTTTCGTTGGTGCTTAATACAATAGTAATTATGTAAGTCGGAAAAAGAAGGCTGTTATTAAATTTTAGTAAAACTTTCGCCAGTCCGAAGCAAATTTTTTAGATGTAGCCCTTCTTGCTTTGAAAGGTCCTGTAGAAATATTGAAGAACCATTCATACAGTATATGCATAGGCCTCTCACACTACCATATATCAGCAAATTTAATCATTTTAACTGCTGTTACAACCACTATATCAAAAAATTTAAATTTTATTTTGTATTCTTCGTCATTCAGACAGCTTGCTCTGGTAAAAAAAATGTTCCATTATTACAGACACATTATGTAAAAATTCTTATCATGGGTAAATATTGCTTTCGTGTTCTTCACCCGTATTACAATTTTTTATACATCATCATCATCATCATCATCATCATCATCATCATCATCATCATCCTGTCAAGTACAAGTCCCAAAAGAACTGTTACGGCCTGAAAAAGCGATTTTCTTGCCATCTTTTCATGGGTCGACCAAGTGACCGTTTCCCATTTGGACGATACTTCATTATTGCCTTAGGGATCCTGGATGAAACCATTCTTGAGACGTGTTCCTTGCAGTTTAACTGATATCTGGAGATATAGTCCAGTATTGATGACACATTAAGTTCTTGAAGGATATCTTCATTTTTCTTTCGATCCCATTTAGTGTAGCCAGCTGTTCGGCGCATGAATCTCATCTCGCAAGCTGTTAGTCTGCTTTCATCTTTTGTCCTTATAGTCCACGCTTCACTCCCTTAACATAGGACTGGTCGAGCTATTATTTGATGAAGACGAGTACGAGTTGGTTTTTGTACTAATGAAGGTTTTAAAACTCTATTAATGATGCCAATTGATTTGTTGAATTTTATAATTTTCTCTGATAAAACCAAATTTTCAACAAAAGAAAGTTTATATCCTTATTAACTCTCTCCAAAATTGTGTTATTTAAACATAGGAATGCAATTTTGTGGTGATTATTCTTCCCCGATTTCGGTGATTAAAATGGTTTCATTTCGGTGAATATTTCATAAAGAAAAACAATTTCGGGCCCTGAAGAAATTGAAAAAATAATAAAGTATTTTTTTTTTAATTATTGAAACAATCCCTTTGGATCTAACAGAAAATTGTTTCCATCATTAATTAAATTCATAATTCAATTTCATTTAACAGTGAAGGGTTGGCGGCACTGCCTTTTTAACCACACGAAAGCAGTTGTTGCGGCAAAGAGAAATTACCAATTCATGCTTGTGCTGCTCCCTGGAAGTAGCCTCTGAAACTATCGTTGTTGCTAGATGTCACATGCAAGTAATGCTGAATGATCAAAATATGTAGAAATATTCATATATATTTTATAACGAAAATTTAAAGTTTTATTTGGAAGAAAGAGTCATTTTTCTTCAGACAATCTGTTTTTCTTTTTAATATCGTGATTATGAAGTGATATCGTGGATTTCTATTAATTTTGCAAAAATTAGTGGATATATTTCACTTAATTTTGGACATTCAAGGGATTTGGATTTTCTTCGCGTGTATTGTTAATACAAAAAAATCACACCCCTAGTTACGCATGTATATCAGTTGCATGCCGCTGTTCAACTGTCCATGTTTTACCTCCCATTTTGTTCATAATTTGTCGTCTTTTTTTAATGTGATTATCAAATAATGAATGCTTCAATATTCTTCAAACCTCTAACCCTAGCTACCCAGCTTCTCGATTTCAACATTTGTCCTCATATCACGAAATAGATACTCGCTCACAACACATATCACACTCTCCATTCCTGAACACAGAACATCCTTCTACTCTTCCTCTTTCACCGTTTCTGCAGCTCATCTCTGGAACTCTCTACCACAACATGTCAGAGACTGTCGGACATTGTCTAGTTTCAAAAATAAATTAAAATTGCACTTTTTGAATTAGATTACTTTCAGTTATAAGCCCTTTTCTCTGCCATAGTTTCGTAACAATATATGCTATATATTTCTTTTTCCTTCCTTTCCCCCTTTTGTTCTCTTTATCAGCCGATAAATTTATTATCATAGCCTTTTTATCGTGAATTTTATTTAATTTTCGTATTTCTATTTTACGTTTTTCCATATTAACCATTTGTATTAAATGAGTTGCTTTCACTATATTCCAATGTATTTTGCTTTCTTTTTTTTTCTCTATTATGGTATTGTTTTCATGTTGTTTAGTGTCGATTTTATTATGCTATTATTATTATTATTATTATTATTATTATTATTATTATCATCATTATTATTATGCAACAGTAACAAATATAAATGATACTCGGGAGCAAATTAAACACAGAATAAATATGGGAAACGCCTGTTATTATTCGGTTGAGAAGCTTTTATCATCCAGTCTGCTGTCAAAAAATCTGAAAGTTAGAATTTATAAAACAGTTATATTACCGGTTGTTGTTTATGGTTGTGAAACTTGGACTCTCACTTTGAGAGAGGAACATAGGTTAAGGGTGTTTGAGAATAAGGTGCTTAGGAAAATATTTGGGGCTAAGAGGGATGAAGTTACAGGAGAATGGAGAAAGTTACACAACACAGAACTGCACGCATTGTATACTTCACCTGACATAATTAGGAACATTAAATCCAGACGTTTGAGATGGGCAGGGACGTGTAGCACGTATGGGCGAATCCAGAAATGCATATAGTGTGTTAGTTGGGAGGCCGGAGGGAAAAAGACCTTTAGGGAGGCCGAGACGTAGATGGGAAGATAATATTAAAATGGATTTGAGGGAGGTGGGATATGATGATAGAGAATGGATTAATCTTGCTCAGGATAGCGACCAATGGCGGGCTTATGTGAGGGCGGCAATAAACCTCCTGGTTCCTTAAAAGCCAGTAAGTAAGTAAGTTATTATTATTACAGACGTGGACAAATTATTAACAAAATTGACGATTTTTATGATAATTCTGTTTACAAAATTTGACTTTTCAATTTAGATTACAGTTGACAGTTTTGCATATTTCTATCATTACAGTAGATAGAAATAGGCGTATGCAAAAATGTCAACTGTATTCTAAAGTGAAGAGTCAAATTTTGAAAAAAAAATATATAATGAAAATATTCAATGTTGCTAATAATTTGTAAATGTGCAAAAATGTCAACTGCAGTCTAAATTGAAGAATCAAATTTTGTAAAAATATATAATAAAAATCTTCAATTTTGCTAATAACTTGTAAATATGAAAAAATGTCAGTGCAGTCTAAATTGAAGAGTCAAATTTAGTAAAAATATATTATAAAAATCTTCAGTTTCGCTAATAATTAGGAAATATCCGAAATATCAACTGTAGTCCAAATTGAAGAGTCAAATTTTGAAAATATACAATACAAATCTTCATTTTTTTTAATGTGTAAATACGCAAAAATGTCAACTGTATTCTGAATTGAAGAGTCATATTTTGTAAAAATATATAATAAAAATCTTCAATTTTGCTAATAATTTGTCCACGTCTGTATTATTATTATTATTATTATTATTATTATTATTATTATTATTATTATTAATGCTGACAGTAGTATTTAAAATCGATTTGTAATTACGTATGTACTCATTTATGACTTCTCTGTGTTTTGCAGGAAGGGAACATATTGGATGTCCACGTGGTTAGGATAAAGGCGGAATGTATGGATCAAAACTATGATCTCACATCAGAAGTGAAATTTGAAGGAATTCCAGATCCATGTAATTTTCCTGTGGTGAAGTGTGAAGCTGAGGTATGTGCATTTCATGGGGTGAGCATACAGGCACCTTCTCCATACAACTGTACCAATTAACTTTCTTACAGCCTGTTGTATAAATAATTAATTAGATGAGGCTATGAAATTAATCTTCAGTTAAGCTAAACCTGAATCTTTTGATAATATCAAATAATTAGCTTTTATTTTCAGTCAATTACTTATCATGTTAAGATGGCAGAAGTAGATTCTGTTACATCAAGTTACAAATATTAATATACATCACGAATATTTTCGACTTACTTTTCAAGTCATCTTCATGTGATAGTTTACTAATAAACAAGTACATTTGAACGTAGGTGAAAAATATAAAGGTAAAACACACTTATAAAACACAAGTAAAAAGTTTAACCTTGCTTACTTTATATTTATATTATTATAATGTACCGAAGTACATATGATATTTCCATGCAGATATTCTGCGTCATCATACGATGAAAGAGTAATGGAACGGAGAAAAATTCTCTCCAGCGCCGGGATTTGAACCAGGGTTTTCAGCTCTACGTGCTGACGCTTTATCCACTAAGCCACACCGGATTCCACCCCGGCGTGGGAAGAATCATCTCAGTTTTAAGTTCCAACTCTTGGGTTCCCTCTAGTGGCCGCCCTCTGCACTACGTCATGGATATCTATGAACCTAGGACCGAAGTCCACATATGTGCTGAGGTGCACTCGTAATGAGTGACTAGTTGGCCGGGATCCGACGGAATAAGCGCCGTCTTAAATCACGAAGTGATTTACGCATATCATGTATATTATTTTAATGTACCGAAGTACATATGATATTTCCATGCAGATATTCTGCATCATCATACGATGAAAGAGTATTGGAACGGAGAAAAATTCTCTCCGGCGCCGGGATTTGAACCAGGGTTTTCAGCTCTACGTGCTGATGCTTTATCCACTAAGCCACACCGGATTCCACCCCGGCGTGGGAAGAATCATCTCAGTTTTAAGTTCCAACTCTTGAGTTCCCTCTAGTGGCCGCCCTCTGCACTACGTCATAGATATCTATGAACCTAGGACCGAAGTCCACACATGTGCTAAGGTGCACTCGTAATGAGTGACTAGTTGGCCAGGATCCGACGGAATAAGCGCCGTCTTATATATTATTATAATGTACCGAAGTACATATGATATTTCCATGCAGATATTCTGCGTCATCATACGATGAAAGAGTAAGTGGTTAAATGGCGTACATGGTATTAAAATAACATTCAGATAGAAAACCTTCCAGTGGATATAGTTATAATTTATACAGTGTATTAAAATGGCATACAATGTGCCAGAGTTTGAAAAATTAAAATAGTTTGAAAATTATTACTATGCAAAACTGAAGGCTAAGGCTTGTTCATTATAAAGTTCGATATGTTGGAAGACTGTAGTGAAATGGATGTGAAAGAAATTCCCGGTCTATTCGCCGTGGTGAGAGGCACAATATCTGAAAAGATTAATCAAAAAGATGTCTTAAGAATTTTGAAGACCTCTACTGTACACCTTTCGTGAGTATTAATATAATTTAAAGCCCTTTTCAGGCTTTAGTCACTTAATTTTCTCTTCAAAATTCTTAGAGTAGGTACAAGTGCATATCTGTACATAGAAATTAAAATTTAGACCTGGAATATTGAACGCAATATGTATGATACCGCAATTTCTTTTAATTTTGATATTCTCTGTTCTGCAGGAAGATACTTTATTAGATTCTCACGTGACTGGAATAAAGACAGAATGTGGGGACCACAGCTATGATCTCACTTCGGAGATGACATTTATGGAAGATATACCGTCAGACGTTTTTCCCATGGTGAAGAGTGAATCTGAGGTGAGTGGGATTTATGGAGTATACTGATTGCTGGTTTTTCTTTTGATATAATTATTATAGGGCGGTATCTTCCCAATTGGGCTGGTGACCAGGGAATGTTGTTGCTTTCTAATGCCAGGCACTTGATAATAAAGTCATTTGACCTCTTGCACTCCAATATTTTTCAAAGATATTATCATGGCCAGCCACTGAAGCACAGATTTTGAGGTGTTCCGAATCCATTTCTTGGTTTGAGTTGCACAATGGGCAGTTAGGGGACTGATATATTCCAATTCTATGCAGGTGCTTGGCCAAACAGTCATGGCCTCTTGCCAATCTAAATGCAGCTACAGACGATTTTCGTGGTAAATCGGGAATTAACTGTGGATTATGATGCAGAGAGTTCCATTTTTTCCCTTGGGATTGTGTTATCAAATTTTGTTTGTTGAAGTCTAAGTATGTAGATTTAATAAATCTCTTGACAGAGTAATACGTAGATTTCGTAACAGGTCTGTAAGTAGCAATGCTGCCCTTCTTTGCTAAAGCATCCACATTCTCGTTTCCCAGGATTCCACAATGGGATGGTATCCATTGGAATACTATTCTTTTATTGAGTGATATTAATTGAGAGAGCATTTTAGTTATTTCTGCTGTTTGAGATGAAAGTGTGTGTTTAGAGACTATTGATAGAATAGCTGCTTTGGAGTCTGACAATATAACTGCATTATTAAATTTATTGATGTGTCATAGAAGATTCCTGAGACTTTCACTTATTGCAATGATTTCACCATCAAAAAACCTGTTGTTCCATATCCAAGAGATCTATAAAGTGAGAAGAGACAGGACGTAACACCTGCACCTGCACCTGCACCTGCACCTGCACCTGCACCTTGTTCTCTGGAGATCAAGGATCCGTCAGTGTATAAATGAAGCCAGTTTTGTGGAGGGTACCTAATATTAATTGTCTCTAAAGACAATTGTTTCATTATTTCAGTGAATGTAATGATGACTCTCGTGATTTCTTTTCCTTCTAAGTACCCTCATTTCATCACCTCTGATGACACTTGAGTCTCTTTTTTTTTTTCCAATACATTTTTGTCTTAGAACCCACGACCATTGCATGCAAAACACCTACCAGCTCATCAGGCCCATTTTCATCTTTTCATTCTTACTGATAGTCTTCATTTCGACCAAATTTAATTTAATTTACAGCCGAGAGTAGAGTGGAAGGACATTTTCAGTTATTTGCAAGCATAACTATGTTGTGCCTCTCTCATGTAGGACTTTCAGTTAGGTTTCCTAATCTTTATTGATAAGTGAAGGGCAACTCACACGGTTTCATTTACAGGGAGTTCATTATGAAAGTCACAAAACACAATGAGTTTGTACTTGTGAACTCACCTTTCTCTTTTTATCCCTAGTAGCCAGTCAAGTGCGTTTTTATATCTCGACAATACAGAACCAGTTCTCATGTAAGTTTTTAGAGCTATAGCTACTGGCTGTCAGATGCTATAAGAATCTATTAACTCGCATCCTCACCTTGTATTTTCATGGACGCACTGAATACTGAATTTCTTGGCTTATGAACCGATTATATGTTAAACTGAAAAATCATATTAAAGAAATTACCCCCAAACTAAATTCAGCTTGTTTTGCTATTAGATCTATGCAAGAGATAGTAAATATCAATACCTTAAAAACAATATACTTTGCATACTTCCACTCGGTAATGAGTTTTGAAATAATATTCTTGGGAAATTCTACAGATAGTAACAATATATTCCTTACTTACTGGCTTTTAAGGAACCTGGAGGATCATTGCCGCCCTCACATAAGCCTGCCATTGGTCCCTATCCTGAGCAAGATTAATCCAGTCTCTATCATCATATCCCACCTCCCTCAAATCCATTTTAATATTATCTTCCCATCTACGTCTCGGCCTCCCTACAGGTCTTTTTCCCTCCGTCCTCCCAACTAAAACTCTACATGCATTTCTGAATTCGCCCATACGTGCTACATGCTCTGCCCATCTCAGACGTTTGGATTTAATGTTCCTAATTATGTCAGGAACAGTATATTCCTACTACAAAAAAAAAAAAAAGAATAATTAGAATAATAGTAGGTGCCAAATCTAGGGAATCGTGTAGGACTATTTAAAAAAAAACTACAAATAATGCCCATGGCTTGTCAGTATATTTTTCATTAATAATCTTTCTCGTATGTAATCGTGAAAACTTTGCAACTAATTCAACAGTTCATAGCATAAATTAATACACGTCAAAAACATTACGTACATACTCCATCGGCAAGTCTATCATGCTATCGAAAGGAGTGCATCATATGGCAGTAAAAATGTTTAATGGCCTCCCTATGAATATAAAAATCAAACTCAATACACAAGATAAATTAGGATCAAATTAAGGAAGTACCTAATTTCTCAAGCCTTCTATTCTGTAGATGAATTTATGACATTCAACAACGCTTCGTGAATATTTCTGTCTTGTATTGACAGTAAACCTTCGTGTTGTACTAGTAGACTATATTGTAAAATTCTTCTGTATACAGGGTGTTTAAAAAAGTATCCAAAATTTTAGGAGGTGGTAGTATGCATCAAAACAAGAAAATAAGTCTAATAAAAATGGGTCCTACAACACATACTTTCTGAGATCTAAACACTTGTTCATAGGAGGTGCTCAATGTGACGTCCTTTCATGGCAATGCATTCCTCTGCCCTTCGGCGTAAGGAATCACGCACTCTGTGAAATTTGTTTTAATACGTTAATAAGAACGTCCTGATAACCATCCCCAGTTAATCTCTATGGTAGCACGTATGGCCCTATTAATCTATCACCAAGAACGCCTGCCCATAAGTTGATTGAGAATCGGTATTTATGCCTTGTTTCTTCAACTGCATGGGGATTTTCATCAGCCCACACATGCTGATTACGACAATTCACAACACCATCTCTGCTGAACCCTGCTCATATCCGCAACCAGACTTTTGTTTTCAGTATTCCATGCCAGGGGTGTCAACTACGGTATGATTATCTGGTAGTTTGCTGTACAGTATTGTAGGGCAGAGAAATGCATTTCTATGAATGGACGTCACACTGAGCACCTCCTATGAAAAAGTGGTCAGATCTGAGAAAGTATGTGTTGAAGGATCCATGTTTATTAGATATTATTTTCTTGTTTTCATGCATACTATCACCTCCTAAAATATTGGATACTTTTTTTTTAAACGCCCTGTACATTTCAACTAGACTGTGACTATAATTAAGAGTTTATAGTACTATCACAGTCTAGTATATACAGTCACGAAGCTCAATACGTAATAAATATGCATCCATACATAGTTGCTTACCACTACGATCGCTACTATCACCTCATCACAGACAATGCGAAATAGTACCGGCACAGTTTATTGTTCCTAGTATCCTCAACAACTGATGCTTCGTGACTGTATATACTAGACTCTGGTATTATTATGATTCTTTTTTGACATCTTCCATATTCTAGCAGAGAAGTGATGTACGAATAACCTGGAATCTAAATAAATATAATACAATAGAATGGCTTATATGTCTGTTGTCACAAGAACAGTGGCTTAAATAACCACTACCCTTAAATCTATAACGTCAGTATGCTAACCGGGAGAGTAACAAATAAAACCTGGATTCATTAGTGCAGCTGGCATATCTTATAAGATTTTCCTGTTTTGTTACATTTCTTTCTGTCTGATAATTATCAACTTGTCTTTTGTTTTACATCGTTTGCCTTGTCTTTTCATACCTACGTCATGGTATTTTGTTCCTAAGTGACTGAGCTCTTATAACCATGGAAACATTTTAGTGTAAGACTAGTTTAATGCAGGTACTTTTAAAACTATTCCACATATTGTCCCGCCCTTTGAGTATTTCACTACATACATAATAGATTCCCTGCTCAAATTGAATTTATGACAGAATATGGCGATGTTGATACATTAATCATCATGAATTAATCTAGATCAATCATCATAGTGTAGAGCAAGTATCTGTAACAGCTAACTTATGTACAAACTATATCATGTTGCTTGTAGATTAAAAAAGGTTGATGTCTATGAGAATGAAAATAATACTCACTACTGAGTGAACATTTCCGTGGGATTGGGCTTTATGATGTAATGGAGGCATGATGGTAATTACAGAAGTAATAATGGAATGCCTGCAAGAATATGACAGCAAAATGACGAATTCTTGCAAGAATATTCTTCTACCCTTAAAATATTTCCCTTCGATTAAATAGCATTTGAGTTCTGTCTTCTGTTACAGGAAGGGTCACGTGACTTGGATAAAGTCAAGGAGGAGCTCAAGCAAGAAATAACGACAGAACAGAATGACATTTTATCCGACAGGCGAGTATCAGCAATTACCTTCATTTCACTGCTGTGGATGGATTTATAATTTACAGCAAGATTCATTCATTCAACTTGTTCATTCATTTACTTACTTATTCAATGAATTTGTTTAGTTATTCATTCATTGAATTGATTTATTTCTTTATTCATTCGTTATATTTACTCAACACATTTCTTTATTTATTTATGTCTTTATCTATTGATACCCATTTATTCACTCTTTCATTTTATTTAATTATTTATTCGTTCATTTATCTACACTAATTTATATATTTATTAATTTCTCCATTCATTCTATGCAAGCATTTATTTGTTCTTTCCTTCATTTTACTCAGTTTACGCAATTTGCTCAATTCACTGAGTCTATTCAGTTTTCTCATTCCATTCAATTAACTGATTTTATTCAATTCACTCAGTTTACTCAGTCCACTCAATTTACTTATTTTATCAAATTTACTAATTTTATTCAATTCACTAATTTTTCCCAATTTACTCATTTTATTCAATTGACTCATTTTACTAAATTCACTCAATTTACTCATTTTATTGAATTCACTCATTTTATTCAATTTACTCATTTTATTGAATTCACTCATTTTATTGAATTCACTCATTTTATTCAATTTACTCATTTTACTCAATTTACTCATTTTATACAATTCACTCATTTTATTCAATTTACTCATTTTACTCAATTTACTCATTTTATACAATTCACTCATTTTATTCAATTTACTCATTTTACTCAATTTACTCATTTTATACAATTCACTCATTTTATTCAATTTACTCATTTTACTCAATTTACTCATTTTATACAATTCACTCATTTACTTACTTATTCAATGAATTTGTTTAGTTATTCATTCATTGAATTGATTTATTTCTTTATTCATTCGTTATATTTACTCAACACATTTCTTTATTTATTTATGTCTTTATCTATTGATACCCATTTATTCACTCTTTCATTTTATTTAATTATTTATTCGTTCATTTATCTACACTAATTTATATATTTATTAATTTCTCCATTCATTCTATGCAAGCATTTATTTGTTCTTTCCTTCATTTTACTCAGTTTACGCAATTTGCTCAATTCACTGAGTCTATTCAGTTTTCTCATTCCATTCAATTAACTGATTTTATTCAATTCACTCAGTTTACTCAGTCCACTCAATTTACTTATTTTATCAAATTTACTAATTTTATTCAATTCACTAATTTTTCCCAATTTACTCATTTTATTCAATTGACTCATTTTACTAAATTCACTCAATTTACTCATTTTATTGAATTCACTCATTTTATTCAATTTACTCATTTTATTGAATTCACTCATTTTATTGAATTCACTCATTTTATTCAATTTACTCATTTTACTCAATTTACTCATTTTATACAATTCACTCATTTTATTCAATTTACTCATTTTACTCAATTTACTCATTTTATACAATTCACTCATTTTATTCAATTTACTCATTTTACTCAATTTACTCATTTTATACAATTCACTCATTTTATTCAATTTACTCATTTTACTCAATTTACTCATTTTATACAATTCACTCATTTTATTCAATTTACTCATTTTACTCAATTTACTCATTTTATACAATTCACTCATTTTACTCAATTTACTCATTTTATACAATTCACTCATTTTATTCAATTTACTCATTTTACTCAATTTACTCATTTTATACAATTCACTCATTTTATTCAATTCCCTCATTTTACCCAATTCACTCATTTTACCCAATTCACACATTTTATTCAATTCACTCATTTTATCCAATTCACACATTTTACCCAATTCACACATTTTATTCAATTCACTCATTTTATCCAATTCACACATTTTATTCAATTCACTCATTTTATCCAATTCACACATTTTATTCAATTCACTCATTTTACTTATTTTACTCAGTTCACTGAATTTATTCATTTAACCAAATTTACTTATTTTATTGAATTCATTCATTTTACCTAATTCACTCATTTTACCCAATTCACACATTTTATTCAATTCACTCATTTTACTTATTTTACTCAGTTCACTGAATTTATTCATTTAACCAAATTTACTTATTTTATTGAATTCATTCATTTTACCTAATTCACTCATTTTATTCAATTCACTCATTTTACCCAATTCACACATTTTATTCAATTCACTCATTTTACTTATTTTATTCAGTTTACTGAATTTATTCATTTAACCAAATTTACTTATTTTATTGAATTCATTCATTTTACCCAATTTACTCATTTTATTCAAATCACTCATTTTACCCAATTCACACATTTTATTCAATTCACTCATTTTACTTATTTTACTCAGTTCACTGAATTTATTCATTTAACCAAATTTACTTATTTTATTGAATTCACTCATTTTACCCAATTTACTCATTTTATTCAAATCACTCATTTTACCCAATTTACTCATTTTATTCAAATCACTCATTTTACCCAATTTCCTTATTTTATTCAGTTCACTCAATTCACTCATTTTAACAACTTACTCATTCTACTCAATTCACTGAATTTACTCATTTACATATTCATTTATTTACAATGATGATATGGGGTGGTTTTGTAATTTATAAAAAGATTCATTCATTGAATTTATTCACTAATTTATTTACGCATTTAATCTGTTTATTTATTGATTCATTTATTTAATTTTCTTGTTTATTAATTGCACATATTTTTTTCATTCACTTTATTTATTCACTCTATTTATTAATGTATTTATCTGTTCATATTTATTTATTCACTAATTCCTTTGATTTATTTAATTATTAATTCATTTATCTATACATTCATTTATTCACTCTTTCTATGTCTTCATTTATTTGTTCGTTAATTAATTTTACTCAATTTACTTATTTTACTCAGTTTACTCATTTTGCTCAATTTATTTATTTACTCACTAACTTACTCACTCAGTCACTCTTTTATTTATTTAAGATAGAATATACTGTCGCCTGACGGCTTTGTTTAATCTTAAGAAAACTTAAAGCCATATGACTATACATTTAGTATAAGGCTATCCTCTCGACCCCACTGGGGACTGGATAAGGATATGGAGATGCACGTGTTACAATCATTTGAGATCCGACTATGCATTTCCTTCCAATCAATGATCTGTGTTCTTAATGAAAAGAAAAGTCATCTTTTGTTAATTAATTATAAAACTAGTTTCCTATGAATAGCTTAGCAGATACGGCCCTCCAATTATAGACTCTCAATATTCCGATGTTTTGGCTATCAAATTTCTCATGTGTAATGAATAATGTTGAGGTAATGCTTTGTGTAAACGGAGAAGATACTTAAAGTTACTGTAGTTTAAACATTCAGTACAGAATTAGCGTTACATTTTGAGTATTTAAATTTGCTTCATTCGACACAATTATGTATTCTAATGTAATTTTATCATTGTTGTACGGACTTATGCGTATTTTCATAACAGCTTTGCAGTTACCCTGTATAATGGAGAACCAACACCCTGTGACAATATTTCAGAAGAAGAGGACCACAATAGCCTACAGCACAGTCACAAAAATTCCGCCTCCACAGACTTTCCCACAAGTTACACCGATCGCCATACAGACACATTTTATTCAAGAGAAGACAACTCAAAGACACAGTTTGCCAGTGACAGAATTGATGATGCAATTGACAATTCCAAAAGCGAAAATATAAAATGTAAATTTTGCGGCAAGTTTTTATCGTCTGACCACTCGCTCAAAAAGCATTTGCGAACTCATTCGGGTGAGAAAACGTTTAACTGTGATGTTTGTGGAAAGTCCTTCTTAGCACGTCGGAGTCTAAGACTTCATTTGCACAGGCACTCAGGCGTAAAGCCATTTAAGTGCGATATCTGTAATAAAAGTTTCTCAACTAAGAGCATCATCACAAACCATTTACGGCTTCACACTGGCGAAAAGCCATTCAAGTGCAACATATGTGGCAAGCGATTTATACGCGTACTGTCTCTGAGGAACCACGAACGACGTCACAACGGCCAAGAACCGTACAAGTGCGATGTGTGCCAGAGACGCTTCTCGCAATTCGCACACCTCAAGAGACACGCACACCAACACACCGGCAACAAGCCGTTCAGTTGCGATCTCTGTGGAAAGTGCTACACAGACTCGGGAGGCCTGAAAAACCACTTACTTGTCCACACAGGGGAGAAACCATATAAATGCGACGTGTGCGAGAAGAGTTTCTCGCGGTCGGGAACTCTAAAAAACCACGCGCGTCTGCACTCCGGTCTCAAGCCGTTCAAGTGCGATATTTGCGGGAAATGTTTCTCTGAATCGGGAAGTGTGAGGAGGCATACACGATTGCACACGGGCGAAAAGCCGTTCAATTGTAACGTTTGCGGGAAATTTTTCACGGATTCTGGAAGCTTGAAAAGGCACGTTCGTGTTCACACCGGCGAAAAACCGTACAGCTGTGAGGTCTGTGGGAAGTCCTTTTCCGAGTCTGGACACTACAGAAGTCACGCACGGACACACACGGGTTTGAAGCCGTTCAAGTGCGAAGTCTGCGGGAAGTGCTACTCCGAAACGTCGCGTTTGAATTATCATGCGCGCCAGCACGCAGATGGGAAGCCGCAAAAATGCAAAATGTGAGGGGAGTATTGGAATATCTAGATGATACACACTCTTGAACACAGGTGACAAGTCAAAGTTGGAAGTTCCACTCGGTGTCACGGAATCTCGAACATTCATTTTACAGCTGCACAAAGCATAGCCTAAATATTGCAGTTGTGATGGATGAAATATATTAATACTAGTGACTTGTGCACCAAATGCTCCAAACTAATTTCATTACACGTTCAAATAAACATTTTTCAGATTTATTTTCATGGAAGAATACCAGACATTCTGAAAGTTATTTGCTTCCATAATAATGAAAGATACTCTCTCTCGAGCCAATACTGAAGAGAACCACGCATATAAATATCTACACCACACCGCCATTAAATATATGAAAAAGACCCAACCCCACTTGATTAATAACTATAAAAATATTTTACTTTTAATAATATTATGTTACGTAAGTTTTATAGCTTTCAGTAACATATACTATATAGCCGCCACTCAGTAATATATATATATATGAGTGAGTGATATATAAATCAAAATCTAATTTAAGTTATTCTCTACATCTACAAATATAACCCCAAAACGTTTCACTTTCACGTCATCATCAATATAGCATTAACATGTAGAATTAATGAAAAATAGTCACATCATGGCATTAACTACAATAATATTTCATTTCTAATGGTGACAATGTCATCAAACCACCTCAAATTTTGTAGTTTTTAATATCCAATGCACAGCTGTACCCAGAAAATTACACACCGCAGAATCAGACCTGTAAATTATATTTAGTAAGTTAAGTTTTTAATAACCAATTTAATTTGAGCTCTAAATATGTCAGCATTCTTGCAAATCATGGCCTTCGTGTAATATTGTTTACTGTAGTGTGTGTTTTTTTTATTCTGAAATGCAATAGCTACTTCTCCAAACTGACGACAGATGGATTTTGGAAAATAGGAAAATTATGTTGAAAAATTGACATTTCACTGGAAACTACCATTTTTCTGAAAAACTTTGAGTTCCCTCAAAATGAGGGGTCATTTATTAAAATCCGTTGAGCCGTTTTACCATAATTTCCATTACCAGTTCAAATTATATATACAGATAGTGTAATGGTTAAGACAGGCTATCAGTTTTACTTTTTACTTTTCTCTAGAATATGCCTTTAGGAAAGTCCAGGATAACAGAGAGGGTTGGGAATTGAATGGGTTACAAAGTATATGATTATGTCTCGTGACCGAAACATAGTACGAATTTGAAATATAAAAATTTCAAATATATTCTTTGAAGAGGTGGAAAAATTGAAATATCTAGAAACAACAGTAACAAATATAAATGACACTCGGGAGGAAATTAAGCGCAGAATAATGATGGGAAATGCCTCTCATTATTTGGTTGAGAAGCTTTTGTCATCCAGTCTGCTATCAAAAATGCTACAAGTTAGAATTTATAAAATTCATATTACCGGTTGTTCTTTATGGTTGTCAAACTTGGACACTCACTATGAGGGAGGAACAGACGCTAAGAGTGTTTGAGAATAAGGTGCTTAGGAAAATATTTGGGGCTAAGAGGGATGAAGTTGCAGGAGTATGGAGAAAGTTACACAACACACAACTGCACGCATTGTATTCTTCACCTGACATAATTAGGAACATTAAATCCAGACATTTGAGATGGACAGGGCATGTAGCACGTATGGGGAATCCATAAATGCATATAGAGTGCTAGTTGGGAGGCCGGAAAAAAAGACCTTTTGGGAGGCTGAGACGTAGATGGGAGGATATTAAAATGTATTTGAGAGAGGTGTGATATGATGGTAGAGGCTGGATTAATCTTGCTCAGGATAGGGACCGATGGCGGGTTATGTGAGGGTGACGATGAATCTGCGGGTTCTCTAAAAGTCATAAATATGTATGTATGTATGTAAAGGTTAACACAGAAGTTCAGAACATTCTTATATTTACGGAAGATAGTGTTTAGCGTCAAGCATTAAAATATATTTCCTGTGTATATTTGCCATAATTTTTACTTGATGTTAAGCATTTTGTATACAGGATACATCAGAAAATAATCCTACTTTCTTTTCTGTGTGAGTGAGTGAGTGAGTGAGTGAGTAATATATGAGCCGTTCAGGGCAAAAGTGGTGTAAGTGAAGAATGGGTAACAGCCACATACAACGTTTACAATGATTTACTGCTCAATAATTATACAAATCATTATGTCTATCGTCGTTGAACGTATAGAAAACATTTTTGTGTCGAATCTTTCACTTTTTGCCATGCAGTACACGGAACTACTTGTGTTAAATTATTTAATAATTTTTCAGTAAGAGGCTGATTTTTTTAAACGTAAATGAAACAGAATGATAATTTCAACAAGTCATTTTGAATATACAGGTGGAATTAAATGTTACTTATGCAGAGCGTAGTACGAAATAGTACAAAACTTGTTTCTGTTAAGAGTTAAAAAAAAAATAGATAGTAATACACCTTATCTCAGATGCCATTAGTAAGTAAGTTCAAAATTTCCATTCTGAGATTTGGTAAGACAAATTTTTGACTTTGCACGTAGCTTTATCATTTCCTTCCTTTAAATGTCCTAAAATATACGCAATTACCCATTCCTGCAATTCGGGAGTACCAACATCAAAACAAGCATTAAATCCTATATATGGGCTATTCCATATGAAGTCGATCAGTAAAAAACCTCGCATTTTTTATACCCTAATATTTTCCCTACTTATACAATGTGCTGAGGGGCGTGTATTTTCAAAAATATACTATCGAAAGTCAAACGGTTTTCGCATTATTGAGCGACAAATTTAGCGTATTTTATAAAAACAAGCCTCTTTCAGCGCTCAGATCTCTGGAACCGTTTACTGCAGAACATTGAACGGGAGCTCATTTTGAAGCTGACATTTGGTAGGTTATGTTAAGAAGTAATCCTTATTTTTTTATTGTACACAGAGAGACAGATAATCTGATTTTACTTGCTTTTAGGCTTTTTGCCCATTTGTAAAAATGTAAAAAATATTGAGAAAAACCTTGCATTATTAAGAGGGATTCGGCATTGTTTGCTTAACGGCTCGGCAATAAGTTTCGAGGGTATTAAATAAATTATTTTCACACGCCTAGACTTGAACGGCGCAATACCGCACGCACTGGCCTAGAGCTGAAGATAAACGAGCTTTGGGGGTCATTTTACTCCTGTGTTTATGAAAACCTGTGATAAAGCTAGCCCAGCCATGGCTGCTAGATGACACATCACGTGTTTGTCTCCTGGCCTTGCTTGTCTCGGCTAAGCTCCCGTCTCACAGTCAGCTGGTTACTTCACGCACGTACTATTTATTTTCTTTATTTGATATTTTCAATACTTTCTTATCAATGGTGCACCAGTAAAAAATATGTGTTTATTTGTACTTTCAATGCGGAATCTAACCATATATTTTAAAAATAAATTTTTCGTGGCCAAAGGCGTCTTAATGAAGAAAAACCTAAATTTCTCCATTTCCATAACAAGTAAGAAAAACTGTTAGCATGTCAATATAAACTTTAACTTCTCAGCATCAAAATAAACCATGATTTTCATCATTGAGTGAAAGGGTTTCGGAGCCACAACAGTTTAAAGTTGCTAATTTTATGAAAATACGATAAATTTAAATATTTTTAATTTAAACACTATTAAGTTCTGATGCCTCAAACTTTGCACAAAGCATTGTATCACAGTTGTCTACGGACAGAAAAAGTTTCATTGTATTTAAAATTGCAAGGTCAATTTTCTCTATATTTCGGTCGATTTGAGATGGAATAGCCCATATGAATTAACCATAACATGAAAATCGATGTTTTGGCGTTTACTTCCTTCTGCCTTCTGACGAAAGTCATACTGTTCCATCTGTCTGTTTTTTCTTTTACACAAAATATCTACATATGTTAGAGGTACAAGAGAGAAAAATTCTGTTTAGACATGAAATGTTAATTTATACGTCACTTTTGGTACCATGACAAAAGCATAAGGTGAACTTTGTGTCTGGTGTTTTTGTACGCGATCGTACTTCATTTTTATTTAATACGCCCAGAAGTTTTCCACAGAATACGGATTAGTGGAAAATAGAGTGAGATTAGTCACCTACAGGCTTGGGGCTCACATACTATTCCTCACAGCCTTAATTTCCTTACAAGTAAGCGCAAACATGTACCTTTTAATTGTTTGTACTCCTATTTCTTTCTTCTATCATTGGATAGAGTAAACACGGAAATGTTTGCTATATGGTTTGTGTATGTAGCTTTATGAATATAATATAAAACACATTGCATTGTTAATTAAAGATTTAAATACGTTTCATGAAGTCAGTGAGATTTCCTCAAATCCACTGTAATTTTTTCTCTCTTTTATGAAAGCAAACATTTCCATGATAAATTTTAATACTGGAAAGTAAAGCAAATTCATACAGAAATTACAATGAATCACAAATTTATCATTTGAAGTAAGTACCACGTCCAATTTAGTATATCTACGGAGAATATTACAAACGTAATTGAGTTTCTAAAAACTTGTAAAATAAAGAAAGTCAATGAACTATAGTGTTTTGATTGCATCACTCTTCAGTGGAGAATACGAGTGACAGAGTACTCTGATGTTGCAGATGATAAGCTTCTTAGATTCAAGTTAGCCTACATTCGTGACCAAGTTGTGTACTGCCTACTTGGTGTAACACTCGTTTATTTTTCGTTCGTGTAAAGAAGTGAATGCCAAAGCACAGATACTTCACCTGGCAGTTTTCAAAATGTTTTGTGGCAGATCTTAAATGTCAGCTTAATTATAACAGTTCTTCTGTTGTAATGAAATTGCAAGTTAATAAAATCCTGTATGGTGTAAATATTTTGTACAGTCAGTCCGTTTTTCAAGCAATTTTAAAGAAAGAAAGCTACCGTATTTTGAATTTAAAATTGAGCATTTTAATAAATATTATATTCCAAGTGTAATAAAATAAAATGCAAAATAAAAGCAATTATCAAGACACTACGCAAGTTATTTAAAAGGATTACGGGGAAAAAAAACCTGAATATAATGTTAAATAATTTCATTCGTCAATTTAGAAAATAGTGCTCTCGTATGACACACTAAATGAAACTTTCGCATCTACGTTTTTATTTGTAACGGTATGTAGAAAGAGTCGCTGTAACAAATGCGGATAAGGAGGACACTAATGGCTCATTGACAATGAAAATTAAACATAATACAAGCGTTAACTTAATAATACAAACGTTACGGTAAAATCAAGAAGTCATACCAGCGACCAGGGATTATGAAGAATGGACACTGAGCGAATTTTCTTGTGTTTTGTTTCTCAGTGCGCCAGCGTTTAGTTATACTTTCAAGCGCTAGAGGTTAGTGTAATCGAGCATAGGCTAAGATAATAATTGAGTATAGAGTTGAGACGCAGGATTCAAACATCGCCTACCTTATTGCATAATCCAGTAACAGCTTTTCCTTATTTCTCAGTGACAAACTAGTTGTAATAATAATTTTTTATATTTCAGATATAATAAATTATATTATAAAATTATGTATCAAATTTGTTTAATATTTGTATACAATATAATATTGGTACATGGTTTTACTTCTCATAAGAGTTTTGTTTTTCCATTTTCAATGCTATCAAATCATTACACATTTTAATTGTTGTTGGGGTCAACGTCGCAACTCTCATTATAAAGGAACTCTAGAATTTACTTAGTCTTACGTTAAAAAGTGTTAAAATTGTTAAAAAAGGTATATGTATACCTTCGACAGACGGCCCGTTTCGACGCTATGTCACGTCATTCTCAGTGTCTCTTGACAAGACATGACGTGACATAGCGTCGAAACGGGCCGTCTGTCGAAGGTATACCTTTTTTTTAACAATTTTAACACTTTTTAACGTAAGACTAAGTAAAGTTTATGGTTTTAACAAAGTGTTAACGAGAACTTTAATCAATGGAACTCTAGAGTCTAGACATTACAGTTAATGACGGATTTATTCTTTTATGGATCCAATTTATTTTATTTGAGTACATAATGTACCTAGATGTATTAATTGTATGTGTTATATTTCCGCTGTGTCGACTGCTAGCTGGTGTGATGTCAGCGCCAACTCTAGGGACAAAGCAGAATCTCACGCTCTAGCTGGTTTGAAGGTAATTGAAATCAGTCCGGCTACATCAAAAGTACCGACGCGAAGTGTCCATTCTTTATAATTCCTATTTGCTGGTTATACCATCATTCACGATGGGAACATAAACATAACAGCAAACATACTTGGTAACCATGGAGACATAACAACGACGCCATTTCCTCATATTCTATCGTATACTTCAGCGCTCCACGATTGTGTTCTGTTTGCAAATCACGTAAGCATAAGCATGAAAGTTTGGAGTTTGCAAACTTTCATGTTAACGTCTTACGGTAATGTTTATGTCAATGCTTATGTGAATCAATGTGAATGATTCCATTTGTTTAATTTTCATTGTGAGTGGGCTTTAAGTGAGTATAATGTTTGCCAAGGAGGAGACACTATCTATTGTTTCCACCGATTGATGATGCTGATGTGATAGCAACATTCATGTGTTACTGGCAGATACTGTCTCGAGAAAGTTCGAATTTCATCGTTAATGTAGTTTATTTAATGTTCATAAACAAAAACTGTCCACCTCTGCAGCACTGGAATCCAGAATTATATAAAATAATGGTTCGAAAACAAGAAGTGCTGCAAATACACACTCCAAGATTCGAGACAAGTGTGCATCTACGGTGGGGCTACATGGTGTATTCTTTAAATCTAGCTTGTTATACATTTAAAATGTAAAGCAAAACAATTTCTTTACTTCTTCTTTAATATTTAAAAAATCATTAAGGGGAGAGAATGGTATTTTTTTGTGAAAAATGAGTAAATTAAAAAAAAATCTTTAAAATACCTTGTGATATGTTGGAATGCATAGCATAACATTTTGTGGGTATTTGTGCCCTTATTGGATGTTGAGTCGCCATTTTTAAACTTCCTGCGTTATGGATTTTTAAATCACTCGCCCACTTTTATTGTTGTTTCCGGTAAATTAAATTTCCAAAAGATTTTTTTTTTCTTTATATTACCCTTTGATATGTGTGGAATGCATTGCATAACATTTTGTGAGTATTAAATTTGTGCCCTTATCGGATGTTGAGACGTCATTTTTAAACTTCCTGCGCTATGGATTTTTAAATCACACGCCTGCTTTTATCAGTTTCCAGTAACTTCATTTTTTTTGCTACATTGCCAGACAAAAATGGATATAATTTCTGAACTATTAAAGATACATACATGAAATTTAGAACACACATTCTTTAGACTATTAGGAAACGTTTCTCTGTAACAGAATTTTGTTACTTGTTTTCAGTTTAAAAATACGTCCGTTTGTTTGCAAGAAAGGAAATCAGAAAATTGTTATTAAATTTTATTTATTTTACAAACGTAGGGACTAATATCAAAATTCTGTTACAGACAGTTTGTAGAACATGCTTTTGCAAATACATTGCAAAAAACTGTTTGAATCTATCTTTATAAACGGTTTAGATATATCGGTTTTAGTACAATCCTACATTGGGTATATTTTGTTTTAAATTTGGGCCCCCAAATAATTTTTTTTTTTTTTTTTTCAAAATATTTTTATTAGGTTGAGTTGCCACAGCTATGAGCTCTCTACATACAAAAAATTAATATTTTACACCAAATAGGAAAACGGTTTTAAAAAATACCATCCTCTCCCCTTAAATGACAGTCGAAAAGATAGAGAGAGGAGAGTAAAATATATATCAAGGGAGAAAACAAGGGGTGGGGCGTAAGGCCCAGAGAAAAATTACCACGACAGCACTACTTCACATTAGATTAGGCATCGGTGTTTTGCATAGAAATCCACAATCAACTACGAAAAATTCTAGACACGGCATCCTTGATAACACTGAGCGTTATGTCGTGAATAGGCAAAGGGGCATAGTACAATTAATTTAATCTGCGTTTCTCATCTGTATTGTGATACAAAAAAAATGTTCGAAAAGGAAGGTAGTCGCTTTATGTTATTTATGCATTTTCTACCACGTTTATTACGTCAGATAATAATCGTACAAAGGCCTACTTATATTGTGTTTTATCACATTCTGTGAAAGTTAGATAGGCCTGTTTCAATTGTTCTGCTTGTTGATGTGTCATCATAGTTCTCTGCTATGTGGAAATAGATACCGCGGGCGTTCCCCAACCAAGCGGTCCCTGGCTCAATTCCTGGTGTAGGCGGAAAATTACTTCCATTCCATTTACTCGTCTTGTAATCTCTGTTCTGGCTCTTCATTACCATGTGTAGGAATCTAACAAGGCAAATCTTCAGAATAACTCGGGTAATTGTTTACAAAGTCTATATTATTGATTTTGGCCGAAAAACGTAAAAACCCTTCAATACTCCTTCAAATTTAAAAACATTTTGATGAAATTAGCACTGAGGTACAGCTTCGGTGATGTTCGAAGTGCAAATCGATTAATTTTTATAACGGATTTTTGACAATCTGCAGTTTGCTAGTGCCAATTCCAACGGACCCACTTTTTAGAAGAAGCAAATATAAAGTTTTAAAATGATCGTATAGTATACAGATAGTAACAATAAGATTTTACATACGAGTGGGAAGGTTTAGAGCTACAATGATAGTACTGGAAGAAAAAGAAACATTTTATGATCATATTAACTAGCATAACTTAAAAACATAAAAAATTGAGTTGCAATGTTAGTATTTGGGACGGTCGATATATGCAATTATCACTACAATGACACAATAACACAGAATCAACTTAGGAAACGTAATTAACAGAGTCGCAGTTTCACTTCACTTCCACTAGATGACTCTGATTTCCAGCAGATAGGTGTAGCAGGAATGCCAATATCGGCAACCTAAATGAAACTGTGAGTAATGTTACGAGAGGTGTGCTAAACGTTAGGAATGTTACAATAGGTGTGTAGCACGTTAGGTTAGGTTAGGTTAGGTTAGGTTTTGTTAGGTGTGTAAGATAATATGAATGATTACCACAGTTGGCGACACTGCAATCATTCTCCCACTCCACCTCAAATAAGACGAAATATGGCCGCCTTCTTCCTTCAAGTACGACAACGTTCCTATATAAGTAAGGAACCTATTTAGGGTGGGACCACAGCTCTCCGAGTGATCACATCGAGTTTCTACTACTCCACACTACAAAACTGAGTTATTTTCAGTGTTTGTTTTTAATTCCCTATCCTGGAAATACCATATTCAAGATTCACCGGGATTTCTTCGTTTTTAATTCCCTATACTGGAAATACCATATTCAAGATTCACCTGGATTTCTTTGTTTTTAATTCCCTATACTGGAAATACCATATTCAAGATTCGCCGGGATTTCTGTTTTTGTGGAGATGCATTTGACCGTATATGTAAGGTATAACAAAAGCCTAAACTAAACAAACGTAACCTGTCAAAGATTTGTATATGCAAGGTGTATAAGCGGAGTACGAAAAGAAAATTAACTTTGCGCTAGTCTAGCCGAAATTCGAATTTTCACTCTAAATCCAATTCAACACTCACTCATTTAACCTAACTTAATCGGATTAATGTTATCAACATCTTAGGTTATTTAGCGTCTGAATGAGATGAAGGTGATGATGCGGGTGAAATGAGTCCGTGGTCCAGCACCGAAAGTTACACAGCATTTGCTAATATTGGGTCGAGGAAAAAAAACCTAAACAAGATAACTTGCCCCGACCGGGAATCGGACCCGGGCGACCTGGTTTCGCGGCCAGACGCGCTAACCGTTAGTCCACAGGTGTGGACGTAATCTGATTCTCTTACTCTCACCCGTAATGAGTTTCCTTCACTGTAAATCCGGTAAATTTTCACATTAGGCGGACTGCAAGAAAGGGCACGTTCTTAGATAACTGTCAGTATATGCAAGGCATACGAAAGTCTAAACTAACCTAATCTATCACTTATTCGTGTATGCAAGCTATATGAAAAACTTAAACTAACCTAACATATTACAGATTCCAGAACCTCTCTGTCGGCCAACACTTTCAAAACAACTTTCGTCCCTTATTTTTGGCCTGAAATTGGCGTGGGCACTTTTTTTTTTACGATACGTGTCACTTGACTAGAAACCAAGGATGTATATACATTAGTACCTTAACATGGTAACGCAATAGTGCAGAAATACTCATCCTATTCTAACCTGTAATAGAAGCAATAATTGAAGACTCATCTACCAAAATCTGATGCGGACAGGATACAATTCTCCAAACATGAGGAAGGAAAAATGACGCCTAATCCATATCCACCACTGAACGACTATTCATACCAACTTCACTTTCAATAAATGTATGACGCGAAGGATAACGTGTCAAATGAAATCACAAATAAACACACTTTCTCCACATTCAAATGAATACGTCGAAAAAATATTATCAAAACCTGAGTGTAAAACTACAACGATTCTTTACCTTATTTATCAACATCCTTTGGTATCGAAATAATTCATTTGTGCAGTTTTCACTCCCAAGTCCTCCATATTTACCGAAAACACACGCATCTGATAAAACAAAGTACCTCATTAGGAACTCATGTAAATGTACTCCACTCAACGTCATTGTAATGAATTTAATTTCACCAATAGAACGGTTACCGTTTGCCTCCATAGCTTGGAAACAAAACACATACCGATCCGCCTCACAGTGGAAAATAAATTCCATGTGATAGCGACACATGCCACGTCATTTGAACGTCATGATCCGCTTCTTGAAACGTCATTAAACGTCAAGGAGCGCGTCATATGTCACCATGGTGCAAGAATTGAATAAGTTCCCGACAATATTTAAAAAGAAGTACATACAATACCTTAACAACTTTCCTCATAACATACCCTAAAATATATATAAATATAAATGCGAAGAGGTAACCAATCGGAAAGACACTGATATTAATCATACAATCGATAAAGTAACTGGTTCCAGATCAGGTAGCGTTTAAAGGAAGAAAAGGTTTCGTTCACAACTAGCCGAAAAAAAATCATCACAACATAATAAATTATTGATGTAAACTAAGTGCAATACGATGTCACACCACCCTTAGCTTCCTTTTCCGCAGTATCAGACTTATCTAGAAGGCAATGCAACTTCTTCCTGCATTATATTAATTATAAGACATATTTGCGCACGTTTTGAAGTTAGTCTACATTTCCTACAGTTGTATAAGCTTACAAAATTTAGCTAACGCACTGCGCAAAGTTTGCTATTTCGTAATTGTAGAATAGAGAAATGACGTACAGTATACTTTTGCTATTCCGACCATTCCTTGCACAGAGGGGTGCCGGATTACTGAGTGTGCTTAAAAATGTCATTAAATTTAGTGTTACAAGTAGCGCCAACCTCCCTACTTCCACTTCTAAATCGAAAGTACAACGTTGTACACGTGGACGACACGTGTATACATATATGTATACAGTAGAATCTCGATAATCCGAACGCAGTACAGAAGGCATGTACAATACTGGATAGCGCAGGGAACGAGAGAATACTGGAAAAGAAGTCCATTGAAACTCTCTCCTATACCCGTACTGATATATCAAACGGATAAAAGGGGATGTCTGTTGTTGATTGGTCAACTGTCCGAGACAGGTCTGAACCTCATAAGTGATACCAACAGGGCACCACTTTTGAGACAAATAATAATAATAATAATAATAATAATAATAATAATAATAATAATAATAATAATAATCCGTGGCGCTATAGCCCAAGAAGAGCCAAGACCGACCAGCCGGCTGCTGGCCTCACGGCCACATGCCGAAGCAGAGGTGGACGATCATCCAACAAGAATGGAGGTATCGTGTGGTTAGCACGATGAGCCTCCCCAGCCGTTATAGCCGGTTTGCCTAACCGGATTTCGCTACCTATCGTAGCTCCCCAAGTGCATCACGATGCTGGGTGGGCACCAGTCCCATACACTGGCCGAAATTTCATGAGAAAATTTCTTCCCCCATGAGGACTCGAACCAGCGCCCATTCCGTAACACGAGCGCTAGCCAGGATGCCTTAGACCACGACGCCACGGCTACTAGGCCAGGAAATAATGGGGTTAAGATGGCCAGTTCCTTTCTTCCTCCATTGCATATATCGCCGATTAGCTACATATTACACTAATCAGACTTCACATGTACACAAACAATTGTTGAATAATTTTGAGGGAAAAAATGTTCCGGGGCCGGGTATCGAACCCGGGACCTTTGGTTAAACGTACCAACGCTCTACCAACTGAGCTACCCGGGAACTCTACCCGACACCGATCCAACTTTTCCCCTCTATATCCACAAACCTCAAAGTGGGCTGACAACCGTCAAGCAACCAACATTGAGTGCACACTAACTCTGTGTGACTTAAATTGTGGTTTTCTGTTAACGAACAGTGACGTGTATTATGCAAATCAAGCTTTCAGGTATAACTCCCTGTAAAGTTGATTTGAATAATTTTGAGGGAAAAATTGTTCCGGGTATCGAACCCGGGACCTTTGGTTGCTTGACGGTTGTCAGCCCACTTGGAGGTTTGTGGATATAGAGAGAAAAGTTGGATCGGTGTCGGGTAGAGTTCCCGGTAGAGCGTAGAGTTGGTAGAGCGTTGGTACTTTTAACCAAAGGTCCCGGGTTTGATACCCGGACCCGGAACAATTTTTCCCTCAAAATTATTCAAATCAACTTTACAGGGAGTTATACCGGAAAGCTTCATTTGCTAAACAATTGTTCTTCCTCTAATCCTCTGACACATATCGTTCAGAAGGGGATGTTGACTATTTCTACCACCTTTTATATTTGGAGTAGTGTACAGTGTGTTTTTTTAAGTTCAGGTAGAATAACTTTATATGAGTGTGATAATCCTAACAAACTGGTAATCGGAACTACCTGACTCCCAATTAGTTGGGATTATCGAGGTTCTACTGTACGTGTATAAGTAACACATGGCACTGGTGCACATTTCCCAGAAAACTATTACAGTAGAAGTGACAAGAAAGTGGTCGGATTAGCGACAGATTTGTCTTTAATTAGCACAGATGTTAAAATGTCAGCAATAGGCTCTGAGGCGAAGGAAATGATATCATGGAATTGTGTGTCATTTCCGATGCTGTTAATTTGCCTGCTAACCTGTGCGTGTATTTGAATTAATTTTATTTTCAACACCTCAAAGACATCATGCTGTGTTCTGTCCTGCAGTTCTAATGGACGTGATAAAGACGGAGCCAGAAGACATCGACCCATTGGCTGTCGCAGATATAGGAGAGGCGAATCCTTCACCAACTGTAAGTCTAATTATTATTGTTTACCCGCTGTCTGCAGATTTCAGGACTACAGAGAACACCTGCGAATTGTACAGACCGCCTGAGACCCTAGGTTGGATTCCTTAACTGTCACACTATTTTACTCTTATTCTTATTTTTATTTTCAGTACTGGTATACTGGAAAATGTAAGCATTGTTACTGTATTAACCCAGATATGCCTGAAATATTTTTTTGCAATTTTTGTGTATTTTTCAAATCTCATTTAATGCAGTATATAACTGAAGTATTTGTATGGTGTCGAAACATTCTATATGTAACTGGTTGAGCTAGAAACAGGTGTCCTTTTAAAAGGACAGTAGGCATATGAGCTTACATTTTGAGGAATAATTGTATACTATGCTTACATGAAAGGAAACAATGTAATTGTTGTAATTTACAATTATTATTATTATTATTAACAAATTATTACGTTGTTATTTTATTATAGTTTCCTTATTATGACTACTAATATTATTCTGAAGAATGATGGATTGTGGCTAAATTCGTTTTAACTGTGGAATGCTTTTGTCATTGAATAGTACCGTATTGCTATTGATACGTAAAAATAAGTAATAGGCGAAAAGAGTGTTGGAGTTTCGAGGAGGAGGTTATATTGGGAGAGAAGTGACGATACATATAATGAAGCAATTGCTGTGGCAATGTCGAAAGACAGGTTTCAGTTCATTCTCTAAAATCTACATTGTTATGACAATGACAATTTAGATCGAAAATAAGACCTCTTCCAAAAATATTAAATGAAAAACAATAGAAACTTATGTCCGTTCAATACCTCCCTCCAGAACGTCACCAGTCCTCCACTTGTACACAGATCTTGCTGTGTAAATCTGGCTTTCAGGTATATCTCCCTGTGAAGCAGACTTGAATAATTTCAAGGGAAAAATTGTTCCGGAGCCGGGTATCGATCCCGGGACTTTTGGCTTAGCGCACCAACGCTCTGCCGACTAGCTACCCAGCAACTACACCCGACACTGTCTCAGCTTTTCCCTTCATATCCACACACCTCAGTGGGCTGACAAGACGCCAGAAACCCAATTCTGAGTGCACACGAACTCTGTGTGGCATTTGTAGGCTGCCTTATAGTGATATGTCTGTATTTGAGATGAAATTTCGCCCGCAGCATAATTTTCAAACGTAGATAGCATTTCATGCAGGGAAAATCCACTAAAATTGAAAAAGCGAAATAATTTCAAAATGTATGGGGATATGCCTACTGTCCTTTTAAAAGGACACATAAGTTTTAGTCATTGTCATGTCGCAATGAATAGATATTTCGAACACATTGTGGTTTCACGTTATATTTATGTTTATTAGGAGTCATTTGATCTACAACAATTTGTAAAATAATTCCGAACTGTAAAAATATTTAACATTCTTATCTGATTTGCTTCTCAGATGCCACAGCTGAAATAAACGAACAATTCTCACGTCCACATCTCAAACTCAACGATGTAATAGTGACACCTGTGAAAAATCAAATGCGTTGACTGTAGAGATGGTAATTTGAAACATTGACAACTGTCCTTTTAATAGGAAAGTAGCATATCTGGTTTAATACTCCTTTTTCACGTTCTGTATACTTACGTTTGAATTCGTACAGTAAGCGAAGTGCAATTAATTGTAACATCAACTTTATGGTTTGAATCCAACGGTTTTTTGCTTAATCAAGAAAAGGCTATCAACATAACTTTTACCCTAAATCATGTAATAAAAAAGGACAACATACAAAACTATACCGAATTTCTAGGACTTTTTGTAGACTCCAGTTTTAACATGGGAAAAACACATCGAATATATATGCACAAAATTATCAAGAGTTATATATTTATTAAAGAAATTAGTGACTTGTGTTTCTCAAAATTATTTAAGATGTGCCTACTTTTCGTTCTTTCAGTCGATAATTAGGTACTTATGCCTTAATTTTCTGGAGAAATGGTAGCAAAATTGGGAGCGTCTTGATTTTGCAAAAGAAAGTAATTAGAATCCTATGTCAATCAAACTATCTTGAACATCGTCGACCTCTTTTCAAACAATCACAGATATTAACTGTCATAAATTTATATATATACGACCTAGTCCTTTACACTCGACAAAATACAGACAATTACTCATCACTTGTGGCATCAAGATGCTTTTTTAGTAATGTTTGAATCAATATTTAATTTGTTGCATCAAATCAGTTCATTTTCCAACAAACAATAGCCAATTAAAAATGTATTATATCTTTGTATTCCACAGGAAGACAATTCATTGACTCCACCAACAATGGATAGCATAGATACCAGCCACGCTATAAAATGGGAAGTGAAAACTGAGGAAATTTCAGCGCCACTTCCATTTTCTATGGTGAAGTGTGAATTGGATGTGAGTGACGTTTAATTTATTATTTTCTTGTTTACTCTTCGAATATTGAGCTCGCATTACACTTTGTCATAAACATCATCTCGTACAACTTCAGGCATTGTGTTGCAATGTGCCTCACTAAACTTATGGTACAGCTGATGCAATAATAAGTAATTTAGCTTACAAGGAGAGGACACGCTCTGTATATCACCGAATGAAATAAGATTGTGTGAGATGAAAGTACAAGACGTACTCTTCAAAGTCATACCTGGTGTGGGTGGCCAATGACCCCTCGTTTTGGAAATATTACGTGGGAGTTTACCTACGAAATATCACTAGGAACATTTCTCCCTTGGGATAATACAGATCCATCTCCCATAGTGCACCATGGGTTTTATGTTGAATGTGGTTTCTTGGACAATGGTGAGAATTAAAGTGTGTATTTATGAAAAACAAATTGCAATATTAATAAATAATTTGGGATCTATACATCTTCCCAGCAAGATAAAGATCTCTTCTACGTCCCACTGGAAACTAACAATTAGATTTTCCGTATTACGATTTTGGCGTGTGTCTGATGAATGTGACTATTTAATGGCACTTTTGTTTGTACAACTTTGCATCTATTAAAGCATATCTCGAAATTTTCAAAATTTAAGATGACGGCTATTTTGTGTCTAGTTCAGCACCCTGGAAATTACCTGATGCAGTGAAAGCAAGCAGGAATTAAGAATTGAAGAATATCAAATGCAACATGTATGTTAAAATGCAACGAATAGCGATACTAACGAAGATCCATTTTGAATCTTGCGTACACTACGGTACTTTTAACACTTTAATTGATTAACTAGCGGACTTACTCGTGTTAATTATGTAAGGCTGTGCGGCTTACACACAAAAAACACAAGCAAATAAATACGACCACACAGGTGTATACAAACTCACATGTAATAGTTGCGACAAGTTCTACATTGGACAGACAGGCAGATCATTCCAAACACGCTTCAAAGAACACATTAAAGCAATAACCAGAGGACACAATACATCTACATACGCCGATCACATAACCAATGCTAACCACACATACAATAACATAAATGCGGACTTGGAAATCCTACACATACAACTCAAGAACCAAAAACTCAACACACTAGAACAATACGAAATATACAAACACACTAAAACACACCTCGATCAAATTCTCAACACACAGATCAATTTCAGTACACACACACTATTTGACTCCACTTTTCAACAATGAAACGCACCCACACAACAGTCAGAGAAGTACGAGATGACGCCGAGATCTAGTAGGCTCTGAGGATGGTGTGATGTAGCACCGAAACAGCTGTAAGCCGCACAGACTTACATAATTAACACGAGTAAGTCCGCTAGTTAATCAATTATTAACGAAGAGCATTTCATTGCATAATTCATAGTTCTGGACCATTGTTAGATTATGGTCCTGCATTAATCAATATTTTGTGTTGTATTTATTACTCAGGAGGAAAAATGTGACATGATCACAATAAAAGAGGAGAATAAGCTGGAAGTATCCAGAGAAGAGGAGTCTGAATTCATTACTGACAGGTGATTATTCTGTGCATGTCTTCGACTCCGAAAAAAAAAAGATCGAAGTCCACAATGACAGACTTTGAAAATTTAATTTTCTTATTAACTTGATGTAGAGCACTCCAAGTAAAAAAAGTCAAAGTAGGCATTTCCTACGTCGCATATATTAATAGATGTATTCTTCCATTTTGCTGTCAATTAGAGTCTTGATTTCCACTAATAAATTTTTTTCTCTCTCTCTTAGCAGTTTCAGACCTGACGAGGATGAAACGTCAGAAGTGAAGTTCCCAACTGTTGAAGCTCTTGTGTCAGAGAATCCTGACAGGGAAAGTGATCCTCAGAGTTCGGACCCAAAACTTTCTAAAAAGAACAACTCGCACACAGAATCTTGCAGACGCAAGGACAAACCGTTCAAGTGTGAAGTATGCGGCAAGTTCTTGCAGACGCTCCACAACCTCAACACACACTTCCGCCTACACGTCGGCGACAAGAAACTGAGGTGCGATACCTGTGGAAAAACTTTCCCAAAATCGGGGAAATTGATAGCGCATATACGTACGCATACGGGCGAGAAGCCGTTCAAGTGCGAAGTTTGTGGGAAGTGTTTCTCGACACCCGGACATCTCACACTGCACACGCGTACTCACACTGGAGAAAAACCATACGAATGCGATGTGTGTGGTAAATGTTTCTCCCGTTCAGAACATCTGAAAGACCATGTGCGTATCCACACGGGTGAAAAACCATTTAAATGTGATGTGTGCGGGATAAGGTTCACGCATTTGCGTAGTCTCAGTAAACATGCACCGAAGCACATGTAATTGCGATGCCTGAGTTTCTGGAAAGCAGTTATTTAAATGTGAGCTTCGTACAATAGGATAACTATGCGAAATGTTTCTTTCGACCAGCACACAGGACTGGATTTAGGTATAGTGGCGCCTCTAGGCAGTGCCTCCCAAATCCCACAATTTATAAGCAGCTGTTATACAGGTCATGTTTAGTTTAAATTAGTTTTAAATGAACTGTAACAATTCAGAAAACAAAGTACTGGAATCAAAATACTTGCATCTTACTTGTGAATTACCACGCTAAACAGATTATAAGAAGAGTGAATGTGATATCACGTGACTATAGTATGAGAGTCTGCAAGCAAGTCACTATTCTCATCCTTGATCACGTTTACCCTTGCCTGATATCCATTCTTAAATTCCTTTATTTTATACATTTATATAAATCTCGAATGTTTTATTCTTACTATTTGTTTCTACCTCATTCAGTGTTTCCTTCAAGTAATCTCTCTTTTTATTCCTAAGTGTACGACTTGCTTCCCGTCTTTTATTGAAATAATTATCTCTGTTCTCCTCACCTAGATCCTGTAAGCATTTCAATTTTGTCTGTTTCCTTCTTTCTAATACCATGCAACTATTTCATCACACCACGACTTCTTTTTCTTAGTGTCATAATAATCTATGCTCTGCTCAGCTGCAATTTTGATACTATCTCTGATATTTTCCCACACGCTATTAACATCTAACACTTTCTCAACTTCGTGAGAACTTCCTAAAGTGGCAAACCTATTCGAAAAATTTCGAGCTGATAATGTTGCTTAGTTTCCTCGTTCCTTAATTTCAGAATACTGAATTTACTAATATTAACTTGTTGCTCTACTCGCTTAGCTACTGATAGTTTTTCTCTTAAGTTATTATTATTAATATTATTATTATTATATTATTATTATCATTATTATTATTATTATTATTATTATTATTATTAGATTATGTGGTTTCCTTAAATGTATTTTTAGACCCCATTATTATTATTATTATTATTATTATTATTATTATTATTATTATTATTATTATTATTATTATCATTATCATTATTACTGTTTGGGACGCCCCCTGAAATGAACGGAGACCGTAACAGGTCACTAGGCCTAATACCTGCAAGGACGATGTTTATTATTATTATTATTATTATTATTATTATTATTATTATTATTATTAATGTTTGGGGCGCTCCCTGAAATGAACAGAGACCGTAACAGGTCACTAGGCCTAATACCTGCAAGGACGATGTTTATCATTATTATTATTATTATTATTATTATTATTATTATTAATGTTTGGGGCGCTCCCTGAAATGAACAGAGACCGTAACAGGTCACTAGGCCTAATACCTGCAAGGACGATGTTTATCATTATTATTATTATTATTATTATTATTATTATTATTATTATTATTATTATTATTATTAATGTTTGGGACGCTCCCTGAAATGAACAGAGACCGTAACAGGTCACTAGGCCTAATACCTGCAAGGACGATGTTTATCATTATTATTATTATTATTATTATTATTATTATTATTATTATTATTATTATTAATGTTTGGGGCGCTCCCTGATATGAACAGAGACCGTAACAGGTCACTAGTCCTAATACCTGCAAGGACGATGTTTATCATTATTATTATTATTATTATTATTATTATTATTATTATTATTATTAATGTTTGGGACGCTCCCTGAAATGAACAGAGACCGTAACAGGTCACTAGGCCTAATACCTGCAAGGACGATGTTTATTATTATTATTATTATTATTATTATTATTATTAATGTTTGGGACGCTCCCTGAAATGAACAGAGACCGTAACAGGTCACTAGGCCTAATACCTGCAAGGACGATGTTTATTATTATTATTATTATTATTATTATTATTATTATTATTATTATTATTATTATTATTAATGTTTGGGACGCTCCCTGAAATGAACAGAGACCGTAACAGGTCACTAGGCCTAATACCTGCAAGGACGATGTTTATTATTATTATTATTATTATTATTATTATTATTATTATTATTATTATTATTAATGTTTGGGACGCTCCCTGAAATGAACAGAGACCGTAACAGGTCACTAGGCCTAATACCTGCAAGGACGATGTTTATTATTATTATTATTATTATTATTATTATTATTATTATTATTATTAATGTTTCAGACGCCCCCTGAAATGAACGGAGACCGTAACAGGTCACTAGTCCTAATACCTGCAAGGACGATGTTTATTATTATTATTATTATTATTATTATTATTATTGTTTCAGACGCCCCCTGAAATGAACGGAGACCGTAACAGGTCACTAGGCCTAATACCTGCAAGGACGATGTTGATTATTATTATTATTATTATTATTATTATTATTATTAGTATTATTATTATTATTATTATTATTATTGTTTCAGACGCCCCCTGAAATGAACGGAGACCGTAACAGGTCACTAGTCCTAATACCTGCAAGGACGATGTTTATTATTATTATTATTATTATTATTATTATTATTATTATTATTATTAGATTATGTGGTTTCCTTACATGTATTTTTAGACCCCATTATTATTATTATTATTATTATTATTATTATTATTATTATTATTAATGTTTCAGACGCCCCCTGAAATGAACGGAGACCGTAACAGGCCACTAGGCCTAATACCTGCAAGGACGATGTTGATTATTATTATTATTATTATTATTATTATTACTAATGTTTCAGACGCCCCCTGAAATGAACGGAGACCGTAACAGGCCACTAGGCCTAATACCTGCAAGGACGATGTTGATTATTATTATTATTATTATTACTATTATTATTATTATTATTATTATTATTAATGTTTCGGACGCCCCCTGAAATGAACGGAGACCGTAACAGGTCACTAGTCCTAATACCTGCAAGGACGATGTTTATTATTATTATTATTATTATTATTATTATTATTATTATTATATTATGTGGTTTCCTTACATGTATTTTTAGACCCCATTATTATTATTATTATTATTATTATTATTATTATTATTATTATTATTAATGTTTCAGACGCCCCCTGAAATGAACGGAGATCGTAACAGGTCACTAGTCCTAATACCTGCAAGGACGATGTTTATTATTATTATTATTATTATTATTATTATTATTATTATATTATGTGGTTTCCTTACATGTATTTTTAGACCCCATTATTATTATTATTATTATTATTATTATTAATGTTTCAGACGCCCCCTGAAATGAACGGAGACCGTAACAGGCCACTAGGCCTAATACCTGCAAGGACGATGTTGATTATTATTATTATTATTATTATTATTATTATTATTATTATTAATGTTTCGGACGCCCCCTGAAATGAACGGAGACCGTAACAGGTCACTAGTCCTAATACCTGCAAGGACGATGTTTATTATTATTATTATTATTATTATTATTATTATATTATGTGGTTTCCTTACATGTATTTTTAGACCCCATTATTATTATTATTATTATTATTATTATTATTATTATTATTATTATTTAATTTTTTATTACGATGATCGCTATCATGTTTTTACGAGAGCAATACAGGATTATTTGAGTCCTATAGAATCGTACCTCACAATATCCAAAAAATTATTTATACTTCAATAATTCATAAGCGTATATAGAACAAACGATTTTACTTTTAAAAAGTCATTAATATTTAGAAATATAATTGATGACATATTTAAAATAATTATTGCCAAATGGTATATTTGGGCGTACTGTAAAATAATTACGTCATTGCAATCCCGCAGATGCTGTAGAAATCCGTCTGCTGTGCTAAACGCCTCACAGACTTGCGTGAGCTACGTTCTAATGCCGCACCAATTTCATCCAGTTTTTCCTCCGTAAGAACACGGCGCTTTACTGGCCTGTCAGAAAATTTTCGTCAGAGTTTTCGCCTCGCTGAAGCACACGATTTTCTATTCTTTATGTAGGCTACGTGTTGTATTATGTAAATACGTTCCCTTAATGAATATCTGTTTACCATGACGAAACGATCTGTCCTCCATCTCAGCTAAACGAATACTGCCGTAGGCAAAATTACAGATAAACTGACGTAGTGTTGCTATGAATGGGAATGGTCTTCACTAGCTGCGTCAGCATACTTGTTGTCTTAGCGGCAGAAGCGCGGCTTCCACCGGACATGTGGCCAGTCAATCAATGCTGGCATGATGCACTATACAGTGTGTTTCCGGGCTAGTGTTACAAACTTTCAGGGATGATGGGGAAGGGCACATGTATCAATTTGAGATAAGGAACCATGGTCCGGAAATGTCTGAGTTGGAAGTTACAACCAAAAATATTTGTATGCAAATGAAATAATTTTATTCCTCTGTACACCTTATTTATGTGTATCTATCTGTACATCTTACACATACTGTATTCATCTGACGTTGTTTACGTTGTCTACTTACAGTATTCCATTCAGTGCGCTGTCTGAGGGGTGGGAACAGGAAACTACACTAAAGCAATGCAGATAGCGTAATGTGTAACGAACATGGTCGGTCCTGATATGCACGTCTGTAGACAGCAGTGTATGTGTACAAGTTGCAGTGTCCAGTCGATCAGTCCTGGTGAAATGGAGGAGTACACGAGAGCGGAATATGCAGACATGATTTTCGAATACGGATGAGCCAATGGGAACAGTAGACAAGCTCACAGATTGTATCCGGACAAGTACCTACGTAGGAGACATCCGATCCATACCATCTTTCACGACTATTCCAAAGGTTAAGAGAAGGAGGGCACATGGTGCCAAATTACAATTCCATTTCCACACAACTATTTCTGCTTATTACTTTCGACTCAGTCATTTCCGGACCAGGGTTCCTGATCTCAAATTGATACATGTGCCCTTCGCCATCATCCCTGAAAGTGTGTAACACTAGTCCGGAAACACCCTGTATATACAATAGCGTTGCTGTGCTCTGAATATAATGTAGTGAGAGTAAAAAAAAATGCTATTCATCTTTTAAATAGAAGTAAATTGCAAGAAAATAACCTTATCTCAAAAGCAGAGGTATATACTATTCAAGGATAAGATGTTTTGCTTCTACTTAAATACAGTCGAAGGCACACCTCTATGAACACGACGAAATGAACGAATAATAGCAAGTAAGGAAACTGTACAGGTGCTTAATTAAGGCCAAGATCTAGCAGAAAAGTCGATGTCCAAGACCTTCCTCATCGCAGGTAAGTGAAGCACGGAAATCTCGTTCAGAATCATATTAATGAATGTAAGAAAAAAGCAATCTTATTAAGAAGTTTGTTAATCAGAATTATATATTTGGGTATTCAAGTAGGGCTAAAGAGATACAGTAAAAAGTCTCGGTAACATTATTATATAGACGTAAAATGTATCAATGGCTTAGTCTGAACATGTTTAAAACTGCGATTATGGAAGCACGTTTTAGGTTTTTTGAGGAGGAATATTGAACAAAATTAAAAAAAAAAAAATCATCAGCTCCAAAAATGTATTAAAAAGCAAAGGCAGGTTTTCTGCTTGAAAAAGCTTTGAAAACCTTGAAAAAGTAGCTGGACTACTTTTGTTATTGCTCCTGAAAAAATAAAGAGAGAAAAAATGATTAATTTTCCTTTTACTCAAAAGAGTGTCAACTTCATTTTTCTCTAAAGCAGCGTTTTCCAAAGTGTGGGTCGCGAGCCTGGGTTGTCGTATAAAGAGCTGAAGGGGGGGGGGGGGGGTCGCGAGATGATTTAGAAAATAAAACAAAGAAAGTCTTATTAACACATTTATGTTGTATTCAGGAACATGAACAAAATTAACGTAAAAATAAAATACATTTTAAGTAGTTATAACTAAAGTAAAAAAATAATGCTATAACGGTTTTTTTAAAGAAAATAGCTTCTCAAATTTTAGCTCTGTATTCAATATGCACACAATTACATCATTTATAATATCAAGGAGATTTCTCGCTTTTGTTTGATGGAAATCTTGAACTGGAAACTTATTTTGAATATACACGAGTCTGCAAATGCTATCAACTGTAAGAGTTTGTTTTGCAAGCTCGAGGTATTCTTTTGATCTAAAACTAATCTACGCTGTGAAAAAATTATACTTTTAACCTTCCATCAGTAAGCACATATTTTAACAAGTATTTTCCTTATTTTTTATTTTTTAATATCGAGTTGAATACAACTGTTAGAAACTGATTCAGTATCTATCTGTCACTATAATGATTGTTTTGAGTTTCTTCCCGAAGATATTCAAAAAGCTGTTCTTTCAAATTGCGTAAAGTTAATTGTATATCCGAGAAAAACAAACTAAGAATTTTTCGTGTCCGATGTGTAGCTAAATTTTCCGTGAGCTATTAAACGCACTGGAATGAATAAATTTTCTTATTTTTTTTTTCAGTAATGTCTACCAGAAAACAAGTTTCCTTATAAATCCTTCGATTTTTATCCCTGGCTGTTATGTCAACATATTCTTGGCTTCGCAAACTACCTACTATTTCAAGTGTTTTAAAAATATATCAGAAAGGAAGGCCAGTCTAAGAAGCCAAAAAGAATTCAAACAGTATATTACGATACAAGATTGAAAAGTAGTTTTTACAAAATCGAGAAGTTTGAAAAACGAACACATCGAGTTTTTCATTTTCAGATATTTTGTAATGTACTTCACAAACATGTATTTTACAACATTTTTTGCACGTTCATATTTTTGAAATTGCAAATACAATATACACAGATGTCCAATGTAACATCTATTGAAGTTCCGTTGAAAACATTAAAATTCGCCTATCCAAATAACGAAAATGTCTCCTGAAACGTTATTGCACATGCTGGGAGATCAAGGCAGCAGTGACTTTATAATTTTATGACAAATAAAATGCTAAGTAGATCATTTTTATCTTTATGTAGGACATTTCCTAAGTACTGTCAAGTAGGGCTATTATGATACAAAAAAGCAATCTTTTGCTGTAACTTCTCTATCAAAGCATACAGAAATTTGAAAAAATTAATCACGTGCCTTAACAGACAGAAATGGTGAAGAAATTGTCATTCTTAAAGGTGTTGGTGTGTTACTCTTATGCTCTGAATAGAAATGAAGCACAAGCAGAGTTGGTGAAATGTAACTGAAACGAACGGCACAGAATCAGCCAGAGCTTCATCCAGGGCAGATTTTGAGGAACGAATTACATCAAGTGCTTTCAAGCGGTGGATAAGCAGTACAAAACAGAATCAGGGCAATAACACTGGAACACGAAACATACAAGGAAGAAAACCGCCGTCGGAGAATTGGGTACAATTTTAGCTTCTGAAAAGGATTGAAATATAAGCAATGACTTGTAATACATTCATTTTTAAGTGTAAAATCACGATAACTTTAATGTGCTCTTAACTTTACTAATTAGCCTATTTCATTTAATATTCTTGATTTTGGAAAACCAGTCCTATGAAAAATGGTCATTTGGAAATGAGAAATTCGGAAAAATGTTCATTCGGAAAGCTGGTTTCGGAAAAATGACCTGAAACCTTTCATGCCCCATTTAAGTGTGGCCGGTTTGTGCGCATTATGAAATATGTGTTGCTCGGCTGTACCAGTTAAGCTTATATCTATACTAGTGGCTTGTGCAGCAAACGCTGCAAACTAAATTCGTTAGACGTTCAAATAAAAATCTTTCAGATTTATTTTCAACGAAAAATACCAGACATTTTGAAAATTATTTGATTCCATAATAATGAAACATACTACCTCTGAATGTTATTTTTATGCCAAATACTTCTTCTTGAACCTCTCCACCTTTAGTTTTTGAATTTCAACGCGAAAACTTAAGTAAAAATGTCAGGACGATCAGTGGGTTTTTCATGTGGGAGTAAAGCAATAGCTATTTCAGGTCATTGTGGATTGTAGGTGAAAGTTAAAGAAAGTCAGGTTTGCTATGCTTTGGAACAATAGACATAGCATCTTGGTATAGCTGCTGCATGTAGAGCTCGAAATGTAGAGGGTAAAATCATCTTATCCTGCTAAGAGATCTTGCTGAAATGATCGGGATACTACAAAATTTTCTAGGCCTTTTAATTTATCAATAAGTAATACCGTCTTTCCTTAGGAAATGTAATTTTTGCACTCTCTCGAGCCAATACTGAATCTACACCACACCGTCATTAAATATATGAAGTCCACACATGTGGAATAACGGCTAGCGCGTCTGGCCGCAACACCAGGTGGCCCGGGTTCGATTCCCGGTTGGGGCAAGTTACCTAGTTGAGGTTTTTTCCGGGGTTTTCCCTCAACCCAATATGAGCAAATGCTGGGTAACTTTCGGTGCTGGACCCTGGATTCATTTCACCGGCATTATCACCATCTCATTCAGATGCTAAATAACCTAAGCTGTTGATAAAGCGTCGTAAAATAACCCACGAAAAAAAAAATATATATATATATATATGAAAAAGACCCAACCCACTTAATTAATAACTATAAAATATTTGATTTTTAATAATGATATTATTATTATCTTACACAAGTTTTGTAGTTTATATATTAACATCATGGATTAACTATAATAATAATAATAATAATAATAATAATAATAATAATAATGAATTTTTAATGATAATGTCATCAAACCACCTCTAGCTTTGTAGATTTTAATATCCAATACAAGCTGTACTCAGAAAATTACACACCGCAGAATCAGACCTGTAAATAATTTTTAGTAAGTCCTGAAGCTTTTCATAACGAATTGAATTTGAACTCTAAATATGTCAGCAATCCTGCAGGTCATGGCCTTCGTGTAATAGCTTATTGTTTATTGTAGTGTGTGTTTTATTTTATTTTGAAATACAATTAGTTCTCAAAACTGACGATAGATGGATTTTGTAAAATAGGAAAATTATGTAGGAAAACTGACATTTCACTGAAAACTATTATTTTTCTGAAAAACTTTGGGTTCCAACCTTCAAAATGAGGGTTCATTTATTAAAATCCGTTCAGCCGTTGTCCCGTAATTTCCATTACCAGTTCAAATTATATATATAGATAAATCAAATTTTCTTATCTAAGATTGATTCCGTAACTGACAGAGGGAGAACAATAATCATCAAATCTAAAGTGCATACTAATAATCCACGAACATTATTACTGCAAGAAAACATTAGAACTGAAATTCGAAATCTTATAGCTGATATTTTTTGACGTGTGAATAGAAATTTGTTCCGGAGGTTGCAATAATTCTTCTTCACACATGATGGAGGGCATTTCCAAGATATTATGAATGAAAACCTTTGAATAAGTTAAAAGCCATTATTGTTCCGGAGTGAGGGTGAATGTAGAATATTGATAGAATTACGATAATGGTGAGAGGAAATGGAAAACAACTGTCATCTACCGCTTTGTCCACCACAAACTCCTTCATAATCCAAACGGTGACCGAACCTAGGTCGAGCAATACGTGTGACTAAAGCTGTCACAATAAGTAAGACACTTGCAAATGGAAATGTTTACAAGAATGCCGATGCTTTGTTTATGAAGCGCTGACAATAACAATAATCAAAGCATTTTGGTGACATCATCACGTTTGTTCAGTATATAAACTACAATCACACATTATGTAAACAGTACAGATAAAGCATACTTTTGTATGGTATTAGATAAAAATTTATTTTGCCACATTATCAGAAAATTTGTAACAACTCAACGTTTTTGTTCACAGCTCACATTTTGCAGTTAGTTCATTCATAGTGTTCTGTCCAAGGCCAAGTCTTTCACTGCAAATCCAGCATTATCCAATCTTTCCTATTTTTCGCCTTTCCCTCAGTCTCCGCATACAATCCACATATCTTAATGTCGTCTATCATCTGATATCTTCTTCTGTCGCAAACTCTTCTCCCGTTCACCATCTCCTTCCACCAATGCATCTTCATTAGGCAGTTTCTTCTTATCCAGTGAACCAACCAATTTTTTTTTTCCTCTTCCTGATCAGTTTCAGCATCATTCTTTCTTCACCCACTCTTTCCAGCACAACATCATTTCTTATTCTGTCTGTCCAATTCACATGCTCCATTTTCTCCATATCCGCATTTCAAATGTTTCTATTAATTTGTCTTCACTTCGTCGTAATGTCGATGTTTCAGCCCTATACAATGCCACACTCCACACAAAGGACTTCATTAGTCTTTTTCTTAGTTCTTTTTGTAGAGGTCCGCAGAAGATGTTCCTTTGTCTATTAAAATCTTTCTTTGTCATTGCTATTTCCCTTTTCCTGTCAGCAGATCATGTTACCACAAATAGTACACCGCAAGTATATTATGCTGCTCACACCTGTCATTTAGCTCCGGTAACGTTCTTTAGTATTAGCTCTGAATATAATATATTAGTGTTAATTTCTTAATCATCTCTTTCAGAAGTGCAGAAGGGATGGATGTCATCAAGACGGAACCTGAGGTCGATCCTTTGGACTTAGAAACAAGTGACAACACAGATATGGATAACAATAAGCCTTCAACAGAGGTAAATAGAACTCCTTACATCGCAATTCAATGTGACATGTTTAACAATGTATCACATTTCTTTATTTTTTTTTAGTAGGTTATTTTTTGACGCTGTATCAGCATCTCAGGTTAGGCCCGTAACACACTTGCAGAGTTTTCGCTAGCGAGAAATGTGTTGCGAGAAAGAGGCGAAGAGCCTTCCTCCACACACTTGGCGAGTTCTCGCTATCACAGATCACACCTCGCTATGATCATCTATGCACTGCCTTCATGCAGAAAGCATTTATCTGATTATAGTAATCACTCGTTGGGGGAAATATTATAGGTTATGTATTTACGTATATTGTCGTACTTAAATATATAACCTGTAAGTATATTGTCGTACTTTACAAATTACGTACGAACGCTATGTTGAATCTGAGTATTCAGATGACGAGGAAATGGAGTTACATGAACATATTTTGTTAATGAAAAGAAAAAGTAGGCCTAAAATTAAAGCCATAAATATCTGAATATCACATTGTATCTTACGAAAATAAGGGCGAGTTTTGGACACTGGTTTCGATTTGAATGATGATACGTTTAGGCGTTATTTCAGGTTGAATGGACCACAGTTTTTTGCCATTCATGATATGATAGAGGATTCTTTGCTATATTCTGATTAAAATTATGTAAACTGTTAAGACATATAGATACATTATTTCAAATGTTTAATCAATACTATTAAATCTCATCAAAATAAAATATAGCCCTATTTATTTTCAGATAATCAGAAATTTGTTTCCAGATTTCTTCTTTAAGTTTCGTGTTTTTATAGTTTTTATCCCGTGTATCATATAAATAGGCCTACGGGTGACATCGTACAAGTTCGATAAGTTTCTGACTGCAATTATCAGCCATATTTCCTCATTTTCAAATAAAAACAATACAATTAATCGCCACCTGTGATATCTTTTTCTACATTCAATCGTCATAAAGAGTATAAATGTCAAACATCTTTGATAAATGTGTCAAGAAAATTCGCTGAGCTACAGATTCCAGCGAGAAACTCGCGCGAGGTTTTTGCCTCGATCGAAAATCTCTTCCAGTGTGTGGAAGTCCATTTGAATCCATGTTATCAATATTTTTATTTTCTCGCAACACATTTCTCGGTGGCGAAAACTCTTCAAATGTGTTACAGGCCTTACTTAGTGTTTGAATGAGTTGAAGGTGATAATACCCGTGAAATGAGTCCGGCACCGATAGTTCCCCAGCATTTGCTTATATTCGGTTGAGGAAAAACCCCGGGAAAACCTCAACCAGCTAACTTGCCTCGACCGGGATTCGAACCCGAGCCACCTGGTTTCACGACCAGACACGCTAATCGTTACTCCACAGGAGTGGACTCGCATTTCTTAAAAAATTATGCTCCATCCTGTTTAATGAATACTGAGAAGTTAAAAGTTATGTTGACTACGCCTACGTAAAGATTTGTTTTGATCAATAATTTTTTCCGTGTTAGGTTAAGATTTTACCAGTGTATTACGTATGCATGTCTCTGTGTTCTTCAGGAAGGCAATTCACTGGATGTCCACGTAGCTGAAATCAAGACGGAATGCACCGAGGACAGCTATGATCACACACCAGAGATTAAAGATGAGGAGGAAACTACACTGCCAACTACTTTTGTTATGGTAAAGTGTGAAGCTGAGGTGAGTGGATCCCACTGACTGTTCTTGTTATTACATTATCAATATCGTGTTCTTTCGTCACAAAACATCGGATATAAGTTGTAACTATATTTTCTCTATATCCACAAGTCACCAGATTTTATGCCCCTGCACCTGGAATTAGGGATGGCCAAAAAAATAACCAGTTATTTTGATAACCAGTTAATTAACGATTATTTTTATTTGCTACTTTAACCTCATAACTAGTTATTTGCCTCAATCAGTGGCGGCTCCTGCATATTTCTTAATAGGAGGAAAGATGTTAACAGCGCAAAATGACACCTTCTTGAGAGAAACATGCTACAAATTAGCCTACATGCATACATGTAAGACCAGGTAGTGTTGGGGTTGGCCTTCCTCCATTTTGTATAGCAATAATCTGTTCTTGTAAACTGAGTTTCCTAAATTGTGCAAAATATATTATGTTTTCATTTCCATTCACTGTTGAATAATTGCACAAATTAACAATTAGAAGGAAATTCACAACCTCGCAGCATTTTTCACGCATATTACAGCATCTCACGTGTTGGAAGAGACCAGCTACTAACTCGTAACCGGAACCGTTTTACGGAAATGAGGAAGAGAAATAATCTGTTATGAAAGCGAGAACACTGCACCCACCCACGTGGTCTGTGTTGTCACATGTACATTTTACAAGTTCAGTATCACATGCTTTTGAAGAATGTCAGTTCTTGTAAAGCCATACTACCATTATTGTTCAAAGCTGCCGGTGGCCGATTAATTTATGTTAAAATAATGTAGTTTGCACTACTTACATTTTCAAAGATATTTGTGCAAAACTGACAACTTGGCTGTTGTCCTGTCTAATAGACAATGAATGGAACTGAATTTCAAAGGCCAAAAGGATCTGTGACGCTAACTGAGAACTACTTCCTCTTTGTTTTATATAAATCCAACTTCAACTTTCAGATATCCTCGAAAGTTTCAAACCATAAAGTGCAATGAATAATATATTTTGATCTATAATTAAAAAAAAAATGATATGGTGTCTTTTATAGCTTTGCGTTAAAACTGTTTTTATTGTGTCTCCTCCTAGATGTGTTTTAGTCTGGTTGAATTCAGCATCGTTAGATGGCAGCGGTAGCGAGCTTGCTGCAGACCAGTCGGTTTCTATTTCCCGCCCATGCGCTGATTCAGAGGAAGATCTCCTCCCTCTACATTCATTTACTCGCTTTAAAACTCTGCTTCTTCCTCTGGCCGCTAGTGCGCTGTTGTCTATGTATGTTAACTGAAGTAAAGGAGGAATGGATTGACTTTCCTCAACACAAACAATCTCGCATCCTTCTCACAGTTTTCTAGCAGCACATGAATGCGTGTCGTTAAAATCTCAATCAACCGAGGTTTTCTTATAGCTCTGACCTTAAAATTATCGGATCTTCCTTAAATTTCAAAGCATGTCTTTCATTTGGTATTTACTTTCAAAAGAAGAAAAATGTGAGGAGGACGTTCCTCCCTTCCCTCCCCCGAGGAACCACCGCTGGCCTCAATAACCGAATGACCCGTTATTTTAAAACTATGTCTTGAATCAAATGTATTTTAAGTCTATTTCAAATTTAATGTCAGTCGAACATTGTTTCTTCCTCTTATTTTCTACTCTATTTAATCAATTCTGTATACAAATTGCCTCGAAGGCCATTCCTAAACAGGGTATGGGTTACTGCTTTACTTACTTCATATGCCCATACATGGCATAATGAAATTAGATTTAATGTCAGTAATCTATGTCTATCTGAATCACTGACTTTCTGCTAGTTGTTATTTGATTTATATTGCAAATATCCTCTCATTCTTGTTTTACTGACTAATTTGTTGACTTTAAAATTTTAAATTATAATAACCAGAAAGTAACTGGTTAATCCCCTATCCAGCAATTGCGTAATATCCAAATCTTTTGTTAGTAAGAATTCAACTACCATTTACATTCACTTCATAACCGACTTTAGTAAGTCCATCTGAAAAACCCAAAACTAGATAATTAATTATGACCTCTCTAATGATATATAATAATGGATGAATGCAAAGATATTAATAAACACTAATGACTAATAACATTATTTTAAACTGTGCAACATAAGCTAGTAAAATTCACTAGCAATCTTAGTATTTTTTATTAGTGATCTGTATATACATAAATATACTTTGACTTCTCCAGATGGATTGACACATAACCAGATAGATCACATCTTGATAGATAAAAGAAGACATACTAGTATAGTAGACACTCCAACCTTCAGGGGGGCAGACTGTAATTCTAACCATTATTTGGTAATTGGAGAAAGAGGGTTTGGAATTGAACGGGTTACACCAGCTGCTTGTCTATGGAGATGACGTAAATATGTTAGGAGAAAATCCACAAACGATTAGGGAAAACACGGAAATTTTACTTGAAGCAATTCAAGGGATAGGTTTGGAAGTAAATCCCGAAAATACAAAGTATACGATTATGTCTCGTGACCAGAATATTGTACGAAATGGAAATATAAAAATTGGACATTTATCTTTTGAAGAGGTGGAGAAGTTCAAATATCTTGGAGCAACAGTAACAAATATAAATGATACTCGGGAGGAAATTAAACTCAGAATAAATATGGGAAATGCGTGTTATTATTCGGTTGAGAAGCTTTTATCATCCAGTCTGCTGTCAAAAAATCTAAACGTTAGAATTTATAAAACAGTTATATTACCGGTTGTTCTGTATGGTTGTGAAACTTGGACTCTCACTTTGAGAGAGAAACATAGGTTAAGGTTGTTACAAGAGAATGGAGAAAGTTACACAACACAGAACTGCACGCATTGTATTCTTCACCTGACATAATTAGGAACATTAAATCCAGACGTTTGAGATGGGCAGGGCATATAGCACATATGGGCGAATCCAAAAATGCATATAGAGTGTTAGTCGGGAGGCCAGAGGGAAAAAGACCTTTGGGGAGGCCGAGGCGTAGAAGGGAAGATAATATTGAAATTGATTTGAGGGAGGTGGGATATGATGGTAGAGAATGGATTAATCTTGCTCAGGATAGGGACCAATGGCGGGCTTATATGAGGGCGGCAATGAACCTCCGGGTTGCTTAAAAGCTAGTAAGTAAGTGAGTTAGTATGTATTAGAGATCTGTAAGTTTTGTTCTTAATATAATGCAATAGAAGTATTCTACAAATTACAAGTCACAAGTAAATTTTACTTATATCATTATGCAACAGGGCAGGTCAGATATTGCCTTTGTATCTAGTTCTAGTAATGATGCGCCATTTATTTCATCTACTGTCCTTTTTCCAGGAAGAGTCATGTGATGTGGACACGGTGGAACAAGAAAAGCTTAAGCCATTCAAGTGTGACGTCTGTGGCAACGGTTTCTGGGACTGGGGAGAGCTTAGAATGCACACGCGAGTGCACACCGGCGAAAAACCATTCAGTTGTGTTTACTGTGGAAAAGACTTTTCACGATTGGGATCCCTGAACACGCATGCGCGCGTTCACACGGGCGAGAAGCCGTTCGAGTGCAGTGATTGTGGAAAGCGTTTTTCCCATTCTTCAAACTTAAAAATGCACGAACGCAAACACACGGGCGAAAAACCTTTTAAATGCGACGTTTGTGGAAAGTGCTTTCCAGAGTCGGGACATTTGAAAAGGCATACACGCGTTCACACAGGCGAGAGACCTTTTAAATGTGAAATATGTGGAAAATGTTTCACGCAGTCGGGATCCTTAACTACACATTTACGCGTTCACACTGGCGAGAAGCCATTCAGATGCGATGTTTGTGATAAGTGCTTCTCTGTATCGGGACATCTCAGACGGCATGCGATTCTGCACACCGAGAAGAAGTCGGCCATTTGCACTACTTCTAGCGTGTAATTGTGAACAATTATTACAAATGTGCATGTTTATCCCGACAGTTAAATTATACAGAGAACTAATAAATACAGACCTACCTTTCCTTTTTACACACAACAATACAGTGTATTTGATATAGCAAACATCTATAGATAGAAGGTGATTTAATTTTGTGTAATTTGAGAAACAATTTCGTGAATTAAAAAATTACATATTCAGAACTTCTTAATACTTCAAATAACTTTCATGCTCGACCATGCCGAAATGTAGTTATTATACACCTGGTAGCAGTCCTTTAATAGACCTCATTTAAGTACACCTATTCATTAAAGTTCAGGTGTTCCACCAATCACAAAACACCATTGTAGCAATATGAAAGCGCAAGTATCGATTATTCTCGGTTATGCAATCGAAAGACAACTAGCGAAACGTCACGGAGGCTGGAAATCCAATACTGTCGCAGAAGGTTATGTTCTGTTACTATAAGAATTAGCGTTAATTGTAAATAACATCATCATCATCGGCGCTACAGCCCTTGGTGGGCCTGGGCCTCCCTTAGTAATTATCGCCATCCGTCTCTATCTTGTGTAGCAGCCTTCCAATTCTTGCACCCCAACTTTCTGGCATCCTCTTCCACTCCATCAATCCATCGCAAGTGCGGTCGACCTCGTCTTCTCTGACCTCCCGGATTTGTTACTACAATTTTTTTGCAAGGTTCACTTGGGTCCATGCGTATTACATGTCCTGCCCACCTCAATCTGCTAGTTTTAACTGTATTGATTATATTTGGCTCTCCTAGAAGTCTATATAATTCATAGTTGCATCTCCTCCTCCAGAGACCTTCCTCAAATGTTGGGCCATAGATCCTTCGCAGAACCTTTCTTTCGAAAATCTCCAGTCTTTTTTCATTATTTTTGGAGTTTGACCACGTTTCTGCCGCATATGTCAAAACTGGTCTCACTAATGTTTTGTAAAGAATAACTTTTACTTTCCTGGATAGAGCATGCGAACTAAAGTGATATTTCAAGCCGAAATATGCTCTGTTTGCTTTCATTAATCGATCAGAGATTTCTTTGGACATGTTATTATCGCTAGTGACCACTGATCCTAAATATGTAAAGTTGTCAACTTTCTCAAAATTATAATCTGATATCTGCAGGCTGCCTATTTTGTCAACTATCTTTCCATTATCTGGCAACATATATTTTGTTTTCCTCTCGTTGATAATGAGGCCTATTTCTTTTCCAGCCTGTTCCAAGGAAAGGAACACTTGCTTTACATATTTCACGGATCTGCCAATAATGACAATGTCATCCGCAAATGCCAATATTTGTGTGGATTTATAAAAAATGTTGCTCCGTGTTTGCACTTCAGACTTCCTGACGACACTTTCCAATGCAATATTGAATAGGAGGCATGCTAATGCATCTCCTTGACGAACTCCATTGTGTATTTGGAATGGTTTCGATGTTAGGTTCTGTATTTTAACTTGGTTGTATGTGTTACTCATTAGCAATTTAACCATTCTAATTAATTTAGTTGGGATATTCAATTCTTCCATTGCCACGTAGAGCATTTCCCTGTTAATACTATCATAGGCACACTTAAAATCGATAAAAAGCAGATGAATTGGGATACAAAATTCCTTCATTTTTTCTAAAATTTGTCGTAAAATAAAAATCTGGTTAATTGTAGATTTTCCGGTGCGAAAACCTGTTTGATAGTCCCCCAATAAGTTCTCTACGTAAGGACGAAGCCTGTAGTATAAGATATTTGACAACGTTTTGTATACTGTATTTAACAAAGTAATGCCTCTAAAATTTGCACATAGTAAATAACATTCAAATAAATTCAATTTGTCATCTTGTTTTTCAGTGTCTAAATCAATTTCAAGGTTATATCAAGATTACTCTTAATTTTACTATCTAGATTATATCAAGGTCAATCACATTTGTTTCTAGGAAAAAAATCAATACTTTCGCGTCTGCGCACATCTTACAATTTACGAGATATTGCACAAGGTCAGTTCCGCTCCCCAATCAGATAATAACATGAATACTTAGGAATAATTTGAAGTTAGAAATATGGTCGAGCATAAAAAGTCGTATGAAACTTGCCTATAATGGTAATTAAGACGCTCGTATGGAAATTATGAAACTCGTTTGCGGTCGTTTCATAAACTTACTCGCCTCTTAATTACTACCATTATAGGCTCGTTGCATAATGTACTACTTTTTATGTAGGCCCTATTAATCAATATCCTTGTAAATAATAATAATTTTATAGATGTATATGAAGCAAGTACGTAATATTAGAAATTACACTAATATTAATGTAATAACAGAAACGATTATGTAACAGAAAATCTACATCACATATTATTCTCTATCCTATTTTATTAATGTCGGAAGTAGTTTCGTCTAAATTATAGACTATTGTTTCTATTATAATATGTTTTATTATATTCAATGCTAGGGCAAATTAATTAAATTTACACAGAGTGAATCCTAAGTAATTTAATTAATTAAATTCAAGGGATTATTCTCTGAGATAGGATCAAACAAAAACGTTAAATAAAATGTTGTTCGTTTTTTGGTATCTTTTTGAGACATGAACTATTACATATAAAATATTTCATGGCGTGTTTTGAAAAAAGCCGCTGATTTAATTCCCAATATGCTCAGTCAATTTAAGACAACAATGTATTATGATAATAAATTATTGAAAGAATTTTAGTTTTGTTCTTTGAATGTGCAGAAATTTTATCCCAACATATGTGAATTCCTTTATCCACTTTGATTATGAAACGTGGATTTCACATCACTAATGAAAATGTTGTACACACATTCATTACGCAAAAATTAGGTAATGATGGTGCTATTACCTAATTGGTTGCGTAATGTGAACAACACATTAAATTAAATTAAATGGAATCGATTTTATTTATTATAAACATTCATATCTTACGTGGAATTTCGATTGTACTAAACAATGAATTGCAAAATTTTCAATATCTGAATCCTAGTTTGAACTCGTTTCAACAATGTTTATTTCTCCTAGTACTGCTGTTCTTCTATTGTAAACAAAACCTATTGTGTTCAAAACTAATAAAACAAACAAAAAGGAATCGTCTCTCCCAGGAAGAAACTATTAACAATACTCGTACAATTGCCCCTCTGCCAAAGACACGTTCAAAACTAATAAAAATAATAAAATTACTTTTATTAAAATAATTTTTTTTAACAAAGTGGATAAAACATTGCACGATATACTTGTCGTAACTTTATTTTACAAACCACTTTCCAATCTCGTATTGTAATCTGAAACGTTACAACATTCCTATGGTAAATAACCATTGCAGAACGAAAAGTTACATATTTTCGGATCAAATTCCTCGACATTAAAGCACAAAACTAGAACTTTTTAAAATAATTTTTTATCATAATACATTGTACGAAATGGAAATATAACAATTAGAGATTTATCCTTCGAAGAGGTAGAAAAATTCAAATATCTTGAAGTAACAGTAACAAATATATATAACACTCGGGAGGAAATTAAACGCAGAATAAATATGGGAAATGCTCGTTATTATTCGGTTGAGAAGCATTTGTCATCTACTCTGCTGGCACAACGCAGAACTGCACGCATTGAATTCTTCACCTGATATAGCTAGGAACATTAAATGCAGACGTTTGAGATGGGTAGGGCATGTAGCACGTATGGGCGAATCCAGAAATGCATATAGAGTGTTAATTGAGAAGCCAGAGGGAAAAAGACCTTTGGGGAGGTCGAGATGTAGGGGGAGGATAATATTAAAATGGATTTGAGGGAGGTGGGATATGATGGTAGAGACTGGATTAATCTTGCTCAGGATAGGGACCGATGGCGGGCTTATGTGAGGTGCGGGTTACTTAAAAGTCAGTAAGTAAGTAATACATTGCTCTTTAAGATTGACTGAGCGCATTGGGAATTAAATCAATGCCTTTTCTGAAAGACGCTTTCAAATGTTTTATTTATATACAGTCTTACTAATAAACAGTGTATAGTTTTTATACGAGACTTATGCAGAGTTGAGACAGAAAACGTTACTAATAAACCGTGAATAAGCTATGGACGTATAAACAGGCTCTAACTATACAATGGTAATTGCTTTGCAGTAGTTACATACACGAAACCCCTTGTTTAAGCGTTGTATATAGAGAAAAAATGGCCGCCCCTGTAACAGCTGTTCGTATCGACTGTCATTTTATGATGATGTTTACCGTGTAACCACTATTATAACGTCTTTGGTAACCACAGAAGCACAAACCAAAGATCATAGAATTATTACCCATAGAATAATATTGCTGTAGCTTGTACTCTTTGACCAAAATGTAGTGTGGTAATCGATTAGAGCCAGTTGTACTATCGATATTTAACACGCCACACTAGAGCGCTCTACCGGATGCAATAGAGAACCTCAGATATTCTATTAATTTTCGTAACCAAGTAATGACGAAACTATGGCGTAGCTGTGTAACAGTTGTACTGTTATACACGACGTATGTAGTGATTATTAGTAAGGAATTTACACACGACTTATAAACGAGCTACTCATTGTATAAGTATAAGACAGTTAAACGTCTGTATATAGAGTTTTTATTAGTAAGACCGATAGTAATTTTTGTCTCGAAAAAGAAGCAAGGACGAACAAAATTGTATGAAACTTTTTTGTTTGAAAAATCTGAAAGAAATTTTCTTACGATCCATTCTGTATATTTAACCACATCCCCATCTGATGTGAGGTATTTCTGGATAATTAGCAGTACATATTATGTCCAATCATACAAGTCTTTAAAGAAGGCAAAATAATAAATGCTGTACAGGTAGCTACATGAGTATTACTTTGTGCGTGCAGTTTACTAGCTGACTTCCTGGCTCCTCTAGCTCTTGCTGGTTGAGTGGAAGAGAAGGCCTTACGGCCTTAACTCTGCCAGCTAAAATAAATCGTTATTATTATTATTATTATTATATAAAAACTGGGTTATTTAAACTTCGTAACGTTGTAAACCACGCTTTCTCAACCGTAATGTACATCGCGCCTATCCATATATAACCTAATTAACACTTGATGTTCATTTTTAGGTTATAGTACATATCAATCCTGGTCCTATTCATCACAATCAACTGTAATTGTCAATCACTGCTACTTCACCTACACTTCTTATAAATTCATATCATATTTTATATGGACTTGTTCGTGTTCTAATTCAACAATTAAATCTCAACTAATCGCAGCTGTTATTTCGTTACAATTATTTAATATATGTGGTTTACAACAATCATTAAAATCTTGTAATAAATTAAACGTAATAATTCATAATGCTGGTTGTTCAATTAATGATGATTGCAAATGTCCTACTCTGAAGGAATCTAGTCAAGTGAATCTGACAGCATTTTAGCTGAGATAGGCCTCAACGTATTTATATAACAGACTTCGGAAACAATTGATAAATTTGTAATTCTTCGCTCTTACATCCCTACAAATATTCTGCGATTACTTTATTTAGGTTTGGTTCAATCTGTCATCCAATATTATGATATAATCGGATGGAGAGAAGCAACAAAATTTACTTTCTCTGCTTATATTGCGTCAAAAGCAGGTAATTAAAATTTGCTGAAGCAAGTCAATTGAGTTATTCAGATAACATTTTTTTTTATTTTAGTTGGTTATTTAACGACGCTGTATCAACTACTAGGTTATTTAGCGTCGATGAGTTTGGTGATAGCGAGATGATATTTGGCGAGATGAGGCCGAGGATTCGCCATAGATTACCTTGCATTCACATTACGGTTGGGGAAAACCTCGGAAAAAACCCAACCAGGTAATCAGCCCAAGCGGGGATCGAACCCGCGCCCGAACGCAACTTCAGGTCGGCAGGCAAGCGCCTTAACCGACTGAGCCACGCCGGTGGCTGATAATATTTTCCAAATTCAACAAATATATAAATAAACATTATTAAAATATTATAAAAATCGTCTGAACAAATAATGTGTTCTATGAGAAGAAATTCGGCATATCATTTAGCTGAACCTAAATGTTTCATAACCACTGGACTAAATCATAACCAGAGATACCGGCCAAGATTATACAACTCTATTTTGATAATAAATTCGGACCTAGGTTTATTTGAGTTTAATCAATTTAAAAAAAAATCAAATAAATTATTTAGTATTTACGCCCATTTTTTTATTTTTCTTAATTTCAACATATTATTAATTCATTCCAACTTACATTCTCATCTTGACTTGATTCTCTACTTTTATCTTCGTAATTATCCCTGTTTTGTAATAATTGTATTAGTTTTGTAATTTCATTAGAACGTTATGTTCCATTTAGTACAAATACTTAACACAACTTCCTTGAATGCAATCAAGGCGGCTCTCTTTCTTCCAACAGAGATTCAAAGAGATTATCCTTCATTATTTCTCTAATTTGTGTTTCATTGAAAACTCCTCTTTTATTGTTGAGTCACTAATAGCAGGGAGTACTGAACGAAACTACCTACTAAGAGATAGGCATCAACAAAGATTAAATTTTCCTAAAATTAAAAAAACGTATTATTAACTAAATAAGATACGAAGACAGGTTTTGAAAATATGACAGAATAACGTCAAGGTTTTAAAATAATAAAAAAATTGAAAATAGAGAATTAATGAAGTTATAAATGTATTCCGATAGCTATATTAATTATTAAAGGTTCAGAAGATAATCTGACTTTATAAATTGGTTAACTACTATATTTCAATTTCAATAAGAATGCATTTATAATAAATTTAGTAGTCATAATAATAATAATAATAATAATAATAATAATAATAATAATAATAATAATGATTTATTTTAGCTGGCAGAGTTAAGGCCGTAAGGCCTTCTCTTCCACTCAACCAGCAAAAAGTGTATATACATATGCATGAACTTACAAAGAATCCAACAATTTGATTGAGATGAGAGTTACATGTATACAAAAGTTATTTACAAATTAAAAAACAAAATACTATGAACTATTAATTAAACACTGAAATAAACTGTGTAGCAGAATTAAACTAAAATACATAGAATGTTAATATATTTCAAATAATATTAGATAATAGAAAGAGATTATTACGAGACAATTAAAATACAGCACAATCAGGATGATGTCTAAAGAAAAAAGTAACAGTGTAGTCAGTGATAGTTTAAATCAGTATGATTGGAGTGAAATGCTAATAAGGTTATCTTTTAAGCTGTTCTTAAAGGTGTTTATTGTCTTGCAGCCCCTAATACTTTGTGACAAGGAATTCCATTGACGCGAGGTGGATATTGTAAAAGATGATGAATAACAAGATGTTCTATGAAGAGGTATACTTAGCGTGCCACAGATAAGTGATCTGGTATTTACGTCGTGGTTAGAGTATAGATAAGAGAAACGAGACGAAAGGTAATTTGGTGTTGAAGTGTGCAGAATTCGAAAGAGTAAAGACAAAGAGTGTAAAGTTCTACGTTCTTTAAGTCGGAGCCACGAGAGACTTGCGAAGGACGGTGATATGTGATCATACCGTCGGATGTTGCACACGTATCTGACGCACATATTCTGAGCTCGCTGTAACTTGACTGACAATTCAGAACTTAGGTCACTTAACAAAACGTCACAATAATCGAATCGAATAATAGCAATGAATCGAAAATAAGTGCATGCGATACAACGATGAATCTAAATTGAGGTTGATTATGTAAGCAACTTGTGAAGTTTGTGTTCAAACAGGTATGCGATAGTCTTCATAGAAGTTACGCAAACGATTCTGCTGATAAGAAAATATTGCTAGAGAAAAGATTAACCTACATATGGAATGTATCGATTCAGCTATTTCAGGCTCATGACTTACAGTATGTCGACATCTGCTCACCTATTTGAAATAATAAGTTATTATGAAAATAGGATCTAAAAATTAAACATAAATACTGGATAAATAGAGCAACAGGAAAGATTGATTTACACTTGTTTACTGTAGAGTTAAAATAAAAAAAAAATATTGAAATATTAATGGTAGTAAATTGTGAATAGGAGCAGATAAATAAGGTTTAAAGTCTTAATGGTTATCACGATTGGTTTAAACATGCACTAAAACCAGACGTAAGTGCAAGTTTGAACAATTAATTACTGAGATTTGCTATAAATTTATTAGTTTAGGAAATTGTATATTTATTAGGTATAAATACTTTTGTATATAGATCTTTTTGTTAAATTATTAAGTTTTGTACTTTTGTGAACTAATATCAATAAATCTATTTATAATAGCAGGGAATTTTTCCTGGATATGTTTAAATGCTTCAGTTTCACGATTCATCCCTTTAACATAATTCTTCATTAACCCTAACTTAATGTGTAAAGGGAGTAAAATTACTTTACTTTGATGGTACAAAGGTTGATGTACAATATTTTTCTTCCCTGGGTCTAGTAATTGTCGTGTTGGCCTTATTTTTACTTTATAATGCTTATCTCGCGCACGACTGCCCCATGAGCACAGAAAAAAAAAGCAAAAATGTTGTTATCCTAATTGCATTCTAAGAAGCAATTTCTCGAAAATCCGAACTGATGGGAAATTTTGTTTGTTATTTTTTAATTCAGGAGATCGAAATTAGTAAGAATGTGTTGTTTTATGTCTGGCGCAAAATGACTTTCGTTTGCGTTACGTTTCGTTACGGTGAAGTACGTTGAAGTTTGACAAATAAAAGCTCCGCGTATTTGATTGCGGTTAACGTTAAAATGAAAGAACGCATGACGGCGCTGATTCAACATGGCCAAGGTGTAGCTTCCACAAACGCAAAGAAACGTGAGTTGAACATCATCCAATCACGAATTAGAAGAGCTTCATATGTTTTCACCTCTTCTTTCGTTGTAGATGCGGCATATTGTTACTGAAATATTAAATATAATATTACTTAAAAATTACATAATACAAGGACGATCTTGGATTGAATATGTCACGTCGCATGAATACATTTCCTCTATATGGCATAAAACACATTTTGTTTAAAATTACACATTATAGGCAGCAAGCATGAAAGCCTTCAGCCTAAGTCAACGATTTTACCTCGTAGCTTTCAGTAGCGTATTGGTCAAGAAACTGGTCATTGTGTAGATGAACCCAGGTTCGAACCTGGGGTTAACTTATTATTTTTTTTCATTTATATACATTTAGATAAGTTATTTTATTTTAACCCGAAATAAAGGGGCTTTTACTACACAAATAAAATATTCGTAATTCGCATTAGTCCAGCTATTTACTAGGAAAGACTGTTGTACCTTCAGCATAGAATAGCTTTGAACATTTTTTGTTTTTTAATTTTCGCTGCTACCTAGAGAACTCAAACTGAAATAGAATGTAGAGAAAGTCGCTAAGCAGCTCTGGTTGTAATTTCGATTTGATTTATTGCCAAGTGTGAGTTCTGTGGACGAAACAATTTTTTTAGTACCAAAATTAAACATTTATTCACTGATATAATATGTTTTCTGACACAAAATCAAGAAATAAAATCTCAATCACAGAAGCATGCTCGGGTTTATGATGGCAAATATATTTTAAATAATTATGATTGTCAGTTTTTACAGCTATATTCCCACACATTTGTTCCAACTTACAAGAGGGTATATTCCAAGGTACATGAACTTGTTGTACCTTCGAACACATTACACATATCCCTTTATTTAATTTTTTTCCTCCTAAAGTGTTTCAATGTAGGCCTACAACAGTCTTCTCTAGTATATGGTATTATTATTATTATTATTATTATTATTATTATTATTATTATTATTATTATTATTATTGTTGCTTTAACATAATCATTCTATATTATTCTGTCGTAAAATAATTTTATAACACCGGTATTTTATTTATGTTGTCTCAAAGTTACCACAAAATTCAATGTTTATTATAAACAGCTGACCGACTGGCGTGTGCATTTCAGTACTCATTATGGCCGGCAGAGTGTAATAGTTGTCACAAATGTCGATCTTAATATAGAGCCTCTGAACGTTCGGTAAAAGTTCAACTTACGGATGAACGCAACGTTACGTAACCCAAACGAACGTTCATCATAGACCCAACCTTACATTTCTTTGCGTTTGTTGAAGCTAGACGTAGGCAATGTTGAATCAGTACCGTCATGCGTTCGTTCATTCTAACGTTGACCGTAGTGAAATACACGGAGCTTGTATTTGTCTAACTTCAACGTACTTCACAGTAACGAAACGTAACGCAAACGTACGTCGATCGTAATCCCGGCCTTACAAAGGGGTTTGCAACTAAAATGTTTCTTGAATTCCTTAAAAACATATCACGAGTGTATCCGAGTCCTGAGAAAATTGGTATAAAAGTAAGTTATGACGCTTGAAGTGAAACTTTTATGTTAACAGTGAAAAATGAGGTGCAAGATATGTTTTCCGTTAATATAATTGATTTTTTATATTAATAAAATAGGTAATTTGACCCCTACTATAAACCAATGTAACGTAATCTACTTACCGAACGATTAGAGGGCAAAGCCCCTCAAACCCTGACTACCCCGACTGGGGACTTCGCCCCCAAACCCGTATCCTTAACATATCTCATTAAATATAACTGCAACAGACATAATCTTCTGTCAAATAAAGAGGAAACGATTGGCGAAAAGCGTACCGTACTACTGAAAGAAGTTCCGTATGTGTAAGAGTTAGATTCGAACAGTGATGAGATTTGAAGTGAAACTTTTACTGTGAAAGTACAAGATGGTACGGTATCATTATGTGTTAATATGGGTAATCTGAGCCCGATTATACACCAACGTAACCCAATTTAAATATAACGCGATTGGAGGGCTTTGCCTCCCCCCCCCAAGTCCCGACTTGGGGCTTCGCCCCCAAGGCCTCTAAATTAAACACATCACATTAAATATAATCTTCTGTAAAATCAAGAAAAAAAGTTTTGCTACAAAAAGTTAGATAAACTCGTCGACATAGTAACCATGACGATCCGATTGTTAGAGCAAGAATTGGCATATAAAGTCTATGCGGTTCCAGATGTTAAGAAACTACCAAATAGAGAAAACATCAGTAATTCAATTCAAGTAAATAAAACATAGCTTTGTGCGTACCCAATTCTCGAACATAGGACTTCGACTTGGAGCCTCCTTTCTTGGATCCGGTGTGTTTCTTCCATGTGTTGCAGGAATTCAGGAAACATATGTACGGAACGCTCTCACTTCTATACTAATTATTGACTTCAAACTTTTGTATTAACTTCCTTATTATATTTGCTTACAAGTTCACATCGTGGTTTGCAACACCATGCACAATTGGTTGATTCGCAAGATAATGTTAAGATTTACATAACCCTATGGATCTGACTTCCAGGCTTTAAAAGTTCCATTTTGAAACAACGTATCAGAACCTCATTTGATCACTTCAAACACGGAACACTCTTGAGTGTCACAATTAATATAATCCATCCAAGAACATACTATTACGATTGTAACTCGGAAGTACCGGTATAGAGATAGGTTTCATATGGTCACTTCGAACTTTTAGTGTAACTTGTTACATAGCCTACAAAAAAATACCAAATCTCATAAACAATATGAAATAGTAACTACCGGTATACAGTTTTCACATTGCCGCCACTTCTCTCTCGCTAACTGAAACTACGTTTATTTTATAAATATTATAGATAATGGCGTTCATAAATCAGATGTCACTCCCTTCATTCGCTATATTTAAACAATTTGAATAACGCAATGCGAATGCCTGATGTAACTTATAAACATTATCTTTTTCGATATCCTATTGACTTAATTTTTCATATCGCACAATTCACGTCGTTAAAAACCCTTGTTACGCCAAATTTATTAGAAATTCGAAAATCCACTGCGTTCTTGGGATCGCTTATTTCAATAAACAGAGCCTTGAGATTATTAATCGTAACAGGTCAATAGCTACATGCAGCGAAAGACTGGATGATATATCGATCTGACAGTTGATACTATATTACGATCAATGACATCAGTAATTACGTCATATTATACAATCTTCTCAAAATTTAGGCTGTCTTATTTCATTCCGACGAAACAGAACGAACATAATTTTTAAAAATAATGTTCTATATTTTTTCAAAATGTAAAATGAATTAAGTTACGTTATTTTCTTATCAATATCATTTGGGTAATGTCAATTAATTTCAAGCGTTTGTCATGCTAATATAGTTACTATGTGAATCAAAATTTATACGAAATTAATATTGTCATGGCAGCCAACATTATAATTATTTAACAACAAACGTAAAGTAAATCGGATGTGCACCTATAAATGCATGGAAATGTAACGGAAATTGAGCCAACAAAGTTGAGCAACGATCTGTATAAAATTACAGATGAATTACTTCTAATAAAGAAATAAGAAATGATTCCAAGCGTCATGTAGATGAACCCAACCACACAACAAATAAACTATTGTGATGAAGTTGGTACTAGCAACGGCCTTCGGAATAATACTCAAGGCCAGACATAATTACCAGGCACAGAATGCTCGTGAGGAGTGAGGGATGATTTGAGGCCTGCGCCAGGTACTATTTTTCGAGGCCGGGCAGCGACAGGAGACTTTTATGATTTTCATATTAACACAGTCTAGTATATACAGTCACGAAGCTTGAGTTGTTGAGGGTACTATTTCGCATTGTCTGTAAAGAGGCGATAGTAGCGATCCTAGCGGTTGGCAACTATCTCTGGATGCATATTCCCTACGTACTGAACTTCGTGACTGTATATACTAGACTGTGATATTATTGTCAAAATTTTCATTTATAAAGTCATATTTTTTTATTCATATTTAAACAATTTCATAATGAGGTGTATTCCACAGACCCAACGACGAAGACAACTAAGTTCCTATCGGTACCGTACTACCGAAACCTCAGAGCCAGGGCACTTTTTTGTTTGGAAATACACCACTGATAATTCCTACAATAAAATTATATTGAATATATAAGTAATAATAAAATTGTATAGTTTTGACTACCGGCACATTAATTTCACTCAATTGTCATTCCTTCCTTCCCTTCGAATATTTTTCTTCTCTTTCTCTTCTTCGAATATACAGTATTCTATAGGCTTATATTATTATGTAGTTAGTACTATTATATGAACAAATTATTCAATTCATCAGTGTACATTTAGGTAAGGATATGTTCTGCCTTGTTTCGTCATAGAATGTAACATTCAGCATATAGAACTCTATATATTCAACAATAGAATTCAGTCTCTTCATGGTTGCTTAAATAATTACGTCAAACCGGTAGTTAGAAAAATTCTAGGAAAAAAACAACGTAAGCATAAGCGAATTTCCATGTGTAAATTAACTGCACTTTTGCCAATTGTGTTCTTATTCGCTAGTCTTACGTTGAATTCAACATGTAGGCATAAATAATTATTAACAATTTCAAGGTTAGGGGATAATAATTGTTTATTATAACATAAGACTGAATTGTCGGTATAATGCTGCTTCTTCATTAAGAACACTATGTTTTCAAAATGATATAATCACACCCTATAACATAATTTCTCTTATTTCATTTTAAATACATCAGTACCAGGGGACTCGAGTGTACACCATCTCTCCACCTTTTGTCATGTGAGAACTCAGTCTCCTTACTATTTTTCATGGAGGAAGGCGTTATTTCATTTTTATTTCTCAATAGTTAAGATTTTACATAGTTAGATATTTGACAGCAATGCTTAGTACAGCAGGCCAAAATTAATTTGAATATTATTCAACAAAGCATGTTTTAAATCAAAACTATTTACTTTTTTAAACCAACAGCGTTCAGTTTCTTACTTTAATGAATTAATACCAGTTTCATAAATGCCAAGGCGGGGGGGTTCAGAAACAAAGGGATTTCTAAGCACACGAGTTAAGTGCATCTAGGGCAAGCTAAAATATTTAAAATTTTAGTGGCACATCTTTTAACCACATCACACACTAAAATTTTGAAATAAAAAATGTCACGGAATTTACGAAATCTCAAGGACTTTCAACCACTTTTCCCACAAATAACTTAAGTACACTTATACCCCTTTGCTTCTGACTCCCTCATATATTAACTCTAACTTTTCTGAAATAAACGAAATATAGCACATATTTTTGTAAACCTAAACATACTATTCTAAGTGAATCGAATATGGTCAAAGAATTACGAAGTGGAGTGAAGCCCATCTTCATCTTCAAACAATAACCCAGGTACTGTATTATGGATGATAAAGCCAAACTGATCGCACTACATCGTGGAGTAGCAAAACACTAACCTACTAATTACACTATTTATTGGAGCAGAAATAAATGGAGAGAACTTAAATTAAAATGTTAATGGTTAGTTTGCAACAAAGGTAAGTCGGGAAGTGCAATGTGTAAAAGGGTATCATACAGGAATTGAAATTAAGTCACAGGGACTATGTATTTCTAAAGATTTCAGTCGTATTTTAGTGGGTCTTGCTGATGTAAATAAAGAAACATTGGCAATAAATATATACACAAGACAGTAATTTTTAAGCATACTTACAAAGTACCTAACGTCATATTCAGATTTTCACAAGCTTGTGGATTTTTAAAGTGAAATTGGATTACAGAGGACAAAATACTTCATAGCAATACAGTTTCGCCAGCATTATAGATTGAATTTCAGGTACGACAAGGAAAAAACATACGTTCAATATATAATAACCAGGGAAAGGATTTATATGTAAATACATATTTACTTATAAAGCTAATATAATTTATATTTTGCATTATCTTTATGTTTCACAATGTGTAGGGTTGAAAAATCCTACTTTTATTTTCCATATTTTTCCATATTTTAGAGTTTAGTACATATTTTCGTTAATTTCCATATATTTTCCATATTTCATATAAAACAGTCCATATTATATTAGGTTTAACAATAAAACAAAACAAAATTCCATTAACTTTTAAAAATACATTTCAACAATAGAGATTTAAACACATGTTCAGTAATCCCTTTAACATCAGAGTTATTTGAAAATTAGCAGTCCTATCAACAATGGGAAAGTAAGTTACAAAACTGTATTAATTTAATTTAAAATTTTTAACAGACTTCAGTTGTGCAGCTCAACAGTTAAATGCCAGTCAGAGTACACATAGGTTCAGTTTTGTAAATCATACTATAAAGACGGTAAATATGCCAAAAGTACGTCATTCAGTCAATTTAAAATCAAAACTAACAAGTTACATTTCAGAATTTAAAGAAGATGGTTTATCAACTGACAATAAAATATTATTTTGTAATTTGTGTCAGTGTGCAGTATCATCTACACAAAAGTTCCTGGTGCAACAACACATTACAACTAGTAAACATCAGGCCAACAAACAACTAAATTCCAAGCAGAGACAATTGTTTTTAACACAACCAACAACATCGAATGTAAGATCTGAGTTTAACATCGACCTGTGCCGTTCTCTCATCTCTGCTGATATTCCTCTCTACAAACTAAAGAATAAGGTCTTCAGGGAATTCCTTGAAAAATATACTCAACATACAATCCCGGATGAGTCAACACTTAGGAAGACGTATGCTCCATCCATCTACGATGAGACAATACAGAAGATAAGAGATGAAATTAAAGATAGTTCAATTTGGGTTTCCATTGATGAGACTCCCGACAAAGAAGGTAGACTTGTTGGTAATGTAGTTATCGGTTTGTTAAGTGAACAATATTCTGAACGAATTCTTTTACATTGTGATGTTCTAGAAAAGTGCAATAACAAAACTATAGTTAAACTGTTCAACGAAGCTATGGGTATCCTGTGGCCAAAGGGTATTATGTACGATAATGTGTTATTCTTTATTAGCGATGCTGCCCCTTATATGGTCAAAGCTGGACAAGCATTATCTGTTGTATATCCTAAATTGACTCATTTTACTTGTGTGGCGCATGCATTTCATCGTGTGGCAGAAGTGGTCAGAGACAATTTCCCTAAAGTAGATTTGTTGATTTCATCAGTGAAAAAAGTATTTCTCAAAGCTCCCAGTAGAGTTAACGTGTTGAAAGAAATGTACCCTGAAATTCCATTGCCACCAAAGCCAATTTTAACTAGATGGGGTACATGGCTAGAAGCAGTTGAATATTATGCCGAACATATAGACTCTATTAACAATGTTCTCCTTGCATTGGACTCTGAAGATGCAGTCTCAATTGATACTGCGAAAACAGTTACCTGTGACATAAGTGTGAAGAATGACTTAGCTCACATTCAGCATACATTTTCATGCATCATAAAAACGCTCAAAAGTCTCCAAAATAGGCACCTTTCACTATCTGAAAGTTTTGAAATTATAAATAGTACTGTGGAACAACTGAATCGTGGTAGAGGTAAAGTTGCAGATGCAGTAAGAGCTAAGGTGGACACTGTACTTTCAAAAAACCCTGGATATGAAGAACTACAAAAGGTTGTTGCTGTGATGAGTGGTGAATCAACAGTGAAGATTAACTTGGACTTATCCCCAGCAGACATTGTGAAATTGAATTATGTACCAGTTACTTCTTGTGACGTCGAACGCTCTTTTAGTCAGTATAAATCTATCCTCAGAGACAATAGAAGAAGATTCACTTTTCAGCACTTGAAAGAAATGTTTGTAACCTATTGTTATGGTAACAGACAATAAAAATTGTGTTTTGTTGAAACTACATTGGAAGATAAGGTACGTCCATTATATTTTTTGTTTAGTTTGATTAAAATGTACCAATATTTAACGTACATAGTCATTTTTTTATAATTTTAAGTCCATATTTAATTCCATATTTTGGTAAAAATCCATATTTAATTCCATATTTTGGTAAAAATAACTACATATATATTTACATATTTCATATATTTTTAGTCCATATAAATCCGTTCCCTGATAATAACAAATGAATCCAGTCTTATTGATGAGTCTACATAGCTTCACATCCTGTTGTAACAGTTAATAACAATTCAGAAGTTAGTGATGAAAATGTACTTCTTTTTCTGGATGTCATTGATCTTCAGAGAACAACAGACCTGAAGTTTTCAAACCGGTTTTAAAACACATCTTCATTGAAGTCATTTGAGTGACATTTTGACTGGAATATGCTATTATGGCGCTAGTGTAATGCTAGTTATGAATTCAGCTGTTTTATAAACATTCGATAGAAAGAACCACAGACTTTTAAATGACACTGCTTATGACATGAAGTTGAATAAGGAGTTGCTTATACGATTGATTGAGATCTTCTTGGGGTGCCGATTATTACCAGTTTCTTTTAGTAATATACCATCATTCTCTTGAAAATCAACAAGAAATACAAGCAATTACACAAAAGTTAATTGCTGAGATTCTGAAGATAACGGAATTGTCTTCCTTTGGGTAGTCTCAACCTTTAGAATAGTACAACCAGATAATATGAAAATCTTACCAGGCTTTCAATTTCCGCTGTACTACATGGTTAACTAACATGACCTGAAAATCACAAGTGGGATGAATGGAAAGGATAATAAACAATTTAAGTCCTGAATTTTATTTAATCTTACATTGCCCTAGGATGTTCTAGAAGAAATAGCATCCTATCATAGTACCTTCAAAAGGGCAGTACTACTATTCCCCATTGATACAGAATAATAACAAGAACAAGAGATACAGAACAGTTGAAGGAATTCCCAGGTGTCTGCATGAAACAAGATTAAAAAGGAAATTAGAGAAAGACATTTCAAAGACGTCGTACTGTTCCTTAGAAATGAATCAAGCAAGTAAATACCGAGATTAGTAGAAAATAAATTTGTCAAAACAGTAATAATTTTAAATACAAGCTATTTCCCCACAATCATTCAGATTTAAAATTATTTATGAAAGAAAGGAATATTTGGGTATCACGAATTGGCCTGATAACAGTAGGAAAACGTGACCAATATCTATGACCTATTCAACCGCAAGAGATAGCTCTTCCCATGAACAATTCAGACGTGAAAGAGGCTTCACCACAACGAAATTAAAATCATCTTTGAAAAATTTGTACCTCGATTAATTATATGTTGATCAAACTCATATCTAACTCTGCAACTTCACACTCTAATATTATTCAGGCATTTCGAAACTATACAGCACTTTTTATCGTTAAGCTTAATATTTACGAAAGTAATCTGTATTTTTCGGACATTCATGTTAAACACAAGTATACTTAAAAATATTAAATTCAAATAAAATAACGAAAAAATTTTAGGTGTCTACCGCCAATTCATAAAGTTTATAAATGATACATAACTTACGCTACATCAAGTAAAACAAAAACCAACACAAGTAAACATCAGTGCAGGTTATCAAATATTCTCTTTTACTCACACCATAAGTGTTAGGTAAACACATTATGTTATAAGTAATTTGTTGTTATTCATTTCCACATATGGAGAATTCAATAAAATAGAAACATATAATAAGAGCTAAGAGAAAAGCAACAGACAACAAGTTATAATAAAAATTAGACATGTCTCAATATGTATTGCACTGAACATCTAAGATATATATGAATAAATCATATTGTCATTCGTGTTGTGAATTAATTATATTACTATTATAAAATTTGCATTTCCAAATAAAAACTAAATCGTGTTAATTCTTTTTCATGCAATTCTGTGTGGACATAGTTATATATTTAGTATATTAGAAGTACCACACAAATAACAGCACCTTATGGACTGTCAGTTATTAATGAATTTTAATACTCTACTACACCCACAAAAAAGCAAAGCTAGCTCTTCAATGCATTTTCGCGTATGTGAATACGTGCATGCTTCAAAAGATTTCTCGAATCCGCGAAACATCTTTCACAAACATCGCATTTGAATGGCTTCTCGCCTGTATGTAAGCGAGCATGGATTTTAAGATAAGCAGACTGAGAGAAACCCTTTCCACAGACATCACATTTAAATGGCCTTTCACCGGTGTGTAAACGTGCATGCCTCTGCAGTTCTCCCGACTGCAAGAAACGCTTTTCACAAAAATCACATTTTAGCGGCTTCTGACCTGTATGTTGGTATGCGTGTCTCTGGAGACCACCCGATCGCGAAAATGATTTTCCACATACATCGCATTTGAAGGGCTTCTCGCCTGTATGTTGGCGCACATGGTTTTTCAAATGTCCCGGTCGAGAAAAACATTTTTCACAAACATGACATTTGAATGGCTTTGCCCCAGTGTGCTGGCGAGCATGAATTTTAAGGTAACCTGGATCTGAGAAACACTTTCCACACAGATCACATTTAAAAGGTTTTTCGCCTGTGTGCAAGCGTGCATGCCGTATCAGGCTCCCCAACTGCGAAAAACACTTTTCACACACGTCACATTTGTAAGGTTTATCGCCTGTATGTTGGCGTGCGTGTACTTTGAGATACTCTGAATGCGAGAAACATTTCCCACAGACAGCGCACTTTAATGGTTTTTCTCCTGTGTGATGACGTTCATGTTTCTTTATATTCGAGAGTTGTCTGAAACTCTTGCCACATACATTGCACTGATATGGCTTTTCCCCAGTATGTCTGCGTAAATGAATTTTCAGTTCGCATTTCCTTATAAATCTCTTATCACAGGTATCACACTTGAATGGTTTTTCACCAGTGTGGTTCAGCGAGTGCTGTTTTAGAGCGTTCAATACTGAGAAACACTTTCCGCATTCGTCACATTTGATGGCTTTGTCGCCGGTATGAGTCCTCAAATGACTTTTGAGAGACCGAGAGTTTGCTAAAATCTTGCCACAAATATTACATTTAATTGAACTGTTGCCAGCGTTATGCTGAAATGAAGATTCAGGTTCGCTGTGATGATCTTTCAAGTTGTCTTTACACGTGGGAAATTTTTCGGAATTATAGGAATGATTAGAACTTTCACTGGCAGGGTCCTCTGAGTATATAACACTGTCAGGAATCTGACCCAACGTCTCGTATCCTTCAGATGTTACACTGTCGTACTGTGATGACTCTTTGTCTTCAGTATCTGAAATGCTATGAAAATGTACCATCAGTTAATAAACTAATCAGAGGCATGGGGTAAAATTTGTTATACAAATATTAAGAAAAAAGAAATTGTACAACACTAGAAATGAATAGCTTCTGTAAGGAACTGACACGTATGTTGAATAATAATAATAATAATAATAATAATAATAATAATAATAATAATAATAATAATAATAATAATAATAATAATAATAACAATAATAATAATAATAATAATAATAATAATAATAATTTATTTATTTAGAATACTGACGTGCAAAACAACAGCACAGGGTCAATTACAGTTTAGAACAAGAAACAAAACAAAACAAAACAGAAGAAATGATATGAGAATGAATGATAGAAATGGCAGTGAGACAGAATACAATCAATATAATTGTCATAATAATAATAATAATAATAATAATAATAATAATAATAATAATAATAATAATAATAATAATAATAACAATAATAATAATAATAATAATAATAATAATAATTTATTTATTTAGAATACTGACGTGCAAAACAACAGCACAGGGTCAATTACAGTTTAGAACAAGAAACAAAACAAAACAAAACAGAAGAAATGATATGAGAATGAATGATAGAAATGGCAGTGAGACAGAATACAATCAATATAATTGTCATAATAATAATAATAATAATAATAATAATAATAATAATAATAATAATTCTTTATTTTTTACTGGCAGAGTTAAGGCCATAGGGCCTTCTCTTACACTATACCAGGTCACAAAAGTATACAAGTAGTGAAAATTTAACAAGTTAAAAAACAGAGTACTAATATATTATAAAAAATAATAATAATAGCAAAATAAAATCGATACTAAACAACACGAAAATAATACCATAATAGAAAGAAAGTAAAGTACATTGGAATACAGTAAAAGCAACTCATTTAGTACAAATAGTTAATATGGAAAAGGTAAGGAAGAATATAACAAAATGGAATGTAATAAAATAATAATAAGAAAGGAAAGAAATACAAAAATTAAATAAAATTCACAATAAAAAGGGTATGATAACAAATTCATCTGCTGATCAAGAGAACAAATAGCGGAAATGAAGGAAAAGAAATGTATGTCTTTACAAAACTATCGCAGAGAAAAGGACTTATAACTGAAAGGAATCTGAATTGAAAAAGTGCATTTTCTTCATGACAAATCGCTTAATATCTATTGCATTCTAATATTACAGCATTTATCAATGCAGAAATAGATTAGTTGAATGCTGTGTCACCAATATAATATCCTTCATCAGAATTCCAAAATTACAATAGCATTATATTTTGGTGCAAATTGATTTTGAAATGAGAAGGTTATGGAATATATTTATCGCATGCCATAAAGAAATTACATTAATATAAAGAAGCGCCACTACATTACATCAGAAATATTATACACAACATATACTTCAGAAAATTAAGATTTCAAGTTATCATGGCATTCTGAATACCGCAACGTACATTTTTACGGCACTGTTTTCTTTCGAAATATAAACTGAAAACAGACGAAAGAAAACTGCATTACAAGGAATGAAGTGTGATAATGAAAGAAATAATTTTAGGTAAATGTGAAGGAACATAACAGCAACTTGAGAAAAGACCTAAACCAAGTTTGGAATACGCAGTCATACAATACAGAAGTCCAATCAATATTATCTCACTGCTCAGTGGTAGTGACTGTCCATGCAAAGGTAGTATGTTCCCCTATGAAAGATACTGAGGTTACAAAAGAACAATGCGGCATTCAAAATGGCTGGACATTTCGAGGAGAGACTGACATTAGAATGAAAATATGGTAATTATGCAGAACAACTACAGAAGCGATTTCGTTATTTTTGGTGGTTTGGTAGTGTTTAGTATTGAATTTCGTTTATTAGTACGTGTACCAGTACATTATGCGTAGGTCAGATATGATTGAGGTAGAGTAGATTTTTTTTAAATATGAAGAAGAATTGAACTTGGTTTTTTTCTCATGTTGAGAAGACTATGTTGTTCAGTGCATAACTTTTAATGTATTGTGATTTGATTGGCTGAAGTGTTGTGTGTTCTTATTGGGTGATGTTTCTTCCAGTATGATTGAATGGTTGTGGTTAAGTGATTGCTGTTTGTTACGAGCTAGAATTTCTCTTAAGTCGTTGGCTGTATGATTGTAGTTTGTCGTAGTTGGTGCGTGTATTATTCTCCTCTTGCAGGTGGTCTATCGCTGTGAGTTGTAATGGATGTAGAATTTCGTTCTTTATCTGTATAGAGTTGAGAGAGGAGGATATTGTAGACTATTTCGTGAATCACGGTAATATTAAGAACTGCATGATTTGCAAAGTGTGTTGCCACGAGTTCAGAGCAAATAAGACGGATCTGAACTTCCGTTGTGGGAGATTATACCAGAAGTATGCGAAACGGAAGAAACTTGGCCGTTGTGGTACATTTCTGGCACGTAGTAAACTTAGTGTTGTGGACGTTTTTCGTTTGGTTGCGTCATTGGATATTTGGAAGAATATATTTTTAAGTGTAAATATCTAATGGAAGAGAGAATGTGTGCATTCTTTAGAGCAGCTGCAGCCCTGTATCCTCCGAATTATTAATGTAAGGTTCATCATGTCTGACATTGTTTGACGAATTTGTGAATTGATTCAGTCTTTGTGTGGCTATTTTGGTTAGGTTAGGATAGGTTAGTTTAGGTTATTGCTGCTCATATTTGTCCTCTTGAAAAAGGAGTGAAAATTAAGGTTTTTGATAAAAAAATATTACATTAAGTTTTTGCGGTTTACGTTCTTTTCCTACTTTTGTTTTTAAGTTTCGTTTGAAAAAGGGTATAAAAATGTTGGGTTTTGGGAAGAATAAAATTTAAAATCGCTTCTGTAGCTGTTATGCATAATTACCGAAAATATAATACATTTCCAACAGGAAGAAATGAAGAGTCGCTCACTGCACTCACCTGCCATCTTCGTGTGCTGTTACTTCCAGCTTTGGCTCATCCTTCACTCCGTCCAAATCATACGATCCTTCCTGGAAAGCAGAGCAAATGAAACTCTGAGATATCGCAACGTTAGCTGGACAAGTATCTATCGATATTGTATCGTTCATGAAAATAGACTATTTTAGACTTAAGAGAACACATATTGGGGTACATTTTCATGGCGTTCTCTTGCTCTCCATGCTAAAATAACTTGAACTTTGTTGCAGGAATGATGCAGGACATTATGAAAACCAGACGGAAGACAATCACTCTCTATCCACTGAGTTGTGATGATAGTGAGACATGATGACCACTAATGATTTCATTCCAATTTGAGAATTGAGACATATATTCAATATTTAAAAAAGAACTCCAAGAAACAGAACAATTATTATGATAATAAGTCGTGTATAAATTCCTGACTACTAATCATTTCATATGTCTGCATAACAATACAATGTTACACAGCTACGTCAAAGTTTCGTCATTATTTTATTACGAAAAGTAACAGAATAACTGGAACTCTCTATTACATGTGATAGTGTGCGCTAGTGCGCCGCGCTAAGTATCGATAGTACAACTGGGCCTGATCGACTACCACGCCACATTTTGATCAAAGAGTAAAGCTGCAGCAACATTATTCTAATTATTCTGTTCTTACAAGGCAACCATCATCATAAAATGACAATCGATACGAACAGCTGTTAGAGAGGCGGACATTTTTGCTTCAACAAAAGATTTCGTGTAGTATAACCACCCATGTATAGTTACAGCCTGTTTATACATCCATCGCTTATGCATGGTTTATTAGTAACGTTTTCTGTCTCAACTCTGCTTAAGTCTCGTATAAAAATTATACACGGTTTATTAGTTAGACTACAAGAAGATTTGATGCCCACTAGCAGATACTTACCTAAATTGCAATTATTTTAATTTTAAAACTTAAATCGAATTAAACGTCCGAATGGAATTACAATTTAGAACACATTGTGAGAAATGCAATGGCTTTCTCATAATGTCAAAAGGCACTGAAGGTGTACAATTGTATAGAAGTCCAGCATACCAGAAACTACACTCACCTCAACTTCACACTTCACCATAGCAAAATTAAATGGCACTGGATTTTCCTGAAATTTCATCTGTGGTGTGAGATCATAGCTTTGGTCTACGCATTCCTCCTTTATCCCAGTCAAACGTGGATTCGATAAATTTCCATCCTGCAAAATATACAGAGAAGTGATCAGTGAGTACCACCATATATTACGGTCTGTGTTAGAAGTCTGAAAGTAATAAAAGAAAGAGATAAAGGAATTGCCTGGGTCACTGGCTGAGAAGAAATAGCATTCTGAAGGATGCACGGAAGGAATGGTGAATAGAAGAGAAATTTGGGACACAAGAAGATATCATAGGTAGGAAACAGAAAGTCGAAATCAATGCAACTATGAAATCAGCCTCGACATGGGGAATAATTAATAATGGAGTTCCTAAAGGATCAAAATTAGGTCCCCTACTTTTTCCAGTGTTTATAAATGATCTTGCCCCCCTAATAAAAGATGTAGGTCATCCCATATTATTTGCAGATGACACAAGTATAGTAATTACAGCCAATAACTCCAACACATTCCAATCTTCAACAGAGGAAATTCTCTTAAAAATATGTGACTGGTTCTCAGTCAATAAATTAGTATTAAATTCTAACAAAACTAACATAATTCACTTACATCCTGTCCAAATTCAACTTCGCAAATAACTAGCGCAATAGTTAACAACAGATCCCTATTAGAAACAACGACAATTAAATTTCTTGGCTTAAAAATCGACAATGTGTTAAATTGGAAAAATTATATTAAAGAAATTACCCCCAAACTAAATTCAACATGTTTTGCTATTAGATCTATACAAAAAATAGTAAATATAAATACCTTAAAAAGAATATACTTTGCATACTTCCACTCGGTAATGAGTTTTGGAATAATATTCTGGGGAAATTCCACAGATAGTAACAGTAAATTCCTATTAAAAAAAAAGAGTAATTAGAATAACAGTAGGTGCCAAATCTAGGAAATCGTGTAGGAATATTTAAAAAAAAAAAACTACAAATAATGCCCATGGCTTGTCAGTATATCTTTTCATTAATAATCTTCCTCGTATGTAATGGTGAAAACTTTGTAACTAATTCAACAGTTCATAGCATAAATACACGACAAAAAATGACTTACAAACTCCATCAGCAAGTCTATCGTGCTATCAAAAAGGAGTGCGTTATATGGCAGTAAAAATGTTTAATAGCCTCCCTATCGATATAAAAAATGAAACTCAAAACATAAGATTATTTAGGGTCAAATTAAAGAAGTATCTAATTTCTCACGCCTTCTATTCTGTAGGTGAATTCATGACATTCAATAACACTTCATGAAATTGATACTAGAACTATGTGTTGTACTAGTAGACTATATTGTAAATCTCGTCTGTATATATTTCATCTAGACTGTGACTATAAATTAACACTTTACAATAGTATTAAGTTTTTTTGACTTGTTCCATATTTTAGCTGTAAGCAATGTATGAATACCTTGGAATGTTAATAAATACAATACAATACAATCAGATGACTCACGACATTAACATGTACGGATTGTATGTGGAGACTAAAATGAAAGCAGAAAATAGGTTAGATTATTGAATGCTGGGTTTTCCGTAAAAGATCTACCTTTGGACAGAAAATTCTGAATGAATAAATGCGTTAGAAGTTCATGACAAGTATTACAAGCTCCATTCTGTCTTTATGGCAATAGTTACAATGGAAGCCAGTTTTTAATATCAGCTTACAATGACTGAAAAACACAATACTTCCTTTTGAAAATAGAATTAGATATAGGGTGGTTGCACCAATGAATGACCGGATCCAGTAAATGTCCATTTTGTAAAAAATCTGTTTAAAATAGGAGTTAGGGTTGCAAAAACCAATCTGAAACTCCGAATTACAAAAGATGAACTATGTTTTGAAATATTCTTTCTCAGTGGTTACTCAGAATCCCGTAACTGAGTATAAAATATGACAGTTATCTTCAGGTGTGCATCAAATGTGCAATTCTGCTTGCACTCCTAATAAGGTAAGACTAATGACAACGATTCATATAGCAGCCTTTTGAAGCAATTAGTCGTTATTTTTCGTAGATATTAAACAAGGATTTAATTATATAGGTATTTAAATAATTATGTCAGTAAAAAAGTTAATTCTGACAAAAAAGCTGCATAAATAACGTGGCTGGTCATTCACTGGATCTGAATAATGGGTCTCCCCAATGAATGGCTACTATGATCATTTACTGGTGATATCGTCATATGCGTTATTTTTATTTCTGAGCACGAAATTCAAAATATGTGACTGTAGTTTCATATGTATGTGGTAATGAATGACTGAAAAACAAACTCGTACTAGTAAATGACCATGGTTCAAAGTTGAGTGGTAATTCACTGGAGGCTAGAGACATTTACTAGTTCATGTTCAAATGAGTTTAAATTAACAATTGAAATCCTTTAAATTAATTTTTCTGCAAATCAGCCCAAAATGGCGCATGAAGGAAATAAAACGAAGAAAACATACGGATGTTTTCAATATAGCGAAGGAGATCTCTATGCAGCTGTAGAGGCAATACGTAGAAATCAAATCAGTACCAATACGGCTAGCAAAGAATATAACAATTCCAAAAGCTACTTTAATAAATAAATAACATGGAAATGTACCATTGGAGCGAAAAATGGGTGCCACAGCTACATTAACGAAAGAAGAAGAAGGCCGGTTCGAAAATTGGATTACTGCTGAAGCCAAATTGGAGTCACCATGCATCCCAACGAACTTAAAGACTCAGTTCAGAAAGTTATGAAAGACATTAAACGAAATAACCCATTTAATGGTGGTCGCCCAGCTGGAATTTTTTCTAAAAAGACATCCTTTTGTGACAATAAAGAATACAGAAGTTATATTCAGAGCTTTGGATATCATCCAGAGGAATCCTCTGGTTCCAATTAATCATATATTTGTAAATATTCAGAGAAAATATTGCAATAGTAGAAGATACTCATGTCAATTTTTTGGTTCCTAATAATAGTGAATCTGTAGATTCTCATAGAAGTGAAGCAATGAATTTTGAAGAATGTTGTGATGGAAATAATATGGAGAATGGATGTGCTGAAACAAATAGAATTACTGGAAATGGAATCCAGAGTATTATTCCAAGTGATGTCTTCGACAAAGAAGTATTATTAATGATATAATTGTTGCAGAACCATCTGAGATTGGAAACATTTAAAGTAATATGGAGATTGAAAATGGGATCCAAAGTATCAGCCCAAGCAATGATGTTGATGGAAGTTGTATTAATAAACTAAATGCTATAGGACCATCAAGTAATGTGACACGAGAAACTGTTTGAAAAAGTAATTTTCATTAGCCAAAAATAGAAGAAAATAATGATAATGAAATAATACAAAAAGAACACCTCCTGATGTTCCATTTGCTGTAACTTCTAAAGAGTGGAAAGAGTATTATGATAAAAGAAAAATAAAAGAAGAGAAGTAAAACGTGAAGAAACAACGCAAAGAAAGAAAGAGAAAGAAACTACAAAGAAGAGAACTCTGAGACAAACAAAAAAAAAAAAAAAAAAACTGAGAGCGAAAGAGAAATTCACTCAGGTGTAATGTCACTTGTACCTGACACTGATTCAGGAAACATTGACTTTTTCAAAGTAATGTATAGGCCTAGTTCTTAACCTAGTGTTATCACTACATTAGAAGAAGTTAGCTATCGCAAAAACTAGTATGTTATTGTGAAATATAAAGGAACATATTTTTCAGGGGTAGTGATGAAAACGGATAAAACAGAATCAGAAGTGAAAGTTGTGGAAAGATGTGCACTGGATACTTGGAAGTGGCCAAATGAAATTGACCAAATATAGTAGAAACATCGTAACATTGTCGCAAAAATTAGTACGCATACATTAGCATAAAAATATATATTATTTATTCAGTGCTTGAAATAAATTTCTAAATTAAAAATAATTGAACAGCTTAACTTTGATATAGGCAGCCTATCAAAAGCAATTACTTATGTACATTTTACAAAATTATTCTTACAATGTAGCCTCTTGCGAGTAATTATAAAAAAATTTTTAATGATCATGGAAAATCAAACCGTTATACATTCATTTAAACTATTCTTGAATATTAATCAATTTTTCAAGAAATTTATATTTTTTTCCAGTTCTTAAATTTAAAATTATTCGACCGAAAACCATAATAGTAACCACATAATATGAAGTACACAATGATATTATCATTGCACAGAGCTCCAAAGCACAGTCTATCATATTCCAATTATTCATCATTTGCCATTTGCGGTCATTCACTAGTACTCATCTGGTCAACTACTGGAACAATATGGTCATTCACTAGTGATTTTTAAATCATAAAAATATGATGCCATAAATTTAACCAATATGAGAGAAAAATTAAAATTCACTCATTAAATGAGTAGTGCGGGTCTTCAGAAACCAGCGAAGCCTCTTACTTATGTCCAATGCCTATTTTTATAAGTGGTTATATTCAAATATTCTTATCAAGGTGCTTGATTGGTCATTCACTAGTGCAACTACCCTATAACAACATGTGTAAAATGTAACTGATGTTGTATAGTAGAGCTTATTCACATATATGTTTGGACAAGTTGCATTTGATTTGGGTATTATATTACCACCTTCAGCTCTACCTGGAGGCAGTGCCGGATTTAGGTCTGGGCAATCTAGGCAGTTGCGTAGGGTGGCGGCATTTTCTCTTTCTTTCTCTTCTTCTTTTTTTTTTCCTTTTTATTCTCATTTTACAGTGAAATTTGTTTTCAAACACTTGTTGGTAAATCTTTTCTTAAGTTTGTTCTTGAACACGCTGTGGAAGTCGGATATTGTTTTCTTATTGCATTGTCATGGATGTGACGAGAGTAAAAGGAAAGTGTGCAACTGCATAGTCACATTATAATGCCGATATCACGTTATTATCTATAAACTAGAATGCATTGTTGAAAATCAAATTGGATATGTTTGTTACATTATTGCTATGAATAGCAACCACAACTCTTTGTCATATTTCCAATATAACAATACCATTTAATCATATTCCAGGTGTACGGTATATAATTAGATACGAAAGGTTTATTCCGCAAAAAGTTGGAGTTTATTTTTAAATTTACATTATACTTTCTATCGAAGCAATAAATAATTTCAAGAAAAAATTGTTCAGAGGCCGGGTATTGATCCCGGGACCCTTCGCTTAGCACACAAATGCTCTAGCAACTGAGCTACTCCAGGAACTATACCTGACACCGTCACAATTTTTCCTTTATATTCACACAACTCAAATGGGCTGACAAGACGCCAGAACTCTACTTTGAGTGCACACAATTCTGTGTGACTTAAATTGTGGCTTTCTGTTAACGTACCACCAGTAACGAATGTATTATGCAAATCTGGCTTTCAGGTAGTAGCTCCCTGTAAAGCAGGTTTGAATAATTTCAAGGAAAAATTGTTCTGGAGCCGGGTGTTGTGTATAGTTCCTGGGGTAGCTCAGTCGGTGGAGCATTCGTGCGCTAAGCGAAGGGTCCTGGGATCGATACTCGGTCCCGGAACAATTTTTCCTTGAAATTATTCAAACCTGCTTCACTGGGAGGTACTACCTGAAAGCCAGATTTGCATGAAGTAAGAAATACTCGTAATAATTATACAATCAAAACACCAATGCTTAAAGTAAACCACTGCTTGCCTTTCACAAATAAATTTTGTTTCAACAATGAATAAGTTTGAATATATTTCTTTGCATAGAGTCTGATGTGCAACACACTCTTATTAAAAATTGAAACAAAATAGAAAAAAGAGAAAGAAAAAAAGAGAAATTGAAAATAAGGTGTGAAAGTAGCTTGAAATTAACTAACAACAATATTCTGTAAAATATGATAACAAATAATTCTGTATTTAGAGACATTCAAATTGAAAATATCAAGATTCGGATGAGGATGCAATTTATTGTTTAATTGTAACATTTGAAAAACTGGGGAATATTTGTGAGATTTAGTATTTGGCTTCGGTATGAAAAATAAATTTCGAAATTTTGTACGAAGCTTAGATGCATATAATATTATATAATAAAATAAACCAACATAGTCGAACTTACTGTTAATAATTTTATAAATAAACATTAAAGATTGACAATTTCGTTTAATTTGCTAACTGGTAAAATGGAAATGTTGAAGCATTGTAGCGTAACTCTCATAAGTAGGATAATTATTATAAAGTATGTAATATAACCAATTTAGAATTTTTTTTTTCACTTTTCTCTAGTAACAGAATATATTTGTCAGTAACTGGATTCAAAATAACCGCAGCATACTTTAATTTAGATCGAACAATGGAATTATACAAAATTATTATAATTATGACTTGAAATTTACAAGAATTTCTCACAACAAAACCTAAATTTTCTGCCGGTAAAAATTTTGCCTCTATTTTATATGAAAATTTAATTGTATTTTTCAATTTAGAAAAGGTCATATGTATACACTCATTAATATTAAATAACAATTTATTATTAGTATTCCAAATATGTATGATTAAAATTTTCAAAAATTTAATCACATGTTTCCTTAATGGGATAAGATAGAAAAAAAAACTATTTTCACAGCTTATTCTGTGTTCTTTTACGACTAAGACAGTGAAAGAGATATTGTTTTAACATAAAAACTGTGTGTCAAGGAATAAAAAAAACAATTCAATTTCAATTTTAGCTTTAAAAAATAGCTGCCATGGCCTACCAAAAGTATTTGAGGGTTCATTTTGTGTGAAAATCCTTAATTATGTGCCAACTAATCAAAGATAAAAAGAGTTTTTAAAATTTGAATAAAAACTGCAAATTTTCTCTCCAAGAGAGATAAGTTTCTTAATGCACTAACGGACATAGACTAATTTGGCAAGCTAAGTATTAATTAAAAGATGGATTTCTTCCATACAGTTTATTGTTATACATGTCCTATACAGAAAGTAGATAGTAATGACTTGTAATTCACCTCTGAGAAAGGTTTCTTTTCTTCTGTATCTGTGCTACCAGTTGATTGAACAGCCAATGGATCGACCTCTGATTCCATCTCAATCACATCCATCAGAACTGAAACTGGAGTTCAAACAATTCACATTAATTTGCAAAATGCAATTTAGTAGAAAGGGTTTGTTATGATAGACAGGTTACAACACATTTTTTTCTGACAATTCGGAAGAAGTTCCGAATTAAATGCTTTTATGCAATATGATGGATTATTTTCAGTATTATTGGGTAAACTGACCCTGCAGAATTCTTCTGTTAAAAATAACAGCCCACTCCTGAATCGATAGCCATTAAGTTTGGAGTGATTTGTGTATCTGTGTGCGTCTGTTTCAAATACGAATTATATTAATGGCTACAGGATATAGAAAAATTCTTCTATTCTGCAGGTACTATTTTACATTTGTTTATGAATGTCAGGTATTGGATGATGATAATATAACATTCATTATCAGCTATGTGTAAGCAGTATCTAATATTTGTTTCGGAATATGTATGATAAGAACTTTCTTATGTTAAATATTAACGAACCTTGTTAACATGTTTCGACCTATTTTCGGTCATCTTCGGAACTGGTCGTTGTTGGTCCTGGTGCCTCTTGTTTCCTGTGTGGGTGCGTTCGTAGTGTAGAGTCAAAGAGTGTGTGTGTTTTGAAGTTGAGTTGTATGTTGAGAATATCGTTGGGGTACCAATGAACCAACAGGATTACAACGAAGAACTAAACACAATCAAATACATAGCACAAGAAAACGGATACAACCCCAACATAATACGTGAGACAAAACAAAACCACAAAAAACAGAAGAATACAACACAAACACAAGAACACAAAAAATACATCACACTAACATACGAAAACAAAAACACACATAAAATTGCATCAAGAAATTAAACTACAACATCGCATACAGAACAAATAACACTCTACAAAACCATCTCAGCACACAAACAACACAAACAAATACAACCACACAGGCGTATACAAACTCAAATGTAACACCTGCAACAAGTTCTACATAGAACAGATAGGCAGATCATTTCAAACACGTTACAAAGAACACATCACAGCCATAACAAAATTACAAAACACATCACAAATGCCAACCACACCTACACAGACATCAACACAGACATGGAAATACTGCACATCCAACCAAAAAGCCAGAAACTCAACACACTAGAACAATATGAAATATACAGACACACGAAAACACACCCCAACGATATTCTCAACACACAACTCAACTTCAAAACACATACACTCTTTGACTCTACACTACTAACACACCCACACAGGAAACAAGAGGCGCCAAGACCAGTTCCGAAGATGACCGAAAATAGGTCGAAACATGTTAACAAGGTACGTTAATATTTAACACAAGAAACTTGTTATCATACATATTCCGAAGTGATACAGTGTTAAAAGTTGTGTAATCAAGATGTATAATATCTGTGTCATAATACTTCTAATCGGAAGTACAGTCTTATGACTCAAGTATTGTGAATGCTTCGACATAATTTTCGTATTTTCTTGAGCTACTGCTTAAAGATTATCAAATAAAATGTTTGTTGCCCCACGTTCCACCATGATCAGTCAGTAGTCGACGCTGTAATTTCGTTCACTGAAATTGCAAGGGTATATTGACCCAATCACAATAATGTGTTAAACTAGAAAACAAATTATTGACAGCCACTGTAACGGTGATAAATATTATACTAAGTGTACACATAATAAAATTATTCTCCAAAGAGAACTCATATACAAATTCAAGCTTAAGAACAACACATTTCAGTTAAGGGTAACTGTCTATTCAACCTACAAGAAATATTTTTGACACAACTAATTTCTCCCGTTTTAGTACTATCTTAAAAAAAATTCTGCTTAGAGTCCTTTGAACTGCATGTTCTGCATTGATTGAGATCAAATGTGCCGTGCTTTACATTTCAGGATAACTGAGGGGCGAAAAATTAAATTAAATGCTGTTTCCTTCGATTAAAGTGTAGCAAACTTAATAGGTTGCTGCTTTGGAAATTACATACTTTTCAAAATTAGGGCAGCTTTCACAAGTCTCCCTTTAAGATATTCTGTCCTTTTCGAAAATATCAAGGATGTTGGAAGTAAGAAGAAAAACAAAGGATCGCGAAGGGTTGAAATGCTGGGATCATTAATTGAACAAACCACGAAATGCCATGGTATTAGTTGCCTCATGAGTGATGCATTATTGGTGTCACTTATGAGGTTAAAAGCTAACCTATCTTTGACAGCTGACCTACGTAAACGAGAACCTTCGGTAATTCGGTAGAAAACATTGGTCAATATGACGGACATGCAGGATCAGTAATAGGTCAGATTTGGTTTAATAATAATAATAATAATAATAATAATAATAATAATAATAATAATAATAATAATAATAATAATAATCGGTATTCGTTAATAATGTTTCAATATTTTCTAACATTACTGGTACATCAATATATTTGTATGTGATGATTCACAAGAAATCTGTCCACACCTGTGCAGTAACTGTCAGCGCGTCTGGCCGCCAAACCAGGTGGCCAGGGTTCGAATCCCGGTCGGGGCAAGTTACCTGGTTGAGGTTTTTCCGGGGTTTTCCCTCAACCCAATACGAGCAAATGCTGGGTAACTTTCGGTGCTGGACCCCGGACTCATTTCACCGGCATTATCACCTTGATTTCATTCAGACACTAAATAACCTAGATGTTGATACAGTGTCGTAAAATAACACAATAAAATAAAAACAATAAAATTCACAAGGAATCTTGTTTAGGTGTAGGAATAGACATAAAATAAATACCTATATATCATGTTTGCAGTCTTAATTAGTTTGGGTGTTCATGTAAGGATGAAATAAATCTAATCTAGAATTGTAATATAATATTTCCAACTCTTTTCTAACTCGAACTCGTATTATTTTTTTCAGTTTGTTAAATAAAGACGCTGTATCAATTATTCAGTTATTTATTATTAGTTGGCGACATGAGACCGCGGATTCGCCATAGATTACCTAACAATCGCCTTAAAGTTAAAAAAACTCAATCAGGTATTCAGCCCAATCGGGAATCGAACCTACGACCGAGCGCAACTCTGGATCGGCAGGCAAGTGCCTTAGTCGACTGAGCTACGCCAGTAGCTTACTTGTATTGGGCACGTGAAGAGTCAAATTGTCTAGTGCTAGCATTGACGTAAATTACTCATTTAAACAGTGTCTGCAACTGAATATGATATTTCTCGACTCTAGTAAAACACAAGTATGCCTTCCACTAGAGGACACTCATTTCAAGCTTAAAAATAAATTACAATTAATTGTAACAGACTTTGTATGGCAAGCAAGACATATTATGACCCCTGTGTTCCTGAAAGCTTTCTAACATTCCAGACAAAGTCGGTATTAATCTGAAAAATCATGTTCTGAATTACTGCCTGTGAGACTTTCCTCTAAACTTCAACACATTGACTTTATTAAGGGTAGTTTTTGTCCTGGACATCGTGTATATATATCACTATGTATAAAAGCAAAGTAAATTTCAATTGTTAAAGAAGTTGCGCAAGAACTCTTTTCCTTGTACACTAACGTTCAAACAACACTGACCTTACTAATCGATAGTGATCGATAATTTGTTGCTGCAAGCACAGTCTAGTATATACAGTCGCGGAGATCAATACGTAGTAAATATGCAAACATTAGGTAGTTGCTCACCACTAGGATCGCTAATATCGCCTCATTACAGGCAGTGCAAAATAGTACCGTCACAGTCTATTGTTTCTATCACCCTCAAAACTCAAGCTTCGTGACTGTATATAGTAGACTGTGGTGTAAGTGTGACTTCTTTAGTTATTACTTCTATGGATAGATGGCGAAGATAATAATGTTGCCAATCGCACATAACCACATTATAGAAATATATTTTTCATTCCACTGTACAAATTGTAAAATAACACTGGGTTTAGCTGGGAATCGCTGATATTGTCAATACTTAATATACATAATCATTTTCCCTAACACTTTTTAAACTGTCCCAATATTGAGAACTAGCGCAACTTTTACAAAGTTTGTCAATTTTTTTTATATCTTTGGAATATGCATGGTAAGAACTTTGTGTTAAATATTAACGTACCTTGTTAACATGTTCCGACCTAATTTCGGTCATCTTCGGAACTGGTCGTTGTTGGTCTTGGCTCCTCGTTTCCTGTTTGGGTGCGTTCGTAATGTAGAGTCAAAGAGTGTATGTGTTTTGAAATTGAGTTGTGTGTTGAGAATATCGTTGGGGTGTGTTTTCGTGTGTATGTATATTTCATATTGTTCTAGTGTGTTGAGTTTCTGGCTTTTTTGGTTGGATACATACACTCTTTGACTCTACACTACGAACGCACCCACACAGGAAACAAGAGGCGCCAAGACCAACAACGACCAGTTCCGAAGATGACCGAAAATAGGACGAAACATGTTAACAAGGTACGTTAATATTTAACACAAGAAAGTTCTTATCATACATAGTCCGAAGTTATACAGTGTTAAAAGTTGTGTAATCAAGATGCATTATCTTTTTGGTTCTGACCATCGAATTATATAGTATATAGCTTGTTGGTTCTGACCATAGTTCTGACTTATCCCGTGGTTGGAAAGTTCGCTTACACGATCATAAAATCATAGGTCAGGTCCTTAAAAGCCAGTTTACATGTATCGAATCAGATGTATTTGATGTTGGAATAACATAAATGTATTAAGATATATGGATCATATGAGGAAACAAAGAGGGAGGCAGGAAATAGGAAAGACTGGAAAACGTTGGATTTGCAGTGAAAGACGTATCCTTGGGCAGAACACGAACGAATGATTGAATAAATGAAACAACATTAAATTTTATTTATTTTCTATTTATAAGAAAAACTTCATTTTTTTCACTATCCTGTCAGATTACTGTTAGAGTGACTAGTTGTGAATAATAGGGTGCGGATTGTATTTTTATGTAAAGAGGAAATATTTAAATTATGTGAAAGATAAAACTGGGACATGTCTAAAAAACTTGTTTAACAAAACCCAGAAATTTTATTATATATGGAATTTTTAAAGAGAAATTGTAGTCAACATTTACCTATGCTTGAATCTTAGCTGAATGGAGGACAAGGCCTGCTAGCTGTAACTCAGCCAGGGGATATAAAACTATTAGTACCAAAGGCGTACAGTAACAGACAAATATATGTTGAAATGTCCGAACATAGGATAAGCTTGTCGCTATATCCACACTAATATAAGTCGCATTGCTTAAAAAACAAGAATGTATTCCTCCTACATATTATCTTAAAACACTATAAAATTACATTACAAAATTACTGTCATGAACAATTTGAAAACACTCACTGTATCATAAATTATATTGGCTTGGTACATAAGTTAGTAGCGGTTTTCTGTACTTCCATTTATCTGCTTACATATTTCCATAGCAACCAAGTATTTATTTATGCTACGAACTGATGTACTAATCCAATGTATAGAACCAATATTCAACTCGGATAAAAGTGAACAATTTGATACTAGCACGTACCAGTATTACAAGATTTCCCTCTCATGTCTCATATCTTTGTTGATCAATTCAGAGAAACATAAATGTCTCAATAATTGAGCTGTTTAGAGCAGAAGTGGTGTAAGTCAAAAATGGATAATGAGAGTTAAAGTAAACATTCCGTAAAATAAAGCGCAAAATAGCAATTAATATTCAATTTATTAAACTATTAGTAGTCTGTGGAGAGCAAGAAGGACATATTAATTGCTACTTTGCGCTGTATCTTACAGAATTTTTAATTTACACCTCATTACCAAATTTTGACTTACATCACTTTTGCTCAGAATGGCTCAATTCATAGTTTTCTGCCTATTTTCAAATATATAAACCACAAACAATGTACTCGTTTAACTTTATAATTATTCTTGGTTGCTATAGTGTTAAATATGTATGACATCAATCTCAGACTTGTAGTCTTGATATTTCCTTGCACATGCCCAGAGGTGTCCCGATATAAAGAACTTTCAAGAACCATCACATGCGAACAGGTCCACATCTCCATGTTGGCGCGCATGCTTTTTCAGATTTTGAGACTTCGCGAAAAACTTTCCGCACACATCGCATCGGAACGGTTTTTCGCCAGAATGGAGTCGTCCGTGAGATTTGAGATTTTGTAATTGGGAAAAACGCTTCGCACAGATCTTGCATTCGAAAGGCTTCTCCCCAGAATGTACGCGTGTATGAATCTTTAAAGATGTTGACAAAGCGAAACACTTTCCACATATATTGCACTTAAAAGGCTTCTCGCCTGTGTGGACGCGTACATGTTTCCTCAAGAACCCGGAATTCGAAAACATCTTTTCACAGAAACAGCACTTAAAAGTTTTTTCACCGGTGTGCATGCGAGAATGGCTTTTGAGAGATCCTAACTCCGAAAAACACTTTCCACACACATCGCACACGAATGGTTTCTCGCCTGTGTGCTGTCTGGAATGGCCTTTGAGATGGCCAGCACGCGTGAAACATTTTCCACATACCTGACATTTGAAAGGTTTCTCACCAGAGTGAACTAGCATATGCCTCCTTACACCTTGAGCACGTGAGAAACACTTTCCACAAACATCGCACTTGAACGGGGATTCCCCTGTGTGGAGTAGTGCGTGGCTCTTGAGGTACGCAGAACGTGAAAAACACATTTCACATACTTCGCATTTGAATGGTTTCTCTCCAGTGTGATAATTAGCATGACTTTTGAGATCTGAAGAACGCGAAAAACTTTTATCACAAACATCGCATTGGAATCTCTTCTCACCTGTGTGCAGGCGTTCATGGCACTTCATGCTTCCAGAGCAAGTAAAAGATTTTTCACAAAAATCACATTTGAATGGTTTTTCGCCTGTGTGCTGACGTACATGAATTTTTAGATCTCCAGAACGAGGGAAACATTTCTCACAAACATCACATTTAAATGGTTTTTCGCCCGTATGAAGGCGAACGTGATTTTTCAGAAGTTCCGAACGCCTGAAACTGTTCCCACAAACGTCGCATTTGAAAGGCTTTTCGCCAGTATGGAGTCGTACATGGCACTTGAGAGTTCCCATCTCAGAGAAAGACTTTCCGCAGACATCACATTTGAATGGTTTGTCGCCTGTGTGGAGGCGAAAATGGTTCTTTAGATGTTCAGAACGCTTGAAACACTTTCCACAATCGTCACATTTGAATCGTTTCTCATTCTTGTCCTGAGATTTCAGAGACACCGAATTAGCTATATTACATTTGTTTGAGCTGTGAACAGTTTTAGCGGGAAGTTTTTGGCTATGCGGCCGTGAGTGTACATTGTTTTTCGTTGTGGACAGCTGGTTACACCTTGGGCGTTCAACAGAATTTACGCCGGCAGGTTTCTCAGAGACATCGGAATTTTCGCGTGTTTCTCGGACAGTCAAATGTTCTTCATTTGCAATATCGTCGGAATGCGATGATCCTCTATTCTGATATGTAGCTCCAATGCTACGATGAAAATGCTTCCTTAGTTTATATAAAGAACAAGATAACATAATAAAAATAACCATCAAGATATATATATATATATATATATATATATATATATATAAGTTGTGTCATGTACTTAATTGAATTGATATATAATTAATTAAGTTGATATGTAATTATTAAGCTGATATGTAAAATAATTAAGATGATATGTAATTAATTAAGACGATATGTAATTTAGTTGATATGTAAATTGATTAAGATGATGTGTAATTAAGTTGGAATGTAATTAATTAAGGGGATATGTAATTATTTAAATTGCCAATAGTTGGATGAAATAGCAGTATTTATAAGTTAGATTTACTTTTGCTAATCGTAGGCGTTATTATAGAATAGTTTTTAATTATAGTCCTAGGTTTATTAAATCTACTATTTATATATTTACGTTTATTTTATTTTATTTCATGTAATTGTAATTATTGTATATTATATATCACTGCCACCGGGTGTATACCCAATTGTAGTGTTAATAAATACATACATACATACATAAATACATACAATCATATTTTGATATTACAAGTGAGTAGTAATTGCATTTATTTTAGAATAAAAGAATTTCCAATTGTGCTAATAAGAAAATACATAAATAAAGAAGGTAATAACTATGTAAATAACCAAATGAAAAACTTAACTCATATAAATTCGAAGGAAAATTTAAAAGTAAAGTCAACACAAATTAAGTGATGAGACATTGGCTACGTTATGTTACAGATATGTAAATTGGATATGAATTTACGCAACGAAATCATTTCGTCTTTAAAAATGAGATAGCAGTGGCAGCAATAGTACAAGTGCTGGCAAGAGTAATAACATAATTACTATTCAATCACATTAACATTTCTCTTTGAGAGGTAAGGAATGCGAACTACAAGAATTAGGTTCGGTGGACTGGAGTTGATCAGACTTTTTTCCTACACGTCCACGTGTTTCAACTGAACTAGTCATATCAAGCACAAACTGGAGATACATTTGAACATTACTACACTCACCTCTGAGTCAAGAATTCATAATCCTCCGTCTTTACTTCAAGTGTATCCTCCTCTTTTACTGTAACTGCGTCATATGCATCTTCCTGAAAATAACACACATTATGACTGAGAAAGTTAATGCAGGGATACTGATGGGTAAAGCATAGTAGATTTTTCTGTCTTGTTCTGATATACCATTGCATCCCGTCGAATTCTACTGTTTACTTATAATCTACTGATGAAAATACCATTATACAATAAAATCCCTCGTAACAGGCACCCAAATAACCGGCTATACCAAAACAGAGGCATATATGGCTGGGAGGGTGGGAAGTCTAAGTCTGCCAGATTGCTATAGCCTAGACCAGCGGTGGCGAAAATGTAATCGTGCGCCGAGCCACTGTGTAAGCTGCAAAGTGCATAGCACCTATGGAGGGAGGCGGACACCCGAAGGGGAAGGGAAGCAACTGTCTGACTTATTAACGCATTTTCACTTTTTTATGTCAAGCACTTAAATATAATTTTATACAGTATAAGGCTACAAACTAATGTTTAGTACGTGTAACGAAGAAAGAAATGAACAATAAATGAACAATATCACAACCTAAAATTAACTGTCTTCAGAATGTCTCTGCGATAAAGTTTCAAAATCAGGAATTATGTCACTTACTGCCAGTCGTAGTTGATCACGAAGGTATTTGTCGGTCTGTCGTGATCTAAATTCGGTTTTTACTATTTTAATTGTTGAAAATAATCGTAAGTTGTAGCGAACATGGCTTCAACAGAGCAAGCGAAAGAACGAAGCTTTGGATATTTATTTTTTGGCAAAGATTTGAAAGTTCAACATTTGTCAAGTCCTTACATCTAGCTTTCATTTGACATCACATAGTAAAACAGTGAGTTCAAATTGAAGAGCTAACCGTATTATTTGTACATCGGCTGAAAAAGGGTCGATGTACAGAGATGATGATGATGATGATGATGATGATGATGACAATAACACTTAACCTTTTAATGTTTCATCAGTAACATGTAGTATAATGCCGTTTTATGTTACACAACCGTTTTCCTCGTAATACTTGTGAACAAATCATACATTTAATATTCTCATCATAACCACCTTTCAAATTTGAGTTTCCTGCCTACTTACAGTGTGATTTTTTTTTCAAAACTACTGCGCTACGTTCACTGATCCCTAGTAACTGTAGAAGAATTTTATTTTCCCTATATTTGTGTTGCTCCACTAAGATGGCCGATGTTGTTGTGTATAGTTGGAGTGTGGAAGACTCGCTACGTGTTTTTATTTCCGTTGTATGCTAAAATATCACAGTTACATAAGTTTCTATTTGATATTATTTGTCTTTCGGTGTTTAGAAGATATTTCAGTAACAAGATTGTAATTTCTCCGATACATGTGGTGTCAATATAGAAATAATGGTGGTTTAAAAACGTGACCACTACGCAAACAGGGTAGATATGCTTACCATATCCAACAAAATGTTGCATTTTTGTGTCAGCTTATTCATCATGGCTACAAGGAAGAGATGGTTGGTGACAATCACAAAGTGTTTTTGACAACTTTTTCACAGGTTCGAATCTGATGATCTCTAAGGCAGCAAAATATCTATGCATGTGGTACAGTTAGACATGGGCGTATTGGTTTACCACACGACGAAAGAAGAGACCGCGACATGAAACGTGGTGAGAGTGATAGCCACACGTCATATGCTGGAGTGTCCAGCTCAAGTGGAAGGATAGAAGGTCCATTCTTTTCCTTTATTATTACCACTCAACACATGTGAAGTGGCGTTTTGCCTTAATGAAACCAAAAACTGTTTCCTTTTGTATCATTCACAATAAGTCTGAAAACATCGTGTTCTGCAGTACTGCATAGTGGTTTTACCATGAAACCACCCATTTTCTGTGTAAAAAATGGAAGTTTTTTAAAATGTGAGGCAACTCTCTTAGACAAATAAAAGTTTAATTTCATTGCAAACACAATTTTTTATTTCCTTCCCAAATGCGTGTATCGAAGGGTTACTGAGGAAAATCCACACAGTTTTTATGTTTATTCAGTTACGAGCAACTGATAGAAAAATAAGCTTCACATGGCTGCAATTCAACATCTGGCACCATGAAATACGAACTTTTTTTGTATATACCGGTATTTATTCAATTATCCGGAAAAATCTGGTATCCGGAACTAGCCTGGTCCCTCTGGTGCCGGATAACAGGGATTCTACGTTAGCTATGCGTCCAGTTATACTGGATTATGGAAGGCTTTCGTATGTGACTTGCCAAGAGATATTACTCACCTTAAACTCACACTTCTCTACAGGAAGAGTATTTTGGTCTTGAATTTCCTCTATTTTCACGTCGCATGACAGAGCACAGTTCGAGTTCTTGCCCTCCACTGTTCTCCAAGAAACATGCGATGTCAAATTCCCTTCCTGTGGAACACACAAGTATAAAAAAATGTAATTCATTGCTGTTTCTATTGGTTTATTTTACAAAGCTTTATGAACTGCGATGGTTATCTAGTGTCTAAGTGAAATGAAGGCGATAGTGCCAGCGAAAATACTGCAGGGTCCAGCGCTGAAAGGTACCAACATTTGCTTTTAAAAAAACCTCAACCAGGTAACCTCTCCCAACCAGAATTTGAAACCAGGCCTGCTCGTTTCACGGTCAGACATGGTAACCGTTACTCCATGAAACTAGAACCTCATGAAGTACTATAAGCTCCTAACGTAAAAATGGCTATAAACGGAAAATTTCTGAGAAAAAAAAACAAAATAAACTACTTTTCACAACGGTACAGCAAATTATACTTCTATAATAATAATAATAATAATAATAATAATAATAATAATAATAATAATAATAATAATAACATAAGACACACTAATAAAAAAGGCAAAACAAAAACAGAACAAACCAACACAAACACCACGTGAGAATAAATACACAACATTAACATATCACAATACCAATACCCACAAAATTGCAACTTCATTCAGAAAACTAAAATACAAGATAGCATACAAAACAAATAACACAACACAGAAATATCTAAATAATCACATTAAACATTCAAATAAATATAATTCAACTGCAGTTTACAAACTAAAATGCAATAGTTGCCCACATTTTTACATAGGACAGACAGGAAGATCCTTTCATGCAAGATATAATGAACATATTAAAGCTATAACCAAACCTTACATTACATCAAATTATGCAGACCACATTATCGACAATAATCATGACTACAGTAATATAGAAACAGATATGGAAATTTTACACATCACACCAAAAAGTTCACAATTAAACATCCTAGAACAAGACGAAATATATAAACATACAATAACATATCCACAGCATATACTTCACACACAATTACAGTTCAATACCCACACATTATTCGACGTCATGATACATAGCACACAAACAACCAGCCCCCACCATAAGAGCAACACACCCCCACCCTACAACCAACAAATGCACATCGCAGAATTCAAAATCACTAGTAGTTCAGGAGACACTGATGAAGACGTGACATCACGTCGAAACAGGCCGTCCTTTTTTTTTTTAATTTTAACACTTTTTAACGTGTGACTAAGTAATTTTATGTTTTTAATAATAATAATAATAATAATAATAATAATAATAATAATAATAAAACTTTATTTATACTGGCAGAATTAAGACCATAGGGCCTTCTCTTACACTCTACCAGGTAACAAAGTATACAAGCAGTTAAAATTTAACAAAAAGTTAAAGAACAGAATTACAAAATAATAATGATAATAGCATAATAAATCGACACTAAACAACATGAAAATAATACCATAATAGAAAAAAAAAACACATTGGAATATAGTGAAACCAACTCATTTAGTACAAATGGTTAATATGGAAAAACGTAAGGAAGAATATAACAAAATGGAATGTAATAAAATAATAAAAAAGAAAAGAAATACGAAAATTAAATACAATTCACAATGAAAAAGATATGATAATAAATTCGTCTGGTGATCAAGAGAACAAAAAGGGGAAAGGGAGAAAAAAAGATATTTTTATATTTTAGAAAACTATCGCAGGGAAAAGGGCTTATAACTGAAAGGAATCAGAATTGAAAAAACACAATTTTAATTTATTTTTGAAACTAGACAATGTCCGACAGTCTCGACATGTTGTGGTAGAGAGTTCCAGAGATGAGCTGCAGAGACGGTAAAAGATGAAGAGTAGAAGGATGTTCTGTGTTTAGGAATGGAGAGTGTGATATGGTGTTGTAAGCGATTATCTATTTCGTGATATGAGGACAAATGTTGAAAACGAGAAGCTAAAGTAGCTAGGGTTAGAATTTTGAAGAAAATTGAAGAGTAAAGTGAGAGAGTGAATAGTTCTTCGCTCTTTGAGACACACCCAGGACAGCATATTTACGATGCAAATAAATCGAAGACATGCATTATGAACAAGCTGCAGTCTTCCTGTCAGTCTCCTCTATCTGTACCTATCTACAATCAAGTTTATATACAAATCATAGTAAAAGCCTGAACAAATCGAACCTAAATTTTCACTGATCCTCGATCTAAAGAAAACTCTCTTTCTATGTACTGCATATACCTGTACATGAAAGGCATACGAAAACCATGAACAAACCAAAGTTATGCTGTCACTGATCCTGGACCTAATGAAAACTCATCTATACTGTTTTCGCTGTAAGACAAATCCTAATGTAAACACAAGCACGTTGCTGTCATACCCGTGATTGGCTCTCAGTCGAAACACTCACACGACGCAGGAAAATATAGTTCCGCATTTGGAAACAATAATCTTGTATTATTCGGAAAAAAAATTGCATTCTAGTTGTTAAATACGATTAAACATTTAACTTCACTTGTATGTAAAACGCTATGTAAAAGAAAAGCTACTTTTATATTTTGTTATTTACTATGAACGCGGATGAATACCAAGAGTACTACCGAGATAGTCTCTTCTTGTAACAAGCTGGCATCACTTGAGCTCGTAGTTGTTCACTTAAGCACATGGTATTGTAATATGGCTTCTGCACCCGAGAAGGAATAATCCTTTGTCTGGTAGCGATTGACCTTACAAATGTAAGTTTAAAATAATTTAATTACAGTAATTATAAAGCAAAACTTTCCTAAGCAAACTAATGCATAGTAGTGAGGTTAGGTCTACTTGACGAGTAACGGGAAATGTTTAACATGAAACAGAATGTACAACATTGGGCGGGATCACGTACTGAGAATCTATGGCGCCACACTGCGGCCAATGAAGCTTCACTTCAATCACGTGATAATGTTTACATTAGGATTTTTCTTACAGCGAAAAGATTATATTCCATAGTTATACAATTTGCACAAATACACTATCGAATAATATGCTTTGTCTTAAAAAAATAAGCAGTTCTTCAATTTCAACAATGGTTCCTTCGAAAATGTCAAAACCGCCAACTCTTAATTAATTAACTTACATATTCAAACACTTGAGATTAAAATTGGTGCCCAATGACCAACTAGCCATCGAAAAAGTAGAACCGTCCGTTGACAATCGTAGCATAAACTTACGTGTTTTCTTCCACAAAACCAGTAAAACAAAATATCTTACTATGACAATACCGAACAGCTAGCAGTTCTGCGCGCGAACGGCGCAGGTGCTGCTACCTAGGCGACAGGGTGTGCTGAAACCCGTGAAAGAAACTGTAATCTACTACAATGTAGATTGTTGCTGGGCTAGTAAATAGTTTTATTAATTAGTGCTGTGTTAAAATGTCAGGGTGGGTATATGTGCTGTTTATAATTACTACAATTACAGCATTACAAATTGCTCCAAATCGTACTTTCGATTTCCGAGGGATCATGAAACGTGAGTCAACAACATTCTTTAGTAGGTTTAATGCCTTCGTCTCTGTGTTGATGGAACAATAAAAATTAGCTTTTTTTTATTCAGGCCTAATAAATGAATAGAAGTTAAAACGTACTAGAAATGTTAAGGTTTTATTGTTGTCCACATGCCTTTACTAATTATTACAAGCATCAGATTACTACCAATTTTATCTTTGCAGCTGTCAGGATTGCGTACATAAAGCGATATAGTAAATTCAGCCTTAATGTCAGAATTAATTTTGACTCACTACAGCTAATAAGAAATATGTAACAATTAAGTACGGAAAGTAATACGAAGTATGCAATATTTCTCATAATATGCAGCTTTGATATATAATAATAATGTTACATTAAATAATATTCGACATTTCTTAAGTGTCTCGTGTATTATTCCACATTAGTACCTCACGCTTTAAACAATAATCCGATTCCCGATATGTTAATATTTGTATTTGTGGTCGTAATACCATACATTTCGCACTTGCGTCAATGCTGCTAGTATACAACTGTCCGGTATTATTACAGTAAGGTATTTGTTAAAACCACAAAAATAAAATAAACACAACACGGACTCTTAATTGCATGACCAGCACTTCCTAACAATAAATAAATGCGCTCAAACCCACATTAACTTCGAAATGTGAATGTACATTTTATCGGCGTTATAATGACGGTATCAAACTGCAAAATGTGAACTGTCACGGAAAATGATCCAATGTGAAATAAATTTGTACAGCCCTAAATATTATCTCCGAATAACTTCCTCTTTGCATTTTAATATATGTATTCAGACGAAAACCAATGGCATCAAACCAATTATAAATACGTTCACACTTACACTAACCGAAGGATTTCGCTTTTTCATATTTGCGTCCTCGCTTGACACTGCTGCCAACGGGTCTACCTCGTCTTCAGTCTTGATCACATCCATTGCAACTAAAAGAAGTGTTAGAAAATCATTTGTTCGCAAGTTTGTGATCTGTTTAAAATGATTATGACTAATACTAGTATTGTAGGAAATTTAAGAATCATTTACATATTTAATAAATTAATAATTTGATTCTTCCTCCTACTTTGTCAATGACAACATATTAATCGGTACACAACAAAACGTCGAATAACAAGTACCTTCCATTCTTTGTTAATACAATGCAAACTAGACAAAAAGTAGAGCATCACAAAATGTTCAAGTAACTTATTTCATGTTAATAATCTATTCGTTGCAGGGTTCCGAAACTATACAAAATTAATAACTATTTTCATCCGGTTCCGGTTACATGCTTCTATCGTATCAAGGAGGCTATGGCAAGAAATGGGCATTATCTAAGGTGCCATAGCCAAAATTTCTCTGTAGTGACTGTTTTATGCAAAAGTGGTGTAAAATTCGAACATTTTTTCATGTTTTTATTTTAGTAGGTTATTTTTCGACGCTTTATAAACATCTTAGGTTATTTAGCGTCTGAATGAGATGGTGTTAATGCCGGTGAAATGAGTCCGGAATCCAACACCGAAAGTTACCCAGCATTTGCTCCTTCTCAACCAGGTAACTTGCACCGACCGGGAATCGAACCCGGGCCACCTGGTTTCGCGGCCAGACGAGCTAACCCTTACTCCACAGGTGTGGATTTGCTCATGTTAATAATAGGCCTACTTGAATAAACTTTCTGCCTTATTTTATAATAAATTATTTTAGATGCTCTACCTTTACCTAGCTTTATAACGTAATTGCTTCTTCATTTCAAAGTCGCTAAAATTGGATAGAATATGTGTAAGACCTGTACTAATGTCGGTTATGCTTAATTAATAACATTGTGTTAGTTTTGGTTCCTTGGTTCAGGGCAAATAACTTGTTTCCAAAGCACAGAAATAAGGGCAGGTTAGGTTAGTGTTGTAGTATACCTAAGTTTAATTAATTTAAGTGGTCTATGTGTAACGTCGTTGCCTACGAAATTACCTGAACTGTTTGAACCAAGGCAAGGGGAACACCTTCAGTTTTCCTTTATTTGGTTGAGGGAGCATGTTGGGAATCAGTAACCATTTGCTACACAAATTCAAGAAACAACTTATCTCCAAAGCATTCAAATACAGTGCACTAAGCTAAAGAACAAATTTCAACAGAATTTTTTTTGTACCGGTACCTATTACTTGAAAGAAATCCTTCATAATGTATCAATTTACCCTGGGTAGTGAATGTGCGTGCGACTTGCTATTGCGTTGGGATATGAGAGCTGTCCTGCATCTTCGTAACAGGTCTGAACTCCCAAGAATTTGATAGAAAGACTGTTATTAATTAATATTAAAGACGTTCGATATTTTCTGTTGGCTCTTGGAATAGAGGAAGCAGGAATGCGTCATGATAAATGTAAATTGGTAGTAATACTTTAAAGGTGATATGTTACAGTTGTATGAACACTGATGGCGCTTCTGGCTGATGGCGCATCTAGCCTCCCCGACCCTCCTCACTGTCGACAACCTGTTCCCACAACTCTATCCACTTGTCTGTCATCCTCCCCAACCCCTCTATTGTCTACCACTCAGCTGTTAAAGCAGTCTTTCTCACCTGACCCCAAATCTTTGAAAATAGCACATTTAAACTGTCAAAGCATTACTCCTCACTTCCAGGAATTCTCTTCTATTTTCACTAATATAGATGTCCAATGTATTCTTGTTAGCGAGACGTGGCTAAAACCCTCGTTGTCTTCCTCACTCGTTCACTTAAACGGCTATACGTTATGTAGAAATGACAGATTATACAAACGAGGGGGTGGAGTTTGCGCATATATTAGGAATGATCTGCACCCTAAAATTATTCTAAAATCACAAGGCGATGCATTACGACCCGAATATTTGTTCGTAGAAATACAAGCAAGTCTTCATAAATGTCTCTTAGCAGTTATTTATAAGCCTCCCAAAGCTGGACATTTATCCGATTTAGAAAGCCCGTTAGCCGATCTTTTACCGCAATATGAACATATCTTACTTATGGGGGATTTCAATATTAATCTTCTGGCTGTCAGATCAAATGGGACTAATCAACTGCGTAATTTGTTCGAAACTTTCAATCTAACAATTCTTCCACTCAATCCTACCCACCACACACCTACTTCTGATACTTTAATTGACCTAATCATTACGAATAATTCTGATAGAATTCTAACCTCAGGACAGTTACCAGTTCCGGGAATATCTGGTCATGATCTTATTTTTGCCGAGTACTCTCTTCAGTGCCCAAAAAATGCAGCTAAGGTAATTACTTACAGAGATCTAAAAGGCATTGACAACGACCAACTAATTTCTGACGCCCTACAAATGCCATGGCATACTATTTTTAATTTAATCACAGTTGACGAAAAAGTTGCCACCTTTAATGACATGGTAATACAATTATTCGACAAACATGCACCTTTAAAGAAGAGACGTGCCACACACCGACCTGCCCCATGGCTGAATGACAGTATTCGTAATCTTATGACGTCACGTGACGCTGCTTTCCGGAAGTACAGACACAACAAATCTGCCGAAAACTTTAACAACTACAAAAAACTTAGAAACAAAACCACACAAAGCATTAGGAATGCTAAACGCCGTCACGCCCTGAGTCTCGTCGACCCGTCCATTCCCCCTCGGTGTCTTTGGAATAACTTACGTGATATGGGAGTAGGGAAGAAAGCATCAGAAGCTGAAGTTATAAACATACCGCTTGATAAACTCAATGAATACTTTACCTCACTTCCCACTATACGACCTGAAAAACAGTCAAAACGAAATACAATTAATACTCTCCTAGCTATTCCTTCACCTTCTCGCGAAAAATTTTTCTTCTCGCACATTACTGATTCTGAAGTAAGAAGGGCTCTTAAAAGCATTAAATCTAAAGCACAAGGCACTGATAACATAAGCATTGTCTTTATCAATAAGTTAGTCGATGTCGTGCTTCCCGTAATAACTCATATTTTCAATTCATCAATTATCACGTCTGTTTATCCGCAACTCTGGAAAACAGCCTTGGTACGCCCACTTCCTAAAGTAAATTCACCTACTTCTGCAAAAGACTATAGGCCAATCTCCATTCTTCCCGTTTTATCTAAAGCTCTGGAACGCATCATTCATAAGCAGTTGTCAGACTACCTAATAGAATTTAATCTTTTAGACCCTTTACAATCAGGATTCAGAAATGGCCATAGCACTTCTACTGCTTTGTTGAATGTTACTGAGGACATACGCGCAGCCATGGATAAACGACAGGCTACTGTACTAGTTTTATTGGACTATAGCAAAGCCTTTGATTCTGTTGACTTCGATCTACTATTGACTAAACTACAAACGCTACACCTTTCTGATAGTGCTATCACCTGGATGTACTCCTACCTTACTGGCCGCCAGCAGCGTGTCATATCTAATAATCGTTTCTCATCCTGGCGTACTGTAGACACAGGAGTTCCTCAGGGATCAGTATTAGGCCCCTTGCTCTTCTCTATTTATATAAATGGAATTTCCAACTCATTTAAGCACTGCAGATATCAAATATATGCAGACGACGTTCAATTGTATATTTCAGCCCGTCCCGACGCACTAAACGATAGCATTAATAGTCTGAATGAAGATCTTGATTCCATCTCTTCCTGGTCTCAACAATTTGGGCTTAACCTAAACGCATGTAAATCACAGGCTATTCTGTTCGCGAACCGTAGATTAATTCCTGAAGTCAACGACCTGAATATTCCACCTGTGAAACTGAATAAAACAATCATCCCGTTTAGCTCTACCGTAAAAAATCTCGGAGTACATTTCGAATCTAATCTAAATTGGGATACGCATATTAAATATACATGTAAGAAGGCATTCTCTATTCTCCATTCACTAAAAAGATTGTATCATTATCCATCTAAATTAAAACAGACGCTGGTACAGACACTCATTCTACCTCACTTCGATTATTGCGACGTTTTGTTCAGTGATCTCAGGATTGATTCCGCTCAGAAACTACAGCGTGTTCATAACGCGTGCGTCCGCTTCATTTGTAATGTTCGATACTATGATCATATCTCACCTTCTTTCAAGAAGTTATCATGGCTTAGGTTACATGAGAGGAGAAATCTGCACTCACTTTCTCTCTTATATCGAATTATGCACTCTTCATCCCCCTATTATTTATTCGCTCGATTTCATACTCTCTCTCGCTATCATAATATTAATACTCGATCACAACGCGATAACACGCTAGAAATTCCACTTCACGCATCGTCTCTGTATTCCTCATCCTTCACTGTTGCTACCTCTCGTCACTGGAACTCTCTGCCGCCTGAAGTCAAGGGCTGCCGAACATTGAATTCTTTCAAATCCAAGTTAGAAAATTATCTTATGACGAGTTGCCAAACTAACTTACTATTATGACAAGTGTTGTATTGCATGTTTCCACGTATTCACATTTTTTTTATGTTCTAATGATATTCAACTTATTTTATATTTTTGTTTTCATATTTTCCGATAATGTTATATCTCTAATGTGATAAGTTGAGCTATATATAATCCTAATTTTCCTTTTTGTGTGTACTTAGAAATATTGTATTCACTGTATACTTTGTACTGCACTATTTTATTACTATTATTATTATTATTATTATTATGAATAATTGTCTTTTTTTTTGTATGCCTCATTTATTTTGACCTGTTGTTCACATATTATTATGCTTTTTTCTTTCTTTCTGTATGTTATATATTATGTCTGATTTCTTCTTATTTGTTGTTTATTTTTTATTATTATTATTATCTTATTCAGTTTTGTGTGTAAAATTGTAGTGTAATTTGTTAATTTGTAGTGTTTTTGTAACGCAGTCTTTATTCCTGGTTGAGTGTTAGAGAAGGCCGTATGGCCTTAACTCTGCCAGGTTAAATAAATCATTATTATTATTATTATTATTATCAGGGAAAGGATTTATATGTAAATACATATTTACTTATAAAGCTAATATAATTTATATTTTGCATTATCTTTATGTTTCACAATGTGTAGGGTTGAAAAATCCTACTTTTATTTTCCATATTTTTCCATATTTTAGAGTTTAATACATATTTTCGTTAATTTCCATATATTTTCCATATTTCATATAAAACAGTCCATATTATATTAGGTTTAACAATAAAACAAAACAAAATTCCATTAACTTTTAAAAATACATTTCAACAATAGAGATTTAAACACATGTTCAGTAATCCCTTTAACATCAGAATTATTTGAAAATTAGCAGTCCTATCAACAATGGGAAAGTAAGTTACAAAACTGTATTAATTTAATTTAAAATTTTTAACAGACTTCAGTTGTGCAGCTCAACAGTTAAATGCCAGTCAGAGTACACATAGGTTCAGTTTTGTAAATCATACTATAAAGACGGTAAATATGCCAAAAGTACGTCATTCAGTCAATTTAAAATCAAAACTAACAAGTTACATTTCAGAATTTAAAGAAGATGGTTTATCAACTGACAATAAAATATTATTTTGTAATTTGTGTCAGTGTGCAGTATCATCTACACAAAAGTTCCTGGTGCAACAACACATTACAACTAGTAAACATCAGGCCAACAAACAACTAAATTCCAAGCAGAGACAATTGTTTTTAACACAACCAACAACATCGAATGTAAGATCTGAGTTTAACATCGACCTGTGCCGTTCTCTCATCTCTGCTGATATTCCTCTCTACAAACTAAAGAATAAGGTCTTCAGGGAATTCCTTGAAAAATATACTCAACATACAATCCCGGATGAGTCAACACTTAGGAAGACGTATGCTCCATCCATCTACGATGAGACAATACAGAAGATAAGAGATGAAATTAAAGATAGTTCAATTTGGGTTTCCATTGATGAGACTCCCGACAAAGAAGGTAGACTTGTTGGTAATGTAGTTATCGGTTTGTTAAGTGAACAATATTCTGAACGAATTCTTTTACATTGTGATGTTCTAGAAAAGTGCAATAACAAAACTATAGTTAAACTGTTCAACGAAGCTATGGGTATCCTGTGGCCAAAGGGTATTATGTACGATAATGTGTTATTCTTTATTAGCGATGCTGCCCCTTATATGGTCAAAGCTGGACAAGCATTATCTGTTGTATATCCTAAATTGACTCATTTTACTTGTGTGGCGCATGCATTTCATCGTGTGGCAGAAGTGGTCAGAGACAATTTCCCTAAAGTAGATTTGTTGATTTCATCAGTGAAAAAAGTATTTCTCAAAGCTCCCAGTAGAGTTAACGTGTTGAAAGAAATGTACCCTGAAATTCCATTGCCACCAAAGCCAATTTTAACTAGATGGGGTACATGGCTAGAAGCAGTTGAATATTATGCCGAACATATAGACTCTATTAACAATGTTCTCCTTGCATTGGACTCTGAAGATGCAGTCTCAATTGATACTGCGAAAACAGTTACCTGTGACATAAGTGTGAAGAATGACTTAGCTCACATTCAGCATACATTTTCATGCATCATAAAAACGCTCAAAAGTCTCCAAAATAGGCACCTTTCACTATCTGAAAGTTTTGAAATTATAAATAGTACTCTGGAACAACTGAATCGTGGTAGAGGTAAAGTTGCAGATGCAGTAAGAGCTAAGGTGGACACTGTACTTTCAAAAAACCCTGGATATGAAGAACTACAAAAGGTTGTTGCTGTGATGAGTGGTGAATCAACAGTGAAGATTAACTTGGACTTATCCCCAGCAGACATTGTGAAATTGAATTATGTACCAGTTACTTCTTGTGACGTCGAACGCTCTTTTAGTCAGTATAAATCTATCCTCAGAGACAATAGAAGAAGATTCACTTTTCAGCACTTGAAAGAAATGTTTGTAACCTATTGTTATGGTAACAGACAATAAAAATTGTGTTTTGTTGAAACTACATTGGAAGATAAGGTACGTCCATAGTCATTTTTTTATAATTTTAAGTCCATATTTAATTCCATATTTTGGTAAAAATCCATATTTAATTCCATATTTTGGTAAAAATAACTACATATATATTTACATATTTCATATATTTTTAGTCCATATAAATCCGTTCCCTGATTATGACTATTACTAGTATTGTAAGCAATTTTAAGGATCATTTACATAGGCCTAATTAATAAACATTTCAAATTTGTTTCTTGCTTCCTACTTTATCAATGTCACAACATATTAACCGGGACACAACAAAATGTCGAGAAATATGTACCTTCCATTCTTTGTTAATACAATGCAAACAAGACAAAAAGAAGAGCATCACAAAATTTTGAAGTAATTTATTTCATGTTAATAATCTTATTCGTTGCAGTGTTGCGAAACGATAAAAAATTATTAACTATCTTCATCCGGTTACATGCTTCCATCGTATCAAGGAGGCTATGGCAAGAAATGGGCATTATCTAGGGCAAGGAACCATAGTAAAAATTTCTCTGTAGTGACTGTTTTATGCAAAAGTGGTGTAAATGAGAACATTTGCACATGTTAATAATACTTGAATAAACTTTCTGCCCTATTTTATAATAAATTATTTTAGATCTTATCCACATCTGTGGAGTAACGGTTAGCGCGTCTAGCCGGGAAAGCAGGTGCCCCGGGTTCGATTCCCGGTCGTGGCGAGTTACCTGGTTGAGGTTTTTTTCCGGGGTTTTCCGTCAACCCAATATGAGCAAATGCTGGGTAATTTTCGGTGTTGGACCCCGGACTCATTTCACCGGCATTATCACCTTCATCTCATTCAGACGCTAAATAATATAAGCTGTTGATAAAGCGTTGTAAAATAACCTACTAAAATACAATTTTAGACTATAGATGCTCTACCTTGACCTTGCTTTATAACGTAATTGCTTCTTCATTTCAAAGTCGCTAGAATTGGATAGAATATGTCTAAGACCGGTAGTAATGTCGGTTATGCTTAATTAATAACAATGTGTTAGTTTGTTCCTTGGTTCAGGGCAAATAACTTATTTGCATAGAAATAAGGGCAGGTTAAGTTAGTGTTTTAGTATACCTAAGTTTAATTTACTTTTAATCGTCTATGTGTAACGTCGTTGCCTACGAAATTATCTGAACTAAAGCAAGGGAACCACCTTCAGTTTTCCTTTATTTGGTTGAGGGAGCATGTTGGGAATCAGTAACCATTTGCTACACACACTGAAGAAACACTTATCTCCAAAGCATTCAAATACAGTGCACTAAGTTAAAGAATAAAATCCAACAGAATTTTTTTTGTACCGGTACCTATTACTTGAAACAAATCCCTTATAATGTATCAATTTACCCAAAGTGCTGAACGTGCATGCGATATGCTATTGCGTTGGGATATGAGAGCTGTTCTGCATCTTCATGAGAGGTCTGAACTGCCAAGAATTTGATAGAAAGACTGTTATTAATTAATATTAAATACGTTCGATATTTTCTGTTGGCTCTTGCGATAGATGAAGCGTCATGATAAATGTAAATTGGTAGTATAGAATTTCGTCCTAGGAATTCGATATGAGGGAGGGTCAGGACAGTGATAAAGTAGTAGGGCTGAAGACACGTGCAGGGACAAGAACTTAATTGAGATGGGATCGGGATTAGTGCTCTCCATCGATGACTTCACAGGCATAACAGGTAAACTACTAAAGAATGTTTTCCAGATATAATTTTACCTTAAAGTGACATGCTACTGGGTTTTGTAATTTCTACAATTTTCATAATATTACTCTTGAATATTTTATATTGGTTAGATAGTGGTAAAATTTCTAAAAATTTTACTTAGAAAAATATGCATACAAAAATATGTGACATACTGAAAACTAATGTACTGGTGCACTTTTAGTAAATATTTATTAGGGACTCACACAAATATAATTGATTTCCTAAAAGTTAAAAAATGAAGCTAAGAATCCCTATGACACTCATTAAAAAGATTGTAACACTATCCAGCTAAATTAAAGCAGACGTTTGTAGACTCTTATTATACCTTATTTCGATTATTGTGACACTTTATTCAGTGATCTCAAGGTGAATTTATCCTAGAAACTGCAACGTGTTCATAATGCGTGTGTTCGTTTCATTTGTAATGTCCGCTACTACGATCACATTTCGCCTTCTTTCGATAAATTATTGTGGCTCAGGTTAAATGAGTGGAGAAAGTTACATTCCCTTTTTCTGTTATACCGAATTTTGCACACCTCTACTCCCTCTTTCTCGGTATCATAACTTAAATACTCGGTCACAATATGATAACACGCTAGAAATACCACTCCACACATCATCTCTTTATTCTTCATCTTTCACTGTTGCTACTTCTCGTCACTGGAATTCTCTGCCGCCTGAAGTCAAGGGTTGCCGAACTTTAATTTCCTTTAAATGTAAATTAGAAAAATATCTTATGATCAGCTGCCAGACCTAACGTATTGCAAATATTTAATGGAATGTATTCCACTGTATTTTTTTTATGAAAATCATGTTTATTTATCACTTAACGCCAATATGTATCCCACTGTGTTGTTTTTTTATTAGTCAATTTTTTGTGTACATTTTATTCAATTGTCGGTTTCTGGTCTAATTATGTAAATCCTACTTAATTGTAATCTAATACTAATATGTATACTAATGTGTTTATTTTTATTTTTACTATGTACATTTTTTATTGAATTATCGGCTTCTGTTTTTATGTGATTCGTATTTGATTCTAACAACGTTAATATGTATTTCACTATGTTTATTTTTATTTTATGAGGTAAATTTTATGTAACTATCTCTTTTGATCTCATTATGTACCTAAATTGTATCAGTATGTAATTACTTAATATTGATCCAGTTTTATGTTCAACTGTGTAAGCAAGTTTTAATCCTGGTTTAGTGTAAGAGAAGGCCTTACGGCCTTAACTCTGCCAGGTTAAATAAAGCCATTATTATTATTATTATTATTATTATTATTATGAGGCACGCTTTCTTCCTAGTCAATACTTTTAGTATCGTAAGATAAAATAAATAGGTTCTTTCAGCTTTTCTACAGCACATGACACTGAAACTCCGAAACCGCATTTTCCCAAGTTATACGGTGCTGGAATCTGTGACAGGTTAGTTACGTTATATTAGTGTAGGCTTTTGGTATGCCTATCATATACGAAGGAGACAGGTTAGGTTAGGTCAGTTTAGACTTAGCATATACGAATCTGTGACAGCTTAGGATAATTGAGGCTTTTAACTTAGTTTTCCTAGCATATACAGGTTAGGATAGGATAGTTTAGACTTTTGGTATGCCTGGAATATACGAACCTGTGACAAGTTAGGTTAGGTTAGTTGAGGTTTCTGGTATGCCATGCATGTACTAAGTGATGTGAAATGTGCGTTTCTCTTTCATTTATTTCACGAGTTAAATAATCATGTTTAGGTTACCTACACCAATCAATTCCTTCCAAATTTAGCAATTTTCTGATTGTTTCTGATTATTTTCCAAGTCAAATGACGTTCGTCCTATATGAATTCTTCACATTCAAGACTACCCTTCCCCTGAATATCAGACCTTTCTTTTTTTTTATTTCTTCGTAAAAAAAATATTGTGTCATATGTGATGGAATCTTCACGACAGTATTTCTTAAAAAAAAACGTAATCTTTTTGGCACCACATTTAAAAATGAAAAAAAAAAAAAAAGACCAAAAATTCATCAAAACTCAAGAGTGTGTACCAGTAGCACTTCCCCTTAAATGGTTGCAAACACTAAACTGAAGTTTCATCATTTTTATTCAATGAAATATCAGTAAATTATACAAATTTGTTAATTCCTCAATATAACATAGACAGTGAATATTTGCCAAAATTGTAACAAGGCACCAAAAACATACTTGCCTAGCTAATCTATATTTACCAACAAAAGATACTGATCATAACCTCAATTTTTCAAATAAATCAAGAGTGAATTGTGCTTTCAGCAAAACTAGTCTTCAAATTAAAATGTCCCTTTCCAATTGATTTAGCCTGGCTACAACAGTATTGCACTTCAAATGTTGTTACATACTTTCTAACAATGATAATACCAACAACAGCTTCACTGGATGATCAAGTAACCTAGATTTTATTTCTGCATTCTCTTCTTCTTCTTCTTCGCATTTATTATCATCACCACAATTCTGATCATTCCGACCGTCACAGAGTTCCTGAACATCACAGACAACCTGTTTTCCATTTCATCGTCATAATTAAATTGAAATATGTACGCCTAATAAAACAATGTGTACAAAAGAATACAGCTTGCAGAAACACGTGAAGACAAACTTGCAACTTTCAGTCATCAATGCCAAACGTATAACAGAAAGTCACAAAGGCCAAGTGGCCCAGCGAATAGGGATTATAAAGAATGGACACTTCGCATCGGTACCTTTGATGTAGCCGGACTGATTTCAATGACCTTCAAGCCGGCTAGAGCGTGAGATTCTGCTTTCTCCCTAGAGTTGGTGCTGACATCACACCAGCTAGCAGTCGATACAGTGGAAATATAACACATATAATTAATATATCTAGGTACATTATGTATTCAAAATAAAATAAATTGGATCCAAAAAATAATAAATCCGTCATTAACTGTAATGTCTAGACTCTAGAGTTCCTTTATAATGAGAGTTGAGACGTTGACCCCAACAACAATTAAAATATGTAATGATTTGATAGCACTGGAAATGGAAAAACAAAACTCTTACGAGAAGTAAAACCATATACTATATTATATTATATACAAATATTAAACGAATTCAATACTTAATTTTATACTGTATTATATTATTTTATAATATAATTTATTATGTCTGAAATATAAAAAATTATTATTACAACCAGTTTGTCACTGAGAAATAAGGAAAAGATGTTAACTTGAATTTATTTGAAGCAAAGCGTTACTGGATTATGCAATAAGGTAGGCGATGTTTGGATCCTGTGTCTCAACTGTATTCTCAATTATTATCTTAGCCTATGCTCGATTACACTAACCTCTAGCGCTGGAAAGTAGAACTAAACGCTGGCACACAGAGAAACAAAACACAGGAAAATTTGCTCAGTGTCCATTCTTTATAATCCCTATTCGCCGAGTGGCCGTCGGATTCAAGTGGCCCAGCGCATCTGCTTGGGTACGCCAGCAATGGAACTTCAGGGCAATCTTCAACAATTTCTTAACTTTTAATAACACTAAAAAACGAATAAAAATTGGAGAACTCCTAATTTTTTATGCCATCGCTTTTAATATTATTTATATGAAGGTGTATCACATATGTATGAATGTACTTTGAGATATGCTGGTTCTGCGAAATGCTTCCCACAGAAGTGACATTTGATGTCGTCTTCACTTTTATGCATGCGGGCGTGAATTTTGAGTTCCCCTGTCAGATGGAAATGCCTTCCACATACGTTACACTTGTGAAGGTGTGCATGGACTTTGAGACTGTCCGATCGTGTGAAAAACTTACCACAGACGTTGCATTCGAAGGGTTTGTTACCGGTGTGTTGATGCATATGGCCTCTTATTTTTACCTTGTCTGAAAAGGACTTGCCACAGATATCACATTTAAACGGCTTCACGCCTATATGACTCTGTAAGTGTCTCCTAAGAGAGAAGGAGGTCGATAAAACCTTTTTGCAAATATCACACTTAAAGGTTGATTTGCCAGCTGCGTCAGTATGTTCCGAGTCACTGCGCGATTGTGTCTGTATGCTGTCTTCTCTTGTGAAACATTCCTCGAAATTGTGGCAGTCACTGGCAGGTTTCTCTGAGGAGTCACAATTATTAGGGTCTAGCCTTATAGTCACGTGTTCGTCTTGCAGAAGTCTATCGTAATGTGATGAAACACTAATGTCTTGAGTGACTGCAATGCTGTGATGAAAATAGATGATTAGTCTAAATAAAAGCTAAAGTTCAAAAGACACAAGAAAACAAGATCAAAATACACACTTAAATATACAAATTAAAAGATCATTTAAGGTTTTCGTCCTTTGGTAGGAGTATTATTAGTAGCAGTAAAGAACACAGGCATTTTTACTTGCAGCAAATAATGATATAGGATTGAAAGTAAATTTCGAAAAGACAAAGTATATGACTATGTCTCGTGACCAGAATATTGTACGAAATAAAAACATAAAAATTGGAGACTTATCTTTCGAAGAGGTGGAAAAATTCAAATATGTTGTAGCTACAGTAACAAATATAAATGACACTCGGGAGGAAATTAAACACAGAATAAATATGGGAAATGCGTGATATTATTCGGTTGAGAAGCTTTTGTCATCCAGTCTGCTGTCAAAAAATCTGAAAGTTAGAATTTATAAAACAGTTATATTACGGATTGTTCTGTATGGTTGTGAAACTTGGAGTTAGTTAGTAGGGTTTAAAAAGGGCGCGTCAGCTACTATGGCTATTTGCGCCCTTATCTAAAATCATTCACTAAACACGAACATAACACAATAACCAGAATGCTTAAAAGAACTAAAAAGCGTTGTCACGGTTAAAACAAGGCAAACAAATGTAGTTTCAACAAGGTGAAGCATAAAAACCATAAAAGTGAGAAGTTCTCAGACCCTAAGTAGTATTTAAAAAGAAACAACAAAACAATAAAACAAATGCCACCAGAGCATTTATAAAATGCAAGGATGTAAAAGGTGTGAAACTTGGATTCTCACTTTGAGAGAGGAACAGAGATTAAGGGTGTTTGAGAATAAGCCGTTCGTTGAATACAGGCCAACTCTTTGTATGAAGAACAAAATACCGTTAACACATTACAAATTTATGGCTTACTGAAGCGGTGAAACCAACGACATACACTCACCTATCAGTTAAGACTTCATCCTCCTCAGGTTCTGTTCCCACATTGACTTCCTCCTTCACAGTGACCAAGTCAAATGACTGTTCCTAAAAACAGGAAAGTGTCCTGGAATAGGTGATCAAACAATCCATCGAATTTATGTGCTAGGGATCTGAATTAATGTCCTATGAACTCCAGATACAATTTTGTATAGACAAGGAGAAATCTTTGTTGAAAATTACAATTGCATTCCATTGTCTGGTTACTTCGAGTAATGTATTAATCCGTACACCAGAAAATTAGATCTAGAAGCATCATTAGAAAATTTTCAGATCATTTAGCTATCAGATACTTAAAAGATTAATACTATAAGAATGAATATATTTCAGAGCAAGATATTAAAGATTACTATACAAAGCGAATATATGCTACTGTAATTCATTTTGCAAAGTTTTGAACACTGCACTCCACCTTGGATATATAAAGCTCACACTTCCTGACATATGGTGCCGAAAATGTATAAGAAAGATCTCTGTCAACCATAAGAAATGAAGTAACTGAGGTCTGCAATTTTATTTTACTTAGATCTATTTATTTATTAATTGATTCATTCAGTCATTTATTTATTCAATTGTTCATTCACTGTATTAATTAATTTGCTTAGTTATACTCATTTATTCATTCATTTACTTATTTCATTTATTTATTAAGTTACTTACTTATTTACATAGTTACTTAATGAGTTAATTAGTTTGAGGTGTATGAAGAGATTGATTGTATTTCAAATGAAGGTTCCACTAAGAGAACAGACAGAGAAATAAGGGTTACATAAATGACCCAATGGTAAGCTTTGAAAGAGGAGGCACTCAAGTACAACATGTAAATCTGGAGACAAACATCATTACGATTCTTGTTGTGCATATGTTTCAAACAAATAAAACACTGACAGCCAGTTTGTCCAAGTAATGTTTAATTTTGCTTAACGAATGTTAAATTAACAGCAGTTGGTAATGATTCTACACATGTAAGACAATTTTTGATTGGCTAAAATTAATCTTTAAATTCTATATAATAGAGTGAGTCATGAAACTTACATAAAATGACAACCTGTTATAGTAGGTCACGCTCCATAAACAAACCGTTGACAAATGAAAGTTGTAGGTGACGTGCTGAATAATAATTACAAAGTAAGGTTATATTTCCTCATTGCTATTATGGATACGAAATACGAAAGAAATAAAATAACACTGATGTATTTAAACAGTCCAAAGTATTTTTTAAATGTTATATTACCAGTCATATGTTAAACAATCCCTACTGAGAGACACAAAATATTAATTTCGCAACTTCTGATCGAACAGCTGTGGAGACATCGGCCATATTTAACTAACTGTTAAACGAGTTAACTGCCCGAAATCCTACATTTAAAATTAACAAACTGTTAACAATCTGTTAAACCAAACTGGTGTTGAAAATATACAATTTTATTAATTAACAAACTGTTTAGAGTTTAACAGTCGTTCAATTTTCTAAAAATACTTGGAAAAACCAGCCATCAGAATTGAGAAATAATTCTGTTGCCTTATGGTGAAAGAGTAACTATTACAAGATTTTTAGTTTATCTTTTCAACTGTTTTGGCCTACAAAATTACCATCCGGAGGACATCAGGGTGTAAATATTAAAACACTCCGGAGCTATAGTACATAGCTTTATAATTAAACAAATGAAAACGAAATAACTCAATGAAATCGATAGCTGCCCACATAAATAGTTATTATACTCATACATAAAATAAAATTACTTGGTTGGGTTTTTCCCGAGGTTTTCCCCAACTATAAGTCAAATGCCAGGCAATCTTCATCTCGGCAAGAATTTGTAATGTTGTAAAATCTTAATTGTTCCACATCTTAAAGCTTCAATGCCAATGTAAGATCTGTGGAATTCACTAAAGTAAAATTGTTTGGGTTGATCACTAGGCCCTATCTTCATGTTATATCTGTTTCACTTATTTACTTAGTTACTTAATTACTTACCTACTTATTTACTTACTAACTTAGTTACTTTTTAGTTAATTATTTACTTACTTAATTACTTGCTAACTTACTTACCTACTTATTTATTTACTTAATTCGTTACTTAATTATTTATTTAAATATTGGATTACTTAATTATTTAGTTACATACTTAATTACTTAATCACTTAATTGGTTTATTACGTTTAGAAACAATATCAATAATAATTAAGGATTCAGGCATAATATTTGACAAAATTTTAACTTTTAAGTCACATACTACATCAATTTTTAATTATGCTTATAAAGCACTTGGATTTGTTATAAGAAATTCAAAACTCTTTAATAATCCTGCAGTCCTGAATCTACTATATAACAGTTTGATTAGAAGTAAATTACAATATGCCTCAATCATATGAGACTCAATGCTTCAAGATCAACAACATGTACTTAAAATTATTCAGAATAAATTTTAAAGATATATGTGTTTTAAATCGTTTAAAAACTCTTGCCCTATTCGGACATCAACACTGCAGCTAAGATCAATGTTTAATAAGAAATCCCTCCAACATAGGAGATATGTATGCACAATGTTATTTCTCAGGAGAATACTGAGAAACAAAAGCGATTCTTCAGATATATTGAAAATAATTCCTTTTTATGCTCAGTTCGTTAAGTCATGTAAAAAAGTACTTCATATTCCTAGATCAAAAACAGTCAGTCATAAAAATTCACCCCCAATCAGAATGTAGTCCCTTTATAATAAATTAAATAACCCCAATGATAATTATTTATATTTAGGAACAGATGATATATTTAAGAAACACATTTACGTAAATTTGGTTACTTAAGAAGGTACGTCTGTCCCTCTCTCATTATATTCAGATTATTCAGTTACTCATTGTATATGTTATAAAACTCTGCTGGAAATTTAAATTTGTTTTACATTATTAACTATTCTCTTGTAAATAAAATGCTAAGAAAGTGCTTTTATGGGCAATAATGTGTACTTTAAATAAATGAATGAATGAATCAATGAATAAATGAATAGATAAATAAATAAATGCATAAATAGATAGATAGATAGATAGATAGATAGATAGATAGATAGATAGATAGATAGATAGATAGATAGATAGATAGATAGATAGATAGATAGATAGATAGATAGATAAATGAATAAATAAATTTATCTGAATATTTAGTTTGGTTAATTAGTTATTTACGTAATTATTTAATCAATCCTATCTACTTACTTACATATCTACCTATCTACATATTTTGTGAAAATTGCATTATCTAAAGAAAGAAAAGGCACACGGCTCTCAAACACAACTCACCTCGGCTTCGTATTTTACTGCACAAACATTAATAGGTTCTTGAGCTTCCTCTAATGTAGGATCATAGCTGTCATCCACGCTTTCTGTCTTTATTCCAGTCACGTCTTGGCCAAACATGTTGCCATCCTGCGAAATATATACACATCCTAATTACGTAACATATTTTAGGAGCTGCTATTTACCATCGTTTGTACATGCAAAAGCAATCACTTCACTGAAAAGGGAAGTACTCGGGTTGTCAGAAAGAAATACTGGATATTTCTACACCATTAGCAAGAGCTAACGGAATAGTTTTCGAGTCTAGACAGACACATCTGATTTTTTACTGCCTTTATGCTGAAATCATACTTACACTCTGGCTGTCATTGTTGCAATAGTGAAACATTAGTCGAATCGACGTATCACTATGCAAAAAAAAAAAAAATGGTCCAAACAACCGGGAACATCGAATTTATGCTGGTGACCAGCAGTGAACATATTCTCGCAAACTGAATCAAAAGCCAAATTTGTTTGACGGCGATTCGAAGCAATATAGTTCTCTGACCTCATACCTCATTTAGAGTAGGAACACTGCTGATTGGAAAGCTATTCGATGAATACAACGCGAAAGTAACAGACACAAGACCATCTTGACAATCAGCAAATCTCTTGCAGAAGAAGGCGAATCTTCACAATCAGCCAAGTCTGCCAAAGTCGAAGGTGAATCGTTCCAATGAGAATATTTGCCCTTGCTGGAAAAGAAAGCTCGAGCAACTGTCGCCATTACTGATGAGCTCAAAGGAAAAATTGCTGCTTTTTTGAGGAAAAAAGCTGAAAGTCTTAAAAGGTGACAATTGAAGCTCGATTGAATATGTAAGTAGCTTGCGACAAATTCAATGCTGGAAAAAGGAACTTGCTTGACGTGGAAATAGAGATTTGTTGAACATGTTCGATATTTGGTATTCTCGGACTTAAAAAATGCAGTAAATCTGGGTTATCCGATTCACGAGTTCGACATTAAAATTTGGACCCTAGGCAACGAGTCCGTCGGTAAAATGGAGTACTCAACTGACTTCATACTTGTGAATGACAGACACTTAAGTATCCGCCATTAGTAAAAATATTTTTTTATGGAAATGTAGGCCTACTTCATGACAACTGCTACAAATGATGACTTCTGCATTGCTCGGAGTCCTATGTCGAACACATGAACGTAAATAAATGGGAATATTTTTTATATTATATTGCAAATTATTTCGTATTTAACGTGGCAAGTGTGAAGGTCGCCTCTGCTTAAACGCACTCGAAAATCAGATGTTTCATTTTAGATTCCGTAACTACATCATTAGTTCTTGCTAATGATAGAAATATCCAACATTTCGTTCTGAACCCTCCAACTGTGTCACTGAACCAGGGACTAACCTAACCATTTCTACAAGGGACAACCACTGTGTGCAACCTCACGTTAAGTGCGTGCAATATCGGCTCAAGTTATATGGATTTAGACTTTACCCAAAAAATTTAACATGATGTAATTTGGATATAAGTTAAAGTTATTTCTAAATCATGCTATAAAAATATAGTCCTGACCAACCCTTCAAAACTTGTATGTAAATAACAAAAAATATCCTGTGATATGATGGAAATGGATCAAGAAGTTGTAGGCTTGATTTTCTACACACTGTAATTCAGTCTATCGAACATAAACTAGAAAACATATTGGCCTACTTTCGCGTTATTTTAATTGGTCAGCACTAAGGTTTGCTTCTTAAATAATGAAGATATCTACATTATTATTTGAAAGTATATCGGCTAGTTCAGTCTTCTTAGCTGATGTTATACCGCCAGCATTCCATTGTAAGATGTTTAGTTGATTCTGAATCATTAAAGTAGTCCCCGCCTGGAAATCCGATTGGGGGACTATTTTACCTCCAGATAATTTTACCTTAACGGTCTTCTTTTCATATTCGAGTGGCTAAATGGCAAGTTGTAGCCGATTTAAGTGAACACCATATTTTAACGTTTTGGTGGCTACTTCATTCACACACAACCCCCAGAATGTCTGAAGGACCACACCTGCTGTTGGTTGACGGGTCCATTGGACCTAGCTGGGAGATCTTGTTGATCACAGCTTTCCCTCCTTAAGCCACTGGAGGACGATTTTAGTGCCATAGCAGGTCAGCACTAGGAACAGAAAAGTAGAAAGAGGAGGAAGGAAAGGGAAATGAACCCCTAGGCCTCGAATGCTCTAATGCCGTCGGGGTCGAAGAAAGTAAGAGTTCAGGCAGAGGACTGGATAGGAAAGGGTAAAGAGAGAATTAGGTATTGGATAGAGGAAAATTATACCAAATTCAGTCATTAACTCATCAAGCTGACCAGTGCTAATTGATGAGTAGCCCCTCCCTTGTAAAATTATGCTTAACTTACTAACAGCTGCATCACGGGAAGGTAGGGATGGGACATTGGGTATTTGTCCAGGTTGGTTCCTTAAGGCCTTCAATGGGAAGGATTAATGGTGCTCCCCCCTGTATTCGACAGATACCTAAACACCTCAAAATCTGTGCTTCAGTGGCTGACCATGATAATATCTTTGAAAAACATTGGAGTGCAAGAGGTCAAATGACTTTATTGTCAAACACCTGGCATTAGAAAACAACAACAACAACTTTTTCGTTATATGTATGTTCTTCATATACATATCGCATATACTAAATATTTTCAAATTACCTCCGGTAAAGGCTTCGTGTCTTCTATAGACGTGTTATCTATTGCTTCTATATTCAATGGATCCTCCTCCATCTTTATCTTGATTGCATCCATCCCTGAAAAGAGCGAATACAAATTAATACCTATTAATCTGAAGTATGAATGCAATGGTGGAAAGCTTATTCAGATTGGAAACAAAATATCTGTTGTAAAACTGTTAATCGTTTCCCAAATTATAGAATATTGTGAAAGACGTTTAATATCAATACGCATAAAACTCTGATGTAACAATAATGCCTTACCGAGCAACGTGGTTCAATGGTAACGCATTTCGGAGATCCCAGATCCAAAAGCCGTGGTGTGCGAATCTGAGGTTTTTCATGATTTTCTTTAGTCAAGAAGGCAAACACCGAATTGGAGATTTATATACCATGATTCATCACCACCTTAATCACCAGTATCATTATGATATTGATCAATAAAAACAGCTGGGCTTTTCTATAGTAGAAGAAACTGAAATTACCAACTTCCATTTCTTTTTTTTCTTTAAGTTCTACGGTTTTTGGTATGCCTTTCATAAATTAATCTGTAACAGGTTAGGTTAGGTTAATTTAGTCTTTAGTATGGATTTCTTACAAGGTAAGATAGGTTAGTTTAGTGTTCGAGAATAAGGTTCTTAGGAAAATACTTGGGGCCAACAGGAATGAAGTTACAGGAGAATGGAGAAAGTTACACAACGCAGAACTGCACGCATTGTATTCTTCACCTGACATAATTAGGAACATTAAATCCAGACGTTTGAGATGGGCAGGACATGTAGCACATATGGGCGAATCCAGAAATGGATATAGAGTGTTAGTTGGGAGACTGGATTAATCTTGCTCAGGATAGGGACCAATGACGGGCTTATGTGAGGGCGGCAATGAACCTGCGGGTTCCTTAAAAGCCATTTGTATGTAAGTAAGTAAATTCATTATTATATCTGAATAACGAACCATGATATAGTGAGGATCACGTAAGTTCAGTTCCCAAACAGCAAATATTTCCGCCTTGTCAGTGTTGCCAACTGTTACCAGATATCACCACATGTAGTAAAATCACGATCCTATGTACTGAATGACTTCTTTACTCACAGTACTTTACCTTAATGTTGGAAGGTTATTCTAAATAGTTTCAATAATAATGAGAAATGTATTGCTATGTTCTATTCTTTTATTCCTTTACATTATTATTAGTATTAGCATTAATAGGTTACTAGACGTAAATATACAACAAAGTATAGTATATAATATTCAAGAATCAAATCTGTTCCAAGACCAATTAAATTATTGTCACTCCACTTCAAAGATTCCAGCGTACATATACTGTACTTCCTAAAGGTAGATAAATTAATAACCAATTGACTTTTGGTTGGAATTCGAATGAACTTCTGATTATCTTTTGAAATTAGTAAGGAAATGGATAATACAACTAGGCTAAAACTGAAATAATAATAAATCAACTTACAAAAATAATTTTGGTCCTTAAAAGCCATAAGTAATTTCACTTCTAGATACCTTTTTAAAGATTTCATTTGTTTGTAAATTGCTTAATAATGCTACACTTACACTTATTATTTCTGCAACTCCACGTCTGTCATTGAAAAAATGTATGATACATAACTGTGAAGTCTCTTTTTGGCTCTTGTGTCCTAAATTTAAATAAGAAAAAGCAAATGATTCAAGAAATGTGAGCTGGTGAAAATTAAATACTCAATTAATAAAATAATTACTACCAAAAGAATATTTTATTAATTCTATACAAAAGATGGATTACACAGAACAGATGGCCAGAAATCATAGATTTATACACAACATACAGCATGAAACGATCATCAAAAAATGCTTTTTGTACACAATAACATCTTTCAAACGAAGTGAAATAGCCAATAAGTTCAATAAATATTATGCTAATAAGTAATAACTATAATTAATAATTATCTACAAGTTGTAAAAGGGAATAAAATAGTATATTGTTGAAATTAGGGGGTTATGGTTTATTACGTGTATTTATAATTTTAATTACTTTTTCTACATTTAATTATATTTTAATTTCTATTAGATTAGTTGGTGGTGTGGTTGTTAGTTTTATCTGTGTACGTCAGACTATTAAGGAAAAACTGAAAGAAATATTAAATCTACTATCTACTTTATATAACAATATTTAATCAAGAACTGAATATTACTATTCATTTAATAACATAAGACCCAAAACATCTCCAAGTCCAGACAATACACATGCTGATTTTCTTAAACATGTTGGCAAACAAGCAAACTCACTACTTTTATCTTGTAATCTCATCTAAAATACAATATCTGTCTGGAGAAAATCTATCATAACATCAATTTTGAAAAGCAATTATTCAACTAATATCTTTTCGAGTTATCGACAGATACCACTTACTAGTATGATAGCCAAAATTATGGAAGAGATGATTTCATAGATTGAATTGGTTCCTGGAATCTAGTAACTAACTTTCATTTTATTGGGTTGACTTTAGAGAATTGCATTAAACAAATGGACAGATTTTAAATTTTAGTCAAGATATTAAAGATATTTTAAACAGAAAACAAAACAACTTAACAATTTTAATTTATTTTCAAGGATCATACGGCTCTGTAGATATAAATCACTTAAGAAATTGCAAACTTAGGGTGTCCATGATAAAGTGTTACACTGGGTCAGTGACTTGATTATTTGATTCATTGTCACAAATATGTAAATAGAGACAGATTCATCTGGGTTTCCCACATTGTTGTTTTCAGGAATACATTTTCCAATATTAATGTCGATGGTCTAACTAAAGAAATAGATCTTATGATAATCTCATCATTTGCAGATAATATGGTTGTCTAGAACAAAAAATCACAGTCCACAAATATTAATAAACTGAGCCAAAATCCCAACAGACTTTTTGACTCTACTTGGAGAACTCAAACTTGCTCAATTAAGGGAAACTTTACTAATAAAACACAATCCCAAGTTATTTCAAAATGAATAGTATATAAGTTAACTTTAACAGATGATGTTAAGAAATGTGATACTTCTCCAGACATTTTAAAAATCATTAGAAACGATAAATGATCTGGTCAGTGAGCGACTACATACAGTATTTTTTATAGATGGATCCTGTTTACCAAGCCATAGATGTAGTGGTGTTGTAGTACAATACCAGTATATTCCCTTTTACAGGGAATTATATTCAAACACTTGTTTGCCCCATTTTAACCGTGACAACGCTTTTTAGCTTTTTAAACATTCTGGTTATTGTATTGTGTTTGTGTTTAGTGAAAGATTATAGATAAGGGCGCAAATAGCCATAGTAGCTGACGCGCCCTTTTTAAACGCCACTAACTAACTAACTAACTAACTAACTAACTAACTAACTAACTAACTAACTAACTAACTAACTTCAAACACTGACTAATTTTGATAGTGAAAATTTAGATACACTTTTAAGCTTACAAAATCTCCAGTATCGACTTCATAAATCTGAGAAGGCTGTCATACTATCAGATTCAAAATCAGATGTTCTTGCTGCAGTAATGGACGTAACAGCATGAAATCTCAATATTTTACAGTGTTTTAATATTTTAAGCAAAATGGTCGAATTACATCGACGATTGGTACTTCCGTGGATCCATGAACTTTATGGAGTGGGAGGTAATGAGGTAGCTGAAAGGTAGCAAAATTACTGTAAGGTTATCTATACCTGCATCTTACCACACTGTTAAAAGAATAACAAGATCAGAACATGACAATGTGGTAACAAAAATCGGAATGATTCTAAAGCAAATGAAAAAATTGCAATAGGCCATCCGGCGTCTGCTCCACGATGGAGGAAAATCCTCAGAAGAAACCAACTAATCAGACCAAATGGGGGATCCAAACTATCCTCGAGTGCAGCTCTGAATTTGCAGGCCAACGAGTCTACCGACTAAGCTACATTGGTGGCTCCACTAAAAATATGAAGTACATGGCACTCAGATTATTAAATTGACAAACCTAAACAATTATTCATCAGTTAAGCTATAAAATATAATACATAGCAAGCAAGTTAAGTCAATTTAAAAGTATAAACAATTCAATCAGTTGAAATATACAGAAACTGATAATAAATATCATGCAAATTACTTCACATTACAAGCATAAACAATTCATCACTTGTGGTATACAGCCTACTATTTAATTTACAGCACATACAATTCATCAGTTAAGCTATAGACCTACAGTCTACTATTCAATTTACAGCATATATAATTCATCAATTAAGCGAAACAAAAATATAGTACAATACATAGTAAAAATAATACACCTAATTTAATAACTGAACTTCTATGAAAATCTACAGTGGCAGTACTCATATTATCACAGGCCATGATTGTCTCAAATATTTACAAAGAACTGATATTTCAGAATCTCCCCATGCCATTTCTGAAATCTCAATGAAGATATGGATCATTGTCTTGACTGTTTAACTTTACACAGCTTTCAATCATCTGGTTAAATATTGGAGTGCAAGATAACAAATGACATCAACTGCTGAACACTTGGTATCAATCAACCAACAACTTCATTACATTAAAGGGGAAAAAAAACTGAAAGAATTAATTGTATATAGACACAACACATAAGACAAGGCCGCTTCAGAACAGTAATTGGCAAGGCTCTGTTGTTTTAGGATTCTTATGTAGATTCAATTTCACCTGAAAGAAAAAAGTAGCATCTATAAGTAGTAGTAGTAGTAGTAGTAGTAGTAGTAGTAGTAGTAGTAGTAAAGATAATAATAATAATAATAATAATAATAATAATAATAATAATAATAATAATGACTGTGAAGTATGGAAATTAATATTGCAATGTTATATCAAAAGGTGATTTCACACCATCAACTCTTATCAATTAGTACAACTCTTATCATTTAGTACAATAAATCTATTATATTCAGTTGCAATCACCAGTAGCTGTTCTTTCCTCCATTTTGTTGTTGGCTGATTTTTCACAAGTCTGCTATGATATGCAGCACTATCCATGACAATAACGCATTGCCCTAATGTTCTCAGGTCAACAACTGTGTTTGCACCCACTTCTCAACTACAGGGCTATTCATAGCACTATGGTAGTCCTGACTTTTCTTTCAATTGCATGAAAAAATTAAATCAGCACCTGCAATAAAAATTATACCTGGGCATATAATTACGTCACATGAATTCACAGCATTTAAATAAAGAAAATAAAACATAACATAACATAACATAACATGACATGACATGAGATCCTCTTTGGTGAAAGGCTTTCCCACGTTTTTATTTAGTCACCAATTTTTATATTTTTGTACCCTGATTTAAAAAATTACTCTTGCCAAATTTATGTAAAATATAAATCAATATAACTTACCGAGTATAAATCCACCTTTCGTTCCGGCATCTAATCTTCCACTCTCATTTGTTGGTCTATGAATAACACCATTCATGTCACTGGAAACTTCACCTGGTTTATTTCATGAATAAGTGGGTGATCATACTTAAAAAAACAGAGAGAGAAAAGCAATTCACATTGACACTCTAAGAGACACAAAAATTTTAAAGACAGGAAAACCGTTCAAGAATTTTATAACTAACCTCTAGTTATAATATGAAACTATTAATTGCAAAACATGTTGTTCCCACCTGAATTCATTACTAGTAGCCTATATTAATTGCAATTTCATATTCCACATAAGTGTTAATCTATTTGTTAGTAAAAAATTCAATCACTCAATGTCTCACAATACATTGAAATTTACCATTCATAAAAATCCAAGTCTCATCCAAGAATACTACGGGTTTAGGGTTCTCACGCTCCACATTTCTTATATATTCTCTTAAAAACGAATAACATCACTTTCTCATACATGTGTATAAGGATCCCCTTTGCTCCATAGAAATTTCATCTCTTTCAAAATTTTTTTCACCGATGATAAGGATACTCTAAATAAATATGTTTCATAATCATCATTCATATGTTCCAGAACTTTTGCTGCTGTTAGTACTTCCCCTGTAACAGTAAATGAAAATTATGCCATATTTTTATACATAGGCCTATGACTAATATCAGAATTACATTGCATAAATCAACACAATAATTCCTGTAACTTCCCTACCTTTATGTAACTTGTCATAAATAAATCTCGCAATTGCATCTTTCGTAAAATCATCAGCATCAGTCACTGGATGTTTACGTAGTCTATGTTTTCCTGGTGTCACGAGTGGGGTCCCCTTGTGTGAATTTATCACTTTCGTGGCTGTAGTTAAGCCAAGCTGTAATAACAAACAATAACATAATACTTCTAAAAATTGTTACATCATAAAATTCATGCATAATACCAACATTTACAGCTATATGAATAGAAAATGATCAACATGTTAGGTTGGGTCTACGATAGGTTTAAGTAGGCTAATATTTAGGTAATTCTCCAGAAAAGCTACACCAAAGAAGGCATAATTTTATTTTGTTTAATTGATTTCTGTGATATTTACATAGTGATGAACACGTGGTTTTAGTGCACAGCCACAAATACTTTCAGCACAAAAATCCTTTGACACTTACCTGTATATTCTAATGCATTGTTGTAGTCCCTCCCTCAAACTTGTTACTAATTACCAATATAACATGCGAGAGGTCCATGACGAAGAGAAATGGTTAGTTTCCCAGTAGTGCGTCCTCGTCCTCTCGAGTGTTATATCTTAACAAGTACTTTGGGTGGTGTAGCTTTTCTGAAGAAACACCATATTTAATATTACTTAGACCAGTCATGAATAAATTATTCAGCCAGAGTCAACGTTCCTATGCTTTATAGAGTATGTTATATAGTTATTATATAAAACTGAATTATTTTTAAGCACCATAACAGGCCAACATTCATGTAATATTTGCTGCAATATCAAGTTAATAATTACAATATGACTTGTATTTTCTTCGGCCGATGTGGCATGTAAATTGTGATCTGAACGGTTAATTTAATACCAAAAGAGAAAACTGGAAATTTACTTTCGTGCTGTTTGATTACTTGTTCGTCTAATTTGTAAATGTATTTAAGCTATCACCTACTGCAGTATTACAGTATCTTAAATGTATTTAGTTTGGCAATATGAAAATCACTGACTTGATTAAACATTAGGCCTAACCTAAAAATTTGTTTTGTTTGACCACAATCATGAAATTATTAGTGCAAACTCCTAAAACTGAATACCACTTTGAAATGTATGCTTAAGAATACTTACTCCTAATAATTGTCCTATTCTGGTTGAAATTGCTGTCTCCGTTAGCATAATTCCTTCTTAATTATCTTCTTTCTTCAACTCATTATACACGTGAACTACAGATTTCTGAAGCGTACTCTGAATGCCACACATTTTCTTCCTTGGAGGAGTCACTGCAATACTATTTCATTTTTTTCACATAGTAATAAAAATCTAAACACGAAAGAAATTCATTAAAATTTGAAATAATATTTCTATCCATTACCCACGTGCATTATCACGCCCAAGTATATTATATTCATTCGTACTTATCTGACTATTCTTGAATTATAACCACAACGCAACACATAACATAACTATTATGTATTAATATTAATACTAATATTAATTAATTATTAATAAGTTCGAATTTCACTATCTTCCAGTAACCGGCTGAGAAATCTAGTACAATTTTAATTTCATGGAACTCCAGTACCGGCAAATATTGTCGATATTTGCCTCAGCTGCCAACATACCGGTTACAAAATCACTACCATTTATAGTATTTGTCAGTATCGAAATTCGAAACGAAGTTGGCAAAAGAAAATTCAACCTTCAAACTAGAAAATCACCATAATCCACTAGCATTTGTAGTAATGGGGGAAAAATGGTTAGGTTTCACCCTTAGGGTATCAAGTTACCTGATCTTCCCTATATACAAATTCTTGAACTTTCTCAAACATATATCCTCCAATTAATATTATAAACAGACTGTAATATTTTATTTGGGATCTCGTTTTCTTTCAATATAATTAATAGTTTTTCTATTTTAATTTGTCAAAAGCTTTTTCATAATCTATGAAAGTCATGTGTAGTCCTAAATTAAATTCTTGTCGTTTTTCTAATATAAGCTTTAAAGTGAAATCACCGTCAGCACATGATGTCTTTTCTAAAATCATTTTGTTCTTCAGTAATCAATGTTCTATATTAAATACTGGTTGTTAGCTTCTTTTTCAAAATAAATGAATAAATGTGGTATCTAGCATTAAGTAAACTTATCCCTCTGTAATCAAATACATTTATTTAATATGTTTTATTTCCTTTTACAAATATCTGTAGTCCTAACGTTTTTACTAATAAATTCTTTTGATTTATGACTAGGATTTTGCTCTTCATGAATGTGAAAAGCAAGAATTTTCATTACCTTAGAAATCTGAGATACGGTGGGCCTATTTGATTGAAATACTCTTTCACGTTAAGGTTTTCTCATTTAATAACTTCGTGGTAAGTACTCACGAAGATTATGAAATATATGTGGCACAGCAATGGGATCCAGTTTCCACCTCTCCCTTGGAAGCTCCACTTCTTTACCATTTATGACGAAAATGTCGTTCTTTAGGAAAAGTTCGTCGGCGAAATGCAAATCACACACAAAACTTTTGTTGCATAAAGGAAAATCTTGACGCGCAATAGCTTCTGCCCACTTCACAAACAGAACTTCGTTCTTTGGTGGCGAAAAGAAATGTCTCCTTTCACTTGAATCTTTATTGTAACACGATTTACAGCCAGGAACATAACAATGGTCGGCATTTTCGTGTGTTTATGTGAGCAGAATTTTCCACTACACATATATCTGCAACATGTAGCGATTTAAAAAAAAAATTACATTGATTTACCGGCTAGACATTTTCACGGCACTTTTAATCATATCTGCACGCCGTTTTAAGGTTTTTATCGACTCTAGAAATGTCAGATTTCTTTCAAATTTGGTAAATAATATTTTCGCCTCATCCAGAAATTCATTTTTTCTAGTTTTAAAAAGTATACAACTTGTACCAACTATCTCAATAATTTCATAATCATTTGGGCATTTATAATATAAGGGCATTTACTATATTTTCTACACCTTACGCCATCTTTAGTGTCTATTTCTCCTATTTCACATTTTCATACATTTATTATCCTTGTCAAAGAAGAAAAGTAAACTTCCAATAGGGACAAGGACTTGAGGTACCAGAATGAAGCTTAAATATGCGGCTATGTTGTGAACCAAAATTATTATTTTCAACCGATTATAATTACTTTATTCCATAAATATACAAATATACGTATATACTTAAAAAAAACATGCTTATATAATGTGACACACCTTTCAAAGGTTGAAGATAAATAAATAATGTTGGTATGTACCATTTATCATATGTAGGGGATCATTTTGCGAAAGATTTACCCTGGGTCAATTTATACTGGAGTTAGGTCGGTCTAAAATTATATTAATCTTTGGGCCCCAAATTCGATTTTCAAGATTGAATTATATAAATTACTTACTTTGAATCCAAGAATCATGTCACCAAAGTTTGAAAGGGATGAAGGGAAAAATTTGGATTTTTGTCCTAAGACTTGACTACTTTTAAATCAAGATCAAAGATGCCGTGGTGACATTCTATGTTTCAATACTGTTGTATGATCTGTCATTTTATCTATGAATGAACGTAATTAATTGACGCTCCGTGACTACGCCTTAATACGGTTACAAAGTCTCATAAATTCAGAGCAGTAATCAATAATAGATGAATCAACACGGACAGAATTCTATTTGGCTTGGTTAAACTGTATCACAGGGTTGCCAGATTGGGCGTAATATTACCGTTAGGGCTATATGAACGGAATTTGCGACTTATTCTAAAAAGAATTGTGACTGTCGTCATTAGGAAAACTTCTGTCTGGATTATGCAAAATTGGAGCGACGTTAAAAAACCCAAGTACCGTAATCGATTATTTTAGGCATATATTGTTTTACTTTATTAAGTAATAAGCTTGGTTTCCCGTTCTTGATACATTTCTGCAAATCGATTCCAATGACATAATAGGAACAAAGCATTGAAAAGACTCTTGCAGAATTGTTCTATATTTTGAAATAGTAGCCAGTCGTTCAAAGACAGGCCTAAATGTTACATTTGTTGGATGTGAAAGGAAATAATTATGATGAGCTTATTTCAATTTTTTAAACCTGCGTTTCTGGAAGAAACTAACATCAAAACAAGTAGTGGAAGCTTTAGGTAATCAACTGATTCTTCTGAAATTGAAGTGTATAGATTATGGGGCTGAATTTCAGATGTTATCAGAATCTTTCCTTTCTAATGAAACTAAAGGAACAATAAAATATATGTTAACTAAAGCTGAAGCTGATGACGTCTTCATGAGGACTGCACAATGGACAAAGCGGTGAAGAATAATTAATTTCTTAACACTCTGTATATACATAAAATAATCGACTGTACTTTCACGTGATTGCTATCATCTATATTCACGGATATATTTCATGGTCTTATATAATGAAGAATCAACTGCTTAAGGTTGGTTCACAATAAACCGAGAACGGAAATCTTAAAATAAAGTATTTAAATGTGAGCATTCACAATAATAATTCAAGGGGCGAAGGTCGATTCACAATAGTTTTCCAGGAAAATTCAAAACATTCAGTAACGGAACATAATCATCCTGAAAATGAAATCTCATAAAATGACAGTAGTAATTATGATAGTGGTAGTACAGTACGTACATAGCAATCAGACGATCAAAATTACTAACTTAAACAATTATTCATCAGTTGGACAATTAAAAATAGACCTGTATTATGTAGGATGCAGCATAAACAGTTTTATTAGCTATGAGTAGTGCAATATTAATTTGTTCTTTTTTCACTCCATGAACTATTCAGTTTTCTTGTGTTCATGTTCAGTGAGACTGTAGTTAATTGTGAATATTCACATTTAAATACATTTGAAGAGTTCGCGGAAAAAACGATGAATGTCACAGTGTTCTTAAGGTTGATGTCATTATCTAATTCAATGGATCACTGCGAAATTTAATGTTATTCTTATGAAAAATGGTAAAAAGGAGAATTATCACCACGAATACAGTAATCCTTTCCTTTATTTTCTATAGAAACAGCACTACATCTTGCAGTTATACTCAATTAGATCATTATCTAATCCTTAACATAAATGCGACATTCAACGTTTTTCCCGCGAACTCCTTTATTTTAACAATATTTCCATTCTCGTTGTCGTTTCCGTTCCTGGTTTATTGTGAACTAGCCTTTACCGATACTACAACGTTTAAGATCTCATCTTAATGTTAAGGCTTTCATTGTGATCGGGCCTAGTTCTTTCCAGAAATTTTGTTATTAAGTTATTGATTTTAGCACACCATTCTGGACACGTTTCTGAATTATATTTTTGAAGTCAAAAACATAAGAAAGTAACTAACCGTGGAATCATAGTCTATTAGACTTATGAAGAGTGGATTTATTTCTAGCCTTGAAATCTGTGGCCGGGAGGAAAAAGGTCTTAAATCAATTTTTTTAAGTGAGATTTTTATATATTCTGAAAACGGAAACAATTCTCTACAATCTGGTAAAACGGCGAAAGTCAAATAAGACTCCTGACTGGATTTATAGAGCTTTACCAAATGTCCTAAGTGCTTGTTGAATCGAGCAGACACAGAATAAAGGACTTAAGAATATTTAATACTTTATTCTTTACAAACCATCACATGTTTACTTTCCATGCTTCCCTATTAAAATGGTCCAACTTGTATTTTAGCTATTTTATCACTTACTTATGTCCTTTCGTTTTAAAACTTTAAGCACCAGGGTAAAAAGTCCTATAATTTTTAAGACCCATTTTGCATTCCTAATAATTTACATTTCTCATTTATTTTGACATGAAAAAGGTCTTATGTTTATTAGTCCCTTCTACTCAGTTTGGCTTCTAGTCTTAAAAGGGCTTAAGTGCGGCTATTTTTGGAAATAATCAAGAAAATAGTTAAATGAGCAACATTACCTATTTTAGAAGATATAGTAAACAAAGAATATCCAGGGAAAAACTCTTAATTAAAAGAAAAACTCTATAATTGACACCAATTTCAATCTTTCTACTGCTTTCCTGAAAAGTATAAAATTGTTACTTAAGATCTTTTTCCTCCCAGCCACAGAAATAATGCTAGCAATGATTACTACATACGTAAATTCAGAACAGTATAGGTAAAATGTAAATATGAATGCTAAACTTGTTACATATTTATGTTATGTGTAATATTTACGTTATCAATGATACACAGATAATGCATTAATTTCTTACTGAATAAAATTTGTACATTTTATATTGCATTTTCTTTATCAGTGCGTAAAATAAATATCAGTTCACAAAGTAATTACCTATTTATTTTTTACACATTACTCTCTTAAAAGCTCAATTTACACACTGATATCAACGGGTAAAATACAGCCTTACACACTATCGTAAAAAAAGCCTTTTGATGTCAGTGAATACGCATGTGTCGGGCTAGCGTGCTGGAGTGTGAATAGCCTCTCCCACAGTTATTGCACTTAAAAGGTTTCACTTTAGCGTGAGATCGTATATGGTTTCTGAGTGCATCTAGTCGTGAAAATGATCTGCCACAAATATTACATTTGAAGGGCTTTTCCTCCAAATGAATAAATGAATGGCCTCTAAATTGTGAAGAGCTAGAAAAGCTCTTTCCACAGACATCGCATTTGAATGGCTTCTCACCTGTGTGAATTCGAATATGTGGCTTTAAATGTCCCGATTGTGAAAAGCATTTCCCACAGATTTTACATTTGAATGGTTTCTCTCCTGTGTGCGTACGAATATGCTTGTTAAGTGAATCCAAGTGTGAGAAACATCGCCCACATATATAGCATTTGAATGGCTTTTCCCGCGTGTGTATGCTTATGTGTTTCTTGAGACACCAGGACTGCGTGAAATCTCTGCCGCAGACTTTGCATTTGAACAGCTTCTCGCCAGTGTGCGTACGTTGATGACCTCTGAGGGCTCCTGACTGGGAGAAGCAATCTCCACAAACATCGCATTTGTACGGCTTCTCGCCTGTGTGCGTACGTATGTGCTTTTTTAGAGAGTCCGATTGTGAAAAGCATCTTTCACAAAAATGGCATTTGAATGGCTTCTCGCCCGTGTGCGTATATTTGTGGGTTTTCAGATGTGCTGATTGTGAAAAACATTTCCCACAGATATCGCATTTGAATCTCCTCTCGTCGTCGTGCGTGCAGATGTGCATTCGGTGACTCTCCGGGTCTTGTAAGAGTTCCCAACAAATATTGCACTTGAGAGAATATTCGTCGGAACGGTTAACCAACTGTGGCTTTCTTAAGAGCAATTCGTCATGAATCTGGGATTCACCCGAAGCTTCACAAACAGCATTCTCAGCCGAGCTTTTGAGCTTTACCAGCGACGGTTCGTGTTCGTCAACGCTCAGAATGCTGGAACCAAAACACACTATGAGTGAAGATTAGGAACATCTATGCGGATAACGTGAATATGCTAGGAGAAAATCCACAAACGATTAGGGAAAACACAGGAATTTTACTTGAAGCAAGTAAAGGATAGGTTTGGAAGTAAATCCAAAAAAAGACAAAGTATATGATTTTGTCTCGTGACCAGAATATTGTACGAAATGGAAATATACAAATTGGAGATTTATCCTTCGAAGGGATGGAAAAATTGAAATATCTTGGAGCAACAGTAACAAATATAAATGACACTCGGGAGGAAATTAAAAGGCAGAATAAATATGGGAAATGCCTGTTATTATTCGGTTGAGAAGCTTTCTTCATCCAGTCTGCTGTCAAAGAATCTGAAAGTTAGAATTTATAAAACAGTTATATTACCAATTGGTTTTTATGGTTGTGAAACTTGGACTCTTACTTTGAGAGAGGAACATAGGTTAAGGGTATTTGAGAATAAGGTGCTTAGGAAAATATTTGGGGCTAAGAGGGATGAAGTTACAGGAGAATGGAGAAAGTTACACAACACAGAACTGCACGCATTGTATTCTTCACCTGACATAATTAGGAACATTGAATCCAGACATTTGAGATGGACAGGGCATGTAGCACGTATGGGCGAATCCAGAAATGCATATTGTGTTAATAGTAGAAAAGTTTTCCGGGCTATGAGGCCGTGGTCTGTTGGTTGTGAGACCAAACGTTTCGTTCACTGCTGCGGTGAACATCTTCAGTGGTGTCTATTGCTGGTGCGGCTGGTTCTACTGCGTGTGCCGATTACAGTCGGCGCTGGCTGCATCGTTGTATATATAGTGCGGGAGGGGGGGCTTGCTGTTGTTGCCTCGGTCCGCACTCGAATGTGCTTCGCGGGCGGGTTTGCTGTTTCCCACGCAATTTCAATCGAAAAGAAGAAGGCCTCAAGGTTAACAAGGCCTGGTATCCGGCATTAAGGAAAACCAACATCAAACCCGCCCGCGTAGCACATTCGAGCGCGGACCGAGGCGACAACAGCAAGCCCCCCCCCCTCCCGCACTATATATACAACGATGCAGCCAGCACAGACTGTAATCGGCACACGCAGTAGAACCAGCCGCACCAGCAATAGACACCACTGAAGATGTTCACCGCAGCAGTGAACGAAACGTTTGGTCTCACAACCAACAGACCACGGCCTCATAGCCCGGAAAACTTTTCTACTATTGACGCCGGCCGTGAAAGCCTACACTCCAACATATTGTGTTAGTTTGGAAGCTGGACGGAAAAAAATCTTTAGGGAGGCCGAGACGTAGATGGGAAGATAATATTAAAATGGATTTGAGGGAGGTGGGATATGATGATAGAGAATGGATTAATCTTGCTTGGGATAGGGACCAATGGCAGGCTTATGTGAGGGAGGCAATGAACCTTCGGGTTCCTTAAAAGCCAGTAAGTAATTAAGTAAGAAAAATAGGAAAATCCCAAGAAGAAGAAATCAACACAGCCTTGAAAATGTCCAAATGTCTCAAAATAGCAGATAGGTAATATAATGGTACATCCCTTTGCACATGGTGATGGGAAGAGAGCCCGCAGGCAAACCTCACAGCCTTTGGCTTATTGTGCAATCTTCTTACGTTGGAATGATCGTTGCAGTCCATTTATGATTGCTCTTCAAGCACATGACTCACTTCATGGTGTCATCGCTTCGATTCAGCCACAGCATCCAGTTCTGACTGCAGACCTGATCCCCGCCTGCCTGTGATGTTGTTCTGCGGCATCTGTTCGCAATTCATGTGCCTGATTCTCCTGCATCCTTAACCAGAAGAACATGCCGCAGTACATTCCACCACTCAAGAAGGCGCCATCTATCCAAGGGAGCTACACTCCTCCAGTCACCTGCAGTCCGCTTATTAAGGATATATGTACGTGAACGACCACAAATATTATCAGAAAATGCAGGCTCTAAATTTATAAAAAATTTTATAAGAAAATGAACTCACAATTGGACAGAAATTGTAAGGTACCACAACAAGACTTAGAACTTAAATATCTGATAAAAGTATAAAAAATGTTACTAATATTTTCCAAACTAGTTTTACCAAAGTACGGAAAAAAAAAACAAACAAACAAAAAAAAATTCTCTAGTTACATCATTTGGTGTCCATAACATGTTATGGTCTGTCTGACATCTTTAATATTTTCCTGCATGTAGTAAACACTTATTTCTGAAAAGTAGACTACTCTCGGACATGTAGAGTTATTTTAATAAATTAATATATCAAATATATTAAAATTTACATAATGTGCTGTGACCTAATTTTTCTATTTTCAAAGAAATGGACATTATTTTAGTCTACCTTTTGCACAAATACATCTTAAATCACAGTATAAAATTTCAGAATTCTATCTCTAATGGTTGTGGAGTTATGAAACAATATGTGAGAAAATATTGAAATTTTGGAAAATTAAATTTAAAGTAAAATGTGAATTATAAAAAAAATATTATTAGTAACCTTTTTTATATTTTTATGAGATATTTAAGTTCTAATAAGTCTTGTTGTGGTACCTTGTAATTTTTGTCCAATTGTGAGTTCATTTCCTTATAAAATTTTAGAAATTTAGAGTCTGCATTTTCTGATAATATTTGTGGCCGTTCACGAACATACACCCTTAAAGCCCCTGCAACTTCGCTGGATATGTGCAGCTCCCGCAGATAGATGCCGCCCAAAGGCAGATCCTGCAACCACGTACGCCATGTCCTCCTGGTCGAACTCTAAACTGTTAAGATGATTAATGGAATGATACTGATGAAGGCGAAAGGAAGTCTGAGGTCAAATGTCGAAAGTCACCCAGCAATTCTGCTTAGAGTGGTTGAGGGAAAACCTCAGAGGAACCTCAACCAGGTAACTTGTCCTCACCAGAATTTGAACCCAGGCCCACTTGTTTCACGGTCAAGACTAATCATTACTCCACAGCGGTGTACTAGTGTGAGTCAGTAAAGCTGGGGCCATGCTCAGACCGTCTTGTTCCCAGCAACGAACCCATTCTTAATTTGAGAGAGAGGATACATGTACCGAGAAGCAGTATTGGACGTTTCGGGAATGGCACCTCCCAGTATTTAACTCAGAACCTTCCAGTACCTAACCAGTTTCTTTTCCAACTGAGGTGAGCTGACGGAACAAAATCAGTAACAATGAAGCTGGGCGATACTGCTAACAGTATGATGTTAAGAAATCTGCTCTAACAGCAGTTGGCAACATGTAGCGCTGACTTTAGTAGTTAGATCAGGAAAGATTGCAAAAAGCAGAGTTAATGATGTAATTGAGTTGGCCATACAAAGCAACATATTATAAAAAGCTCAAGAATGGGGTCGTCCACATTATGTAAGTCTCACAGAGGCCAATCCTGCCCTGCAGATTACTATCAATTAATTTACAATTACAAAAAGACTTATCTTCAGAATTAGTGAGGTCCTTGCTTCTTCCTGTTTCTTCAGTTATTTTGCTGGGACGTGTGTTTGGTTATGTGGAATGAAGTAGGGTTGCTAGATTATTATAATTTTTGTTACAGTCTCTAAAGTAATGCCGTAGTAGAGCGGTGACCGAAGCAGGTGTCGTGATTACATCATGTAATCACAGACATTCAAACGGGCATGACGAGTTTCCTGTACATTGCTGTGTATTTTATTCAAGGACTGAAGAAAGCATTGGCGGTATCATGTCGCCCTACAAACTCTGTCTCTACAAGCAGTAAGAGGTGGTTTCGTAAAGAATGCGAAGGAAAACTTTTTTGTTGTTCTGTCGGATAAAATATATGTTTACTTTGCTCAACGGTTCAATTAGAAATATATAGAAACATTAATTGCCATGCTGAGTAATTTATTATTATTATTATTATTACTGACCACTAAGTATGTGTTTCTATAATTAATGTATACGTGCATGAATAGTGATATTTTTACGTCTTCTCCCTAGAAGGATAAAATTGTTATGTTTTATCTCAATTTTAATCTTCTTAATCTTTAGATGAGGGTAACTATTATTTCATGTAGAAATAACACTGTAGAAAACTGATTCAATATTATGTGCCAACGAACTGCTAGACGCCAGGAACTGACATGTCTTAAATCATAGCCAGGAAGAGAAAGATGAGATAAATAAATGTAAGACAAGAGTTTGAAATATCTCATGCTCTAAAGCATTTTAATAGAACAGAATTTCTAAAAAGAGTAAAGATTAAAATAGCTGAAATAACTTGTCCATAATAAGTTTTTAACTTTTAAAAACTACGAAATTCTCGATCAAGTATCGAGAGAAGAATTTAGAAATTTCCTGTTTATATTTAAGGGGAAGGTTAAAAAAAGAAGCAAGAAAAATCGTATATACTGGCTCTTGATAATAGCAATGACATTACTGATACAGCAAAGCTTGAGATTTTTATCCGCGGGATTGATCAAGATGTTAGTACAGGAACCACCACTGGTTGTAGTTTTCATGCCTTTCCTCCATCTCCTTACTTCATAGGCTGTCTGTCGCATGTAATCACTGCAGCTCGAGTTTTGGTCACCGCTGTCATAGTGCAATCATGACTTGGAGTGCCTGATCCAAGAAGTACTTTTGGTTGAACGAGGATTGAGCGTATTCTCTTCCTGCACTTTCAGCCATCTTACATGTCATACCAACATAACTTAGGAGGCATTACGAACGTTCCACGCTAGTTTGCGATGTTCCAGCTGGATGGTTGAGCGGGTATTTGAAATGTATATATTCATAGCTATCGATATAAGATTACGAATGTTTCGCGCTAGTTTCTAATGTTCGAGCGGGAATTCGTAATGTGGAAATGGCTGATCGTATTAATATTAGGAAGCTGAGCATTATTAATACTGAAAATGAAGCGCAACAGTGGTGCCGGGAGAAAGGTCTGCTTCCCGCAAATATGGAGTGTCCACTTTGTGGGGAGTTGCTGTATCCTCAATTTGGCAGGAGAGACAAATACGGTTTCTTTCATTGTCAAAAAAAATGCGCCGGGCATGAGGTTTATGGAACATTTAAGTTGTCTGCTGCAAATAACACATTTTTCAGTCGTGCGAGATTGTCAACTATGAGAGTTCTCCTTACAATTTACGGTTTTGCTGTGAAGTTTTCGTACTCCCAAACAATAAGGGAGTGCGATGAGACGAATGTACCTGATGTAGCAGAGTCAACGATCGCGGATTGGTTTTCATACTTGAGGGAAGTGTGTAGAGGTAAGAAAATGAACTGTTATGGCAGATTGGGTTAGTTTAGGCTTTTATTATGTCTTTGGTAATTATCTGTGACATGTTAAGTTACTTTAGGATTTTACTGACAGGTTAGGTTAGTTAAGGATTTTAGTGACAGGTTAGGTTAGTTTAGGATTTTAGGTTAGGTTAGGTTAGGTTTTTATGATGCGTTAGATAATTTTAGCTTTTTTATGCCTTGTGTAGGCAAATCTGTGGCAGGTTAGGTTGGGTTAGGTTAGGTTAGTTTAGGGTTTTGCTTAGGTTAGATTAGGTTAGGTTAGTTTAGGTTTTTATTTTATTTTTTATTTATTTATTTTTTTTATTTGGTTATTTTACGACGCTTTATCAACATCTCAGGTTATTTAGCGTCTGAATGAGATGAAGGTGATAATGCCGGTGAAATGAGTCTGGGGTCCAGCACCGAAAGTTACCCAGCATTTACTCACATTGGGTTGAGGGAAAACCCCGGAAAAAACCTCAACCAGGTAACTTGCCCCGACCGGGAATCGAACCCGGGCCACCTGGTTTTGCGGCTAGACGTGCTAACCGTTACTCCACAGGTGTGGACATTAGGTTTTTATGATGCGTTAGATAGTTTTAGCTTTTTTATGCCTTGTGTAGGCAAATCTGTGGCAGGTTAGGTTGGGTTAGGTTAGTTTAGGGTTTTGGTTAGGTTAGGTTAGTTTAGGGTTTAGGTTAGGTTAGGTTAGTTTAGGGTTTTGATTAGGTTAGCTTAGATTAAGTTTTTATGATGCGTTAGTTAGTTTTAGCCTTTTTATGCCTTGCGTAAGCAAATCTGTGACAGGTTAGATTGGGTTAGGTTAGATTAGGTGAGTTTAGTTTAGTTTAGGTTTTTATGATGCGTTAGATAGTTTTAGCTTTTTTTATGCCTTGTGTAGGCAAATCTGTGGCAGGTTAGGTTGGGTTAGGTTAGGTTAGTTTAGAGTTTTGCTTAGGTTAGATTAGGTTAGTTTAGGTTAGGTTAGGGTTTTATGATGCGTTAGATAGTTTTAACTTTTTTATGCCTTGTTTAGGCAAATCTGTGGCAGATTAGGTTGGGTTAGGTTAGGTTAGTTTAGGGTTTTGGTTAGGTTAGGTTAGTTTAGGTTTTTTATTATGCGTTAGATAGTTTTAGCTTTTTTATGCCCTGGGTAGGCAAATCTGTGGCAGGTTAGGTTGGGTTAGGTTAGTTTAGGTTTTTATGGTGCGTTAGATAGTTTTAGCTTTTTTATGCCTTGTGTAGGCAAATTGTGGCAGGTTAGGTTGGGTTAGGTTAGGTTAGGGTTTTATGATGCGTTAGATAGTTTTAACATTTTTATGCGTTGTGTAGGCAAATCTGTGGCAGGTTAGGTTGGTTTAGTTTAGGAGTTTAGTGAGAAGTTCGGTTAGGTTAGTTTAGGCTTTTTTTTGCTTTGCATATACGAAACTGTGCAAGGTTAGGTTAGTTTAGGCTTTTGTTATGGTTTGGATATACGAAACTGTGACAGGTTAGGTTAGGTTTTTGTAGGCTTTTGTTTGCTATAAGTTTTATTTTTCTTTCAGATAGTCTGGATCGCCGTTACAAGAACGAACCTAGAATTGGAGGGCCGAATCATATAGTAGAAATTGATGAATGCAAGATTGGACGTAGAAAATTTGAGGCTGGTCGTGTTGTGGAGGGTTCTTGGGTTTTGGGCATGATAGATCGTGAGACGAAGGAAGTGCGATTGGAGATTTGTCCGAATAATAAGAGGGACAAAGATACTTTGCTTCGCCTTATTGGGAAACATGTCGCGGCTCAAAGCACGATTATGACGGACTGCTGGAAGGGATATGAAGGCCTGGATGTTAACAATTTCCGTCATTTGACTGTGAATCACAGCCTCAACTTTGTTGATCCGGAAAGTGGTGCATGCACGAATTTGATCGAAAACGCATGGCGTGGACTTAGGGGACGTCTGTCTCGGGGAGGCGTGCGCAAGGAAGACCTCAGTGATCACCTTTGTGAATATTTATGGAGGAAGGATTGTTCGAGGCTAGCGCGCGATCCTTTTGAGGCTCTGCTTGAAGATGTAAAATTGCTCTATCCCGGAGGTGTCCGTTTCGAAGAAGGAGAAAGCGATTGAGTGTGGCTGTCGTGTAGTAGTGATTTTTTTTTTTTTTACGTTGGCAGTTGAAGTGCGTCATTGTGTACCATAATGGCGGGCTTCGAAAGAAAGTTTTCAGTTGTGAAATTTATGTTTATTGTAGTATTATATGCTCTAGTTGAGTGTTTTTCAGTGGGTATTGAATTAATAAGAGTTCTGCGTTCTTTACATTACATCGCATCGTGTGTTTCATATCACTAAAATCGTTTCACTGGCTAGAAAACTGAATGTTCGCACTCGTATTACGTTGGACGTGTCATTTCTCAGGTAATTTGCCACATATCTCTAGAATTAGTTTACTTGTAACAATTACCAATGGAATCCTTAAGTTTTAAAATGCATCTCCACAAAACATTCCATCAAATTCGCTTTGTAATTCGAACATTTTCTATTGCAAAATCGTCGGAATCCGCTCAATCCTCGTTTCACCGTACTTTTATGTGTTCTGATTCCTATTTCACCTCACACGTAAGAACATCGTCAGACAGGTGATGAAAGCAATTTAAAAATAAAGTATGGGTGTATTACAATTCTGTTACTTTCTACACCTTGAGGCAAAACTGAATTATTGATGACCTATATAATCATTTAACTGAACGCATGATATTAAGAAGAAATCAAAGGCATCAACGCTACACTTACCTTTCAGTGAAGACTTCATACTCTTCGTCTATTTCCAGGTTAGTGTCCTCTTTTACTTTAAGCACGTCAAATGTGTCTTCCTGGAAACAATGAAGATTAAGCAGAGAGTTTGAAAAGGTCACAGCCACTGAGATACAAAGTAATTATCTTGCGATTTTCATATTTCAAGATATTTTTTTTTTACAGGAAAACTCGTTTGCATTAATAACCAGCGGAAATGAATTGGGCCTAATACGTTCTTTTCTAACAATCGATCATACTAATAAATAGGGCCCGGACATATATGCACTGGAAATACCTAAAATAGGCAGGCAAATATGCACTAAAAGTGTTGAAAACATGCACTAAAAAGAATACAATATGCACTAACCAAATCTTGGAACTGTACAGTGGTTGGTTTTTTCCAACACTTTGCATGAAAGTAAATGAGTATTGCTGGGTTCTTTTGGACATAATTTACCCACTATGAAGTTGGCTGTGTATCTGCCACACGAATCTGTTGATTCATCAACCAAAATCCATACGCAGTTCCCTCCTATGTTAGACCATATTGAATCTAGGATAGAAGCATGTAGTGAAAGTAAATCATTTTTCCTAAGAGTGGATTCATCCGGTGTCCTCTGATTAAGACAATATTTTTGAAGAAATGATCGTAGATGTGGATTATTTAATTTATGCAGCGGAATGTTCTGCATACGAAAGCTTTACAAAGGTCAGCGGAAAATGTACTAACTTCAGACTGTGATTTCGCCTGAGTTAAAAGTACCTGTTGCATTTTCTTACCCTTTTGTTTTGACCAGAGATGTGCAGTTGTTTTCGAATGCTGTTCTTGTTAAAACTTTTTCTCGCGTTTCACAGTCTTCTCACATACTTGACAATATACTACATCGCCATCATTTGAATAGTCACTATTGCCTGAAATCCCACTGTTACATTAAAAATGATTTAGTGGACTTATCTTTTGGCATTTTTAGTTTAATCTCACAGAACACCGCATAAACTAGATGAAAAACAAGTCAGCAGATGAACACCTGCGATCCTGTCGACACGAACTTTGAGAGGATACTGCACTGAGAAAGGAGTGTAAGAAATTCCTTCTGTGAAAATGTCTGCAACGTCCATCTACCTGCATGTATTGTGAGACTGGAAGTATGGTCCCGTTAACATTTCACTTGAAAGAGATAGGTTATTGTGGTGCCAAGGGATGTCCAACATGTTGAATCATTAGGCTTTAAGTTTGCACTAAGCCTAATGATTCAACATGAAGCATCGTGAGTTACGTTTTATGGAGATGTTTTATGAGAAAAGAGAACACAAAATCAATATCGACGTGTTGAGGGAGAAGCAATCTGTAACATCACTCACCTCAGGTTCACACTTCACAGTACCAAACGTAATTCGCTCTGCAGATTCCTCTACCTTGATTTCCTTTTTGAGATCGCAGATAGGGTCGCTCCATTGCAGGAGTGTCTCTTGCTGTGGAATACAGACATCATCAATTTGTTAAACAGTATTATTGTTGGATGCTGGGTGTACAAGACAAGTCTTGTCTTGAAAAATAGGCAACACACAGAATATAAGAACGTGAAAAGAAAGGCCATGAGGTACTTGAACTCATGCCGGAGTATAGTGTGAAATCATGAGTAAAACTTGATAGCTATGGAGTTTCTAGGAAATTACAGAAGAGCAATAATTTCATAGTTAAAATACGAAATGGTGCCCCACTATATACTGCACAAAATTAAATTAAATGTAGAGTAAAATCCCTCGTATCCGGCACCCAAATAACCGGCAAGTAACTTTTTCAAAACACACACGATATAAATACCGCTTGTTCCACTAATAATAAGTTAAATAATGTCATACCTAATAAACTTCAAACCAGAGATCGTCTTAAAGATAACAGAATATATATGTTGCATTTCAAAAATTGTTCTAATAAATACATCAGCCAAACTTGTACAAATTATACAACCCGGCTTAAAGAACACATTTCCGATTTCAAATACAACAGACAAGAATCTAAATTCGCAATGCCTCTAATAGAGCAAGGATATGAACTAATATAAATGATACGCTATAGATTATTCAACCCATGAACGATAATCCACTTATCCATATTGCCGAAGAATTTCATATTTCACAAGCAATTAACAACGGTTTATCGCTTTTAAATGAACAATTCTCGAATAAGCACTGCACACTACACAACTTAAATTCTCCTTGCACACGTAACTTCCGGTATTCCAATACACCTCCCCCCTCCAACTTTCAGGCTGGCATTACTTAGTTAACTTGTAAATGTATATTCAATTAAGCAGTCACCCCACTCTGCAAAGTCGCATATTCAAAATTGTTTTCAAAAGTAATTCTTTAATACAACAAAGATTTTTACGTAATTTTCAGACCATAAGACCACATGTGCCTCCAGGTAAACAGCAGTAAACATGATGCTCCATATACACAATCTTCATCTTTTCACCATTTTATAACTGTATATTAACTTGTGCCTTGTAAATGCAGACATTATGACATCCATTATATACAATTACAAGATACTTTTACATATAATCGCAAGGAAGCACATGCTGTTTATACTACATAATTTTCATATTGGACCCTGTGCTTGATTTTAACATTTTAAGAATTTTAAATTTGTTTATGCTCGACCATGCCGAAATGTAGTAATTACACACCTGGTAGCAGTCCTTTAATGCATGTCATTAAAGTACACCTACTCATTAAAGGTCAGGTTTTCGATTATTCTCGGATATGCAATCGAAAGACAACGAGGAAAACGTCACGGAGGCTGGAAATCCAATACTGTCGCAGAAGGTTATGTTCTGTTACTATAATAATTAGCGTTAATTGTAAATAATATTCAAATAAATTCAATTTGTCATCTCGTTTTTCAATGTCGAGTTCAATTTCAAGGTTATATCAAGTTTAACATTTATCTTACTAGATTATATCAAGGCCGTCGACATTCGTTGCCCGGAAAAAAACAATACTTTCGCGTCTGCGCACATCTCACAATTTACGAGCTTGCACAAGGTCAGTTCGCTCCTCAGTCACATAAGCATAACATGAATACTGCTGAATAATTTCAAGTTAGGAGTATGGTCGAGCATAATAAGTCGTATGAAACTTGCCTATAATGGTAATTAAGACGCTCGTATGAAAATTATGAAACTCGCTTGCGCTCGTTTCATAAACATACATATTCGTGTCTTAATTACTATCATTATAGGCTCGTTCCATAATGTACTAATATACATTTAATGTTTTGTAATATTCATTCCTATTGTATGATCTTACACTTTCTACATGATTCACCTTTATGTAACCATTGTGTTTCATTGTTTATAGTGTAATAACTGTTCATTTTAAGGATTAATGATGATCTGATGATGGTTTTTAACAAACCGAAAAAGTTTATCATGAAATAAAATACTGCACTATTATATCAAATTAGATAAGTTTATGACGGTCATATCTGAAAAGCATTTGCTAAGTTAGATCAGTTTAGTTCAAGTGTACAGTATTATTAACCCATAATTAGGTTTTTAATTGGATATTATACGACGCTTTTTCAACTGCTATGGTGTTATAAGGTCTGAATGTAATGAAGGTGATAATGCCAGCCAAAAGAGTCCAGGATCCAACGCCGAAAGTAACTCGGCTATTATAGGGTTGAGAGAAAATCACGGACAAAATCTCAACTAGATAACTTTTCCAACCAGAATTTGAACCCAGATCCGCTTGTTCTACGAACAGACATGATAACCGTTAATTACTTCACAGGGGTGGTTTCTAATGATGTTACACTACAATATGTACAAAGTGCAGTACCAGCATTTAAAAATATCTGCAATATAATAAAATCTCATTGATGATTGAGCCCGAATGTTTAGGCATTTAACAGTTAAAATAGGCAGGGGAAAAAAGGCAATAAAAACGTAAAGAAACAATAACCTTTGAAACAGGCATTATAAATTTTACAAAGGCATAATATATTTTAGCAATAAGTTTAAATTATATCAATATAACACACATATTTACTTCGTAGATGACACATATTGACTTATAAAATACTTTTTTTCTTGGTTAACTCTTTTTTTCACAAACCTTACATAATAAAACTGTTCCATCGGTTGAAAACACATGGGCACCAAATTCACAAACGTAAGCATGAAGTTTACTTTTCAATGGATTACTCAATTTAGGCATTCTAGCTAACCGAACTTATACCTTCTGTCACCCGACAATAACTGACTGTTCCTCACTCAAATTTCTTTCTCCTACAATAATAAACACGTGTAGCACAAAATTGTAACAGTAAGATTTGAAAACATGAAAGCAAACAACTGGAAATGCTACGTGACAACTTCTATGAGAACGAGCTTAATATTTAAAATTATAAAGCTGATTGTTGGTATCGTGAAGATATGACAATATTATATTTGTAACTGTGGATTGTCAATCATTATTCATATTACATCAATAACATTAAAGCAAGATTATTAGCAGATTAAGCACCGAAATAAGTCACTTTTATTTATTATTGTTAGTATAGTGAGTCATTCTTTCTAATATTTAAATTTCATACACTTTACATTACAATTAATTAGAAAATTGCAATTAAACAAAAAATAGTGCTTTAAAATGACGAAAAAGGCATTTATTAGTAAGGCAAAATAGGCAAAATAAAGATTGGCCCTATCACTTTGATTTACTCCAAATCACATTTATATCTATGCAAATAATGATTTACTTGCACCCAGTATAAAAGGCATTTGCCAAACATCTGGGCTCTATTGATGACATTATATTGTGACAACCACCCAATAAACATAAACGTAAAAGAAGAAATCATTCAGATAAGGCGATTTAATGAAGGATGGCTTCACACTTACATGTGATAAATGGTTCGCCTCTCCTGTGTCTGAGTCGTCATTTGATTGCAAAGCCAAGGGATCGACCTCCGGTTCAGTCTTTACAACATCCATGAGGACTGAAAGAACAGTGCCAGAAAATTAGTTATTTATGATACGAGCATCACAACGTTTGATATTACAATGCGATATGTGAAAGTTGTCGAACGAGTTTGTTAACAAGTCTAGTATTTTAACATGAAGTTACGAAGTTTTAACATGAAGTTATGAAGTATAAGTATACCGTACAACGTTTTATCCACTTTGATAAACAAATAATTCTTTAATGAGACCAATATTTAAACTATTCAGTCCGCTGTAGCTTCGTCAACTTCAGGAATTAATATAACAAATAGTGAACATATTGTTGTTAATATTTATAATAAATAAAATCAATTCCATTTTATTTAATGTGTGGATCACATTATGCAACCAGTTAGGTAAGAGCAATATCATTATCTAACTACTTGCGTAATGAATATGTTTACAACTTTTTTATTAGTGATGTAAAGTCCACATTACATACTCAAATTAGATAAAATTAGGGTGAAGTTTTATTAATGTACTGCCAGAATAGGATATTAAAAACAAACACTGAAACTACCTTAGTATTGTAGTGTGGAGTAGTGGAAACTCGATGTGATCACTGGGAGAGCTGTGGTCCCACCCAACCCGCCCTAAATAGGTTCCTTACTTATATAGGAAAATCGTCGTACTTTAAGGAAGAAGGCGGCCATATTCCGTCGTTGTGACGTTATTTGAGGTGGAGTGGGAGAATAATTGCAGTGTCGCCAACTGTGATAACCATTCATATTATCTTACACACCTAACCTAACCTAACCTAACGTGCTACATACCTATTGTAACATTCCTAACGTTTAGCACACCTATTGTAATATTCCTCACAGTTTCATTTCGTTTGCCCATATTGGCATCCCTGCTACGCCTATAGCATGGAACTCAAGTGTCATCTAGTGGAAGTGAAGTGAAACTGCGACTCTGTTAATTAGGCCTACGTTTCCGAAGTTGTTTCTGTGTTATCTGCAAGAATTATTGTGTCATTGTAGTGATAATTGCATTTATATTGTACAGTAAAAATTGAAATGTGTCGTGGCTGTGATAAAAGTGTTCTAAATTTATTTCCAGCGCCACAATCCCAGTGATAAACGTGTGAATATTCGTTAGGAGTCCGTTGGAAGTGGCAGTACAGTAATAAAACTTGATAAAAATTAGTTATTTGAAGCTTGTGAAACGTTCTAAATGTTATTAGTTCAACTGAAAATATGCAGTGCTAAAAAAAAAAAAAAAAAAAGTATCGTATGGTTTACGTCCCTACGTTCCTTTCCTTCACTAGAAACCACAACGTTAGCACTTCCATTGCCATTAGCTTACCATGCATCTCTCATTTCACACGTGATTTATTACATTTATGGACAATTTCGTTTTCTTCGAATATTTCCTTATAAAATCCTCAACTTTGAAATCCATTAAAAAACAAAAAAACTTACAGATTTAATCAATTTCACTTCGAAAATTACCGGAGTAACACAGCGTTAGTTTCACCAAGAAACATTTAACATACATTAGTCAACCAGAAAGTGCGAACGGCATGTACAGGCTAATATTCAGAATTTCAAAGCTACAATGATGATTGGTATGTTATTTTATAGGCAAGATTGTGTACAAGGGTACTATAACCAACAACTGTAAATTAAATTGAAACTAGCATTATTTCACTTCTAAATTCTCAATAAAAATGCGGTATTGAAAATGTTAGATAGCGTAAGGTAATTAAGTTCAAAGAGCAGTAAATACGTACAGAAACTTCAAGAAACCAGTCAAACTGAATACTTTCTGTAACACAGTTACGATTCAGTGGGTCGTGACTAACAAATGTTTAATAATTCATATATGAAGACATATGGTTAATAATGATATAATAATTCTTGCAGAAAACAGTGGTGAAGCTAAGTTGTAAATACTGGATAGGCTGAAAAATCTGGTTACCTTGTATCTCTCTTTTATACAGCAGATGTTTTTGCGCTTTTATATCCATTTTTTTGTGATAACAGACCTTACATGAAAATGACCACTCATTATCACCCTTAAACAATACAGGTATAATAATATAACTTACTTGTCTCATTGGCAATTTTATGTTAAAAGCCATATTTTTCTAGAATGTTTAGTCTTGAAGAAAATTTGTTTTGTGTGCGAGATTTTTTCTAATTTTCAAGAGAAGAATTAGAGATTCTTTTATTATAGGATAAACTTTGAATACCATTACTATTTCCAAAAAGTGTACGGTAAATAATCTTAAATCATATATATGCAATTATTTATCACTGAAGATACTTTTAGCGCAGCGCAAAGTTTAACCTATAATATTGTCACATGTTTTAACAGATCCATTTTGACTTTCTTCTATGCAGACTGGACGAGAGAAAGAAAAAAAAAAAGACAACGGATGAAAACAACGTTTTAGCAGCTTCTAAAAATGTGTAGGGAGACTCTTAGGCTTCACGGCTTAGACCACACGATTTTGTACAGACATAAAAAATGAAATAATGGGCCTAAAAATGAAATTGCATAGTGAACAACCTGTTCTCAAACTTGATATTGAAAATGTGATCGTGCACTGAGTGGGATTATACAATGAACTCCTTCGATTTGAGAATCAATGTTAAGCATTACCTGGATAAATCTTGGAGAAAAGGGTCCACATTTAGACGTGCCCTTCTTCCGACCATTAAAAATGACTTGGAGGAAGACTGGTTCTGTGTCAAAGACGGTGTTTCTTGACCTGCTGAAATCTGTGATGGAAACTGTTAGATTGGAAAGAAGAGGGAATGTTAAGAGTGGAATTGTGCCTCTAAATAAAGACAAAGGGCCGAAGCCAAGGCAGCAAGGAAAGAAGATGATAATGCCAGGTCAGAGTGTTACTGGGGCAGATTTAGGCCCGTAACACACTTGCAGTTTTCGCTAGCGAGAAATGTGTTGCGAGAAAGAGGCGAAGGGCCTTCCTCCACACACTTGGCGAGTTCTCGCTATCACAGATCACACCTCGCTATGATCATCTATGCACTGCCTTCATGCAGAAAGCATCTCTCTTATAGTAATCACTCGTTGGGGGAAATATTATAGGTTATGTATTTACTTATATTGTCGTACTTAAATATATAACCTGTAAGTATATTGTCGTACTTTACAAATTACGTACGAACGCTATGTTGAATCTGAGTATTCAGATGATGAGGAAATGGAGTTACATGAACATATTTTGTTAATGAAAAAAAAAAAGGTAGGCTTAAAATTAAAGCCAGAAATATTTCAAAATCACATTGTACCTTACGAAAATAAGGGCGAGTTTTGGACACTGGTTTCGATTTGAATGATGATACGTTTAGGCGTTATTTCAGGTTGAATGGACCTCAGTTTTTTCCATTCATGATATGATAGAGGATTCTTTGCTATGTTCTGATTAAAATTATGTAAACTGTTAAGACATATAGATACATTATTTCAAATGTTTAATACTATTAAATCTCATAAAAATAAAATATAGCCCTATTTATTTTCAGATAATCTGATATTTGTCTCCAGATTTCTTCTTTAAGTTTCGTGTTTTTATAGATTTCATCCCGTTTATCATATAAATAGGCCTACGGGTGACATCGTACAAGTTCGATAAGTTTCTGCCTGCAATTATCAGCCATCTTTCCTCATTTTAAAATAAAAACAATACAATTCATCGCCATCTGTGGTATCTTTTTCTACATTCAATCGTCATAAAGAGTATGAATGTCAAACATCTTTGATAAATGTGTCAAGAAAATTCGCTGAGCTACCGATTCCAACGAGAAACTCGCGCGAGGTTTTTGCCTCGAGCGAGAATCTCTTCCAGTGTGTGGACGTCCATTTGATTCCATGTTATCAAGTTTTTAATTTTCTCGCAACACATTTCTCGCTGGTGAAAACTCTGAAAGTGTGTTACGGGCCTTAAGTGAAGATCATCCCGATGCTGTTATTGCTGCTGACAGTTCCAGGAACAATGAAGAAACCACAAATGAAGACACATTTATTGCAGATGTAAACATGCAAGAAAGAAGTGAGTGTATGTACAGAGATGGAATGACATATACAGGCATTTTTCCTGTGAAAAGTGCTGATATAAATGTAAATGACTGACTCCTAATGACGTTTCATAGCCGCAGCTATATAGGGAAAGTGATAGTTTTGTCCCCCAAATTTCTAGCAACATTTTTTGAAGGAGAAACCCTCGAACAAAATGCAGTGTTCCTTGTTTGTCTTCCCCAATACAGACGACATTACTGAATTTAAGTATGATCAAGCAATAAGTAGGCTTCAAACTCCATATCAGAAAGAGGATAAATTCTGACATTTGCGATAAATTCAAAGGAGTGAGAAAGTGACAACACTGTTCTCTGCCATTAATTTAAGCGTGTCATTGATGTATGTTAGCTTACTTTTTAAAATATGTAATTTGTGTTGCTATTCAACCTACATGACTAACAAAATACATAAGAATTAAACACTTCTCATTCACTCCACCTAAGAGGTGAATAGAAACAAGAAGAAATTATTTTTTAAAAATATATTTACATATAATTTTAAATGTTTTAGATACTTAGAATTTATGTTATTCAACCTACACGGTGATTACTAGCAAAACACATAACACTCAAATGCTTGTCGTTCACCCCACCCAATGGGTGAATGCATATCATTTAACATTAATTTGTGAAGCATTTATGCAGAGAATATTCAAAGTCGTTGCTATTGATCCCGTTTCATGGTACTAGGAGATTTAAGTTGTATAATAGACAAACCAAATACAGAATGCCAGCTCAACTTACAAAAACATTGCTTCACCCCATTAAATGGATTTTTTGTTCCAAACAATAAAACTCAAACTTTACTGTTATTCACTTATTCGGCAGGTAATCACTACTGACCTATTTGCTTAGAAAAAGATTTAACAGACCTATCGGTGAAGATGAAATAAAATACATTTCAAATGATCTGAAAGTTTTTCGAAATAGTAAAAATGACCCAAAAAATATAAAAATGACCTATTTGTTCAAAAGTAAAAAAATGCAATATAAGAAATCAGTTTTTTACGTCGATATTAACATAGAAAGGATTTCTATATTAATAACCATCGTCTTAATGTGAAAAATAAGAATATGACTTTTCACCAACATCCTCCCCCTACTGATAACACATGTAGGTTGTAGATCAGCTTTTATACGAAACAGCTGTTATGATTGCAGCGTAAGCTGAAACCCTCTCGTAGTGGTCAGTGACCTCGACAAGATTGTTAGGGTAAGTCTAAAAAAGACTGAATAGTACAAGTTCAAGATTGGAGTATCCCACAATTTTAATTCTAATTACAAATTTCCCTATCAAGTCTTTTTTTTTTAAATTATGTTTTATTTAACGACGCTCGCAACTGCAGAGGTTATATCAGCGTCGCCAGATTTGCCGGAATTTTGTCCCGCAGGAGTTCTTTTACATGCCAGTAAATCTACTGACATAAGCGTGTCGCATTTAAGCACACTTAAATGCCATCGACCTGGCTCGGGATCGAACCCGCAACCTTGGGCATAGAAGGCCAGCGCTATACCAACTCGCCAACCAGGTCGACATCGTAAGTCTTCCAAAGTCAGATTTAAGACACTGGAAAAGATTAAAAAACGGGCTCTTAAGTGTTGTCGGAAAAATTCACCATTAAAATGGGACACACTCACGGACAGGAGAACGCGAATTCGATTATGCGCACTGTTCAAAACACACAGAGGTGAGCCTGCCTGGAGAGAAATAAAAAATAGGTTGCAGCCGCCAAATTACTCTTCAAGGAACGACCACTCATATAAATTGAGGGAAAGAAGGCAGAGGACGGACACTGGAAAGTTTTCTTTTCTCAATCGTACTATCAGGGACTGGAATGCTTTACCTGCAGACTTACTAAAGGCTTTACCAATAACCAAAAATGTATTTATAAATAGGCTTAAGGACTTTACTATTAGACGGTAATTATACACAGTACTTAAAGGGTGTAAATGATATGTTGTTATTGAAGTGTTGTATCAGTGAAGAAGTATGTTGTCAGTGAAGTGTGTTGTATCAGTGAAGAAGTATATCGTGTCAGTGAAGTGTGATGTGTAAGTGAAACGTGTTCCTGTCAGTGAAGCTGTATAGGTTATAGTGGCAGTGCAAAGTATTTGAACAGTGAAATGTTTTTGAAGTGTTAGTGAAATCAGGATAGAATCAGTGAAATGTGTCGTAGTTCCAGTGCAGTGAGTGAGTTGACAGAGAAATGAGTGTAATGTTGAAAGGTACTTGTGCAGATATGAACATATACTCGTGAGTTTTAGTTCGATCTTAGTTTTAAGATACAAACTAGAATATTTCAAATGTTATTTTAAGTGATCGTTTCATTTAATTTAGTATATTCCCTGTTGTTATTATTATTATTATTATTATTAGTATTATCATTAATTGTATTTTTAATTAATAAGTTTATTATTGTCATTATTGAGTGTAATTAGTTACCACTGCCACCGGGTATATACCCATTGCAGTGTGAATAAATACATACATACAAGTGGGGACGTCTCTTAAATTTTTTTTTGTACGTTATTTTACGACACTTTATCAACATCTCCGGTTATTTAGCGTCTGAACGAGATGAAGGTGATAATGCCGGTGAAATGAGCCCGGTGTCCACCGCCTAAAGTTACCCAGTGTTTGCTCATATTGGGTTGTGGGAAAACCCCGGAAAAACCTCAACCAGGTAACTTGTCCCAACCGGGAATCGAACTCGGGCCACCTTGTTTCGCGGCCAGACGCGCTAGCCGTTACTCCACAGGTGTGGACGCGTCTCTTAAATGATATGCCCCAAATCTAGTAAGCGAATCCTCCATCTCCAAGCAAAAGTCCTGTGAAATAAAACAGTCTATCTAGGCATTACTCTTGAATATGACACATGCAACAACTCCAACGAATAAGTGCCCTGGTTCGCATAGGGTATTGTGCATAGAGAGGAGCTACTGATTGAGTTCTGTTGCCATGGTGCGCAGAATTACAGTTGTTGATGCAGATGGTTCGTGGACGAGATACTAGTCCTTAAGACAGCATTTATTTTTGCTTTAATGTATTTAAATTATTTATTTATATCTTGTGTATAAGAAAAGAAGCAAGTATTATTTTTGTTTGTTCAGGCCAGGTCTCGCCTATTAATAACCCACAGGTGATTGGCGATAATATTTCTACATGACTGGTATAACGAAAATTATTAACGGATGTCATTTAACATTTGAAATAATCAATTAAAAAAAAAAAGCTTTTCCTGTAATAGGAACCGAATTCTCAGTCTATGGAACAGAAGACTGACTCCTACCCCTATGCCACACACCTCTTAAAGTTGACTACACTGTAGACAGAAGACTTACAATAAATAAACATTGCCTTCAAGTACAGTTCGTTTACATGTGTAAACTAAACTTTACATTCTAATGACAAAGAATCCGCCCATTCCTTTGCCGCAAAGTGTATTCATTAAGGAAATATTCTCCTCTCTCTCTTTAATATGGTGGCTCTCAACTTTTCAGAGACCGCGCCAGGTAAATGGTTTCTCTAAAAGGCGAGGGCAAACAAATTTACTCGTTAATACCTTCCCAATTTTTTTATATTCATACATTTCACTAACATAAATATTAATAATTAAGTATGGCGTACGTAATATTAAGGCTTAAAGCCCATCAGTGGTTGAAACTCAGGAAAAATTTTTCTTTTTTATTTTCAGTGCATCTTTCTTACGCTAGGAGACTCCAGTAGGTTTGTTGACTAAATCGGAATGTTTTGTGTTGAAGATCTCGAAAATGTTGCGATGGCTTCATAGCTTCACTTCCCAAAACAGTAGCACAAGACACACTGAGGTCGTGGCAATTGGTATGATACAAACTTTTAAGTGCTTGTCCGTGTACTTAAGTGTGAATCCAGACTTTTTCTTCTGCGCGTTGCTAGTTTTTCCCTCCATTTGTTTACTCTGGAGATCGCTCTGTAGACTTCGAATCGCTAGTTGTTGCTCACAAACATCAGTACGAAATATCTTAATATCAAAATAAAGCGAAGTCCCTTGTCTTTTATTCATATTAACATTTAAATCTGTACGCCTATTACTTAAAAAAAGCACACACAGAACAGTGGGCTTTGAAACAAGCACTTAACATTCTACAATGCGAGCTTGCGAAGACACAGTTTCCACTATGACTTTTTCATATCAAGAACGGAGACATATAGGCTTAATTTTCAATTTAAATGCAATAATTTTGTTCATACTTTCCGGCTAATATCAGTCAGTGACATCTGCAACAGAGATATACTTCGTTGAGTTTTGAAAACAGAGGATTCGCCGACCATTCTTGTAAACGGTTTGCGGGCAATTTTTAAGAGCTGTCATAAACAGCGTGGTATTCTCTTTTCCGAATATTGAAAGCTTTTTAAGTCAGAGAAACTGCCGATCATTAAAAAATAAGTGGCTTGGTCATAGAGATTTGCTACAGAAATGTCATTTAATCACATTTTAGAGCTTACAGTTCACAGACGAACTGGATCTGCACTTATCGACACGATCACAAAAATTATTCGCATAAGAATATCAATCAATCTTCTTAATGTATCCAGCTGTTTGCTGACGACATAAAGTCCACGGTATAATCTTTTCGCTGTAAGAAAAATCCTAATGTAAACAATAGCACGTGACTGAAGTGAGGCTTCATTGGCTGCTGTTTGGCGTCATAGATTCTCAGTACGTGTTCCCGCCTACTGTTGTACATTCTGTTTCATGTTAAACATTTCCCGTTACTCGTCAAGTAGGCCTAACCTCACTACTATGCATTCGTTTGCCTAGGAAACATTTTATAATTACTGGTAATTAAATTATTTTTAAGTCTTATGTCTTCACAATGGACAGTTGAGGATGCAGAAGTCATACTTCAGTACCGCGTGCTTACGTGAACAACTACGAGCTCAAGTGACGCCAGCTTGTTACAAGAACAGACTACCTCGGTATTACTGTTGGTATTCATCCGCGTTCATAGTACATAACAAAATATAAAAGTAGTTTTTCTTTTACATAACGTCTTACATATGAGTGAAGTTAAATGTTTAATTGTATTTAAGAACTAGAATTCAATTTTTTTATTTTCAAATAATACAAGACTGTGGTTTTCAAATACGAACTATATTTTCCTGCGTCGTGTGAGTGTTTCGACTGGGAGCCAATCACGGGTATGACAGCCACGTCCTCATGTTTACATTAGAATTTTTCTTACAGCGAAAATAGTATAGTCTATTCAGTTGTTGTTTTTCACGAGAAATGAGGGGTATTTTGATCGGTGTTCATTCTAGATGCATGTTGCTAGTAGCCAGAGTTGGGGTGTAGTCAATATGTACTGCAGGACTGTGTCTTCTGCATTTTAATTTACTTGTTTTGTGGTTTATGGATGGACAGTATAGAAGAATGTGTTCCAGATCTTCATCATGATTATTACACCACAGACAAGTAGGATTATCAGAAATGTGAAATCGGTGTAGGTACAATTGTGTGACAATGTGACCTGTTCTGGCTCTTGTTAAAAATGTTTGAATATATCTGGGCAAACACTGGTTTAACGGTTTCTAGTCTTTGTGCGTGCGTACATGACTCTTAAGATCCTCTAAATGTAAACAAGATATGCCACAGACACCGCATTTAAATGGGTCTTTACACTCCCCACAAAGGTGGAATCGAGAATTTATTCTGACGGCCAGCGACTGTGAGAACAGTTTGCCACACTTATCGCACGGGAAGAGTTTCACTTCATTGTGAGTCAGCAAATGTGCCTTGAGCGCAGATTGTTTTGCGAAGCACGTCCCACACACTTGGCATTTGAATGGCCTCTCGCCGGTATGTGTACATAGATGGAGCTTGAGATATGACAACATGGAGAAACATTTCCCACAATAATCGCATTTGTAAGGCTTCTCACCAGTGTGCAATCGAGCATGTCTTCTGATTGTTCCCGAGAGCGAGAAACATTTTCCACACACGTCGCATATGTACGGCTTTTCACCAGTGTGTATACGTAAATGGGCTTTTAGGGTTGACGAATTCGCCAAACATTTCCCGCAGATATCGCATTTATATCTCTTATCGTCGTTACGTTTGCAGACATGACTCTGGAGATCTGGTAACAATTTGCCACAAGTGTTGCACTTCTGTGAAGATTCGCCAGCGTCTTCAGCCTGCAAGTTTCTCTCTCCTTCGTAAATCTGCGTGTCGTAAGCAGAATTCCCTGCCGAGACAGAATTCCCAACTCTTGTGGGTTTGTCCGGTGCTGCGTGTCCGTCTCTCTTCAAAGTGCTGTAATTGAGAGATTACAGCACTGAAGGTGATGACATCACAGTAACAGTATATTACGATACAAGGTTAGCAAGTGTTCTTACAAAATCGAGGGTTTTCATTTTCAGATTTTGTAATGCACGTCACAAATGTGTACTGTACATTATTTTTTCCACGATAATATATTTTGAAAATAATATTGTTAAAAATTTTAATGTATAGTACGTATATTACATTCTAAACAGCTGACTGATGGCTAGCAGTCTGGCCAACGTACAAACTACACCATCAACTTCAATGTGAAGGAATAAAAATGAATCAGGTACTTGTAATATTTCATGTTCATAGTAAAAGAGAGGGCAAACGAAATTTCGAGACAAGATATTTCTAGTAATATTAAAGACATAGGATCACTAAAATACTATAGAGAGGTTAAGCAGTTTTGGGAACAGGAAGAATATGTTAGACTAAATTCAAGGGAAGAGAGAACAGGAATGGCATGGTGGAGATTAGGTATCTGGAGACTCAAGAATAGGAGAGGGAACGTAGAGAAGGATAAATGTCCTTTGTGTGGACTAGCTGAAGACGCAATGCATATTGCTTTAAAGTGTCAGGCAACGAATGATTTGAGACACAGTTGGGTGGATAAAAAAATTCTACAAATAAACGCTATAGTAGCTTATAAAAAGTGAATGGTCACCTAAACGCCAGCAATCTGCGTTAAAATTAGATGGGAAGAGAAAGTCAAAGCTCTAACGGAGATGGAATTATAAATGTTGAGTAGTCACACGATAAGAAACTACGAAGAGTAGTCAATGGAGTGACAGAATAATTCTTAAAAGAGTAGGAGTTTTAAATAAAAGAGGTATACTTATTAGTTGTTTATTATTATTACTTTCATCATTATTATTATTATTATTAGTATTATTATTGTAAACATAAGATACTTAAAAGTTCAAATGTATTAATTTTTTGTTATATTTGTATAGAGAGAGATGGCGGATTAAGAATTGGAATACATCTAATCCGCCATGACGTGAACAATGATTGATGAAATAAATAAATAAATAAATAAATAAACATTTCGTGTTCAATGGGAATAATTTTTTTTTCTTTTGGTTAAGTGAAGTTTCAGTTGTTTAAATAAATTTCAATACATTTCAAATGTAGTAATTTGTTATGTATAATGTATATTAAATAATTAACAATACCTTTTGCGTATGAATTTTACATGCATGGTAGGATTGTAGCATATATAGAAGGGAATGGTTTTCATTACAGCTCTAAAGCAGTTACTTGTAATATTTCAACATACTTATCTAGATTGACAACTGTGAAATCAACAATGGCAGTTTGCTATAACAACAAAACACACTATCGTGGAAAAAAGTAACAAACAACATGGCAGTAAAATTGTCCAGTGTTGTAAAATGCTAAAGGTAGAAGACTAGAGATTAATTTAGAACCAAGTTCTCAAATTGAACTACTGAGATTACGTCTTGGTCGCGTTGTGTCGTACTGAACTCTGTTTACATTAATCTAGTTCAATTCTCATTTTAATTTTGAAAAGTGGACATTGCAATACAGAAAAACAAATGAATTACGAAATTCGTTTGCTCGTAGGATAATACGGAACAAAACGATCCAGCTTTCAGCATCCTGTGACAATATAGTGACTGCACAGAATGAGTAAATTATGGATGACACTGTAGCTAAGAAACAAGATTTGCAAATTTCTCGCAAAAGATATATATATATATATATATATATATATATATATATATATATATATAATAGAAAATAAAAAAGGCGATTCAGTTACTTCCAAATCTAAAGAAAAGACGTGGAAAGAAATTCTAACTGAATTTAAAGCTATGAATATATCTGAAGCCTGTATATCCTCCCACACAATGTTTATTATTGTTTTTTTATAAAGTCGAAATTCGTTAAATTATTAACAATTCCAAGCACGTTTATTTTCAAATGGTAAAGAATAACAGACGTTTATGCCATCCTAGCATTATAAACAGGTTGTTGCTACATCGAAAATCGTGCGTAATTGGCTTATTATAGCATGTGTGGCAATAATAGCAATGACGTAATAATGGAATGCTTGCTATCTTGGTTATCACTTCTACGTGCGATGCAACAAGAAATGAATTGCAGGACAGATGGTAACGTGCCATTATTGAAAATCTTTAACAATTTTGTATATGTTTTGTAATATCACATGGGCACAACACGTATGTATGTATGTATGTATGTATGTATGTATGTATGTATGTATGTATGTATGTATGTATGTATGTATGTATGTATGTATGTATGTATGTATTAGCACTACTTGACTGTTGCATGGGAGTTCACACTCTTTTCCTATACATCATGGTAAAACTCAACTATGAATATCCTATGCTATCACTGAACTGAACCAGAGAAATAGACAAAAATTAAATATATGCACATCACACTCACCTCTCAGTCAAGACTTCAGATTCTTCTTGCATCACTTCCAGCTTAGCCTCTTCTTTTACAGTGACGAAGTCAAATGTGTCTGCCTGAGAATAATAAATATTTTAAAGGCGAAGACAGACTGAAAGGCTGAGGATTACTGACATACAAACTAACTGAAAACGTTGCGGGAATCACACTCCTTGTCAATGCAATTTGTAATCACGCACGCACGCACCCACCCACCCACGCACGCACGCACACACACACATATTTTGTCCTCATTTTCGCAGAAGTTAAAAATCCACAACATAGCCTATGTAACTCTTTCTCAGAAACGAAGAAAGCTAGAAGCATTAAATTTATAATATATAAGAAACACTGAAGACGAAATGGCCCATCACGAAACATTACGAGTAGAGTTCTATGGGGATGTACTTTCGTGGCAAAACAGAATAACATCGAAACGGTCGCCATAGCAACAACCAATAGCACCACTCACCTCAGGCTCAAACTTCAAGGAAGAAAACGTATTTGGCTCTACAGATTGCTCAGCTTTCACCTCCCATTTGACATCACAGTTCGAGGTGTTGCACTGCACTGCTATCTGTCCCTGCAGATTACAAATACATAATAATTTATATCTGTACACACACGGGATACATCACAAGGTTCAATGTTGGGCAAAAATCGGTAAAACTGAGAAAACGGCCCAGCTGTTTGACATTCTAACACCTCTGGAAAAAAAAAAAAAAAAGGTGATCAAGATGAAATCTCATTTCTCATTTTCTCACTGCCAAGTAGGTGTAAAGCAGTCCTCAATAGAAGTGACATAACTTTGGCATTAAAATCATAAGACAATTCGACAGAAGAACTAGACCAAAGAAAACATTTTTTTTTTCTTTATGCTCGACCATGCCGAATTATACACCTGGTAGCAGTCTTTTAATGCATGTCATTAAAATACACCTATTCATTAAAGTTCAGGTTTTCGATTATTCTCGGATATGCAATCGAAAGACAACGAGGGAATCGTCACGGAGGCTGGAAATCCAATACTGTCGCAGAAGGTTATGTTCTGTTACTATAATAATTAGCGTTAATTGTAAATAATATTCAAATAAATTCAATTAGTCATCTCGTTTTCCAATTCTAAATCAATTTCCAGATTATATCAAAATCAGTTCATGTTATTCTCTAGATTACATCAAGGTCAATGACATTGTTCCTCAGAAAAAATCAATACTTTCGCGTCTGCGCACATCTCACAATTTACGAGCTATGCTTCCGATCTTCAGTCAGATAGAAATAATTTCAAGTCAGAAATATGGTCGAGCATAAAAAGTCGTATGAAACTTGCCTATAATGGTAATTAAGACGCTCGTATGAAAATTATTTAACTCGCTTGCGTTTGTTTCATAAACATACTCTCGTCTTAATTACTATCATTATAGGCTCGTAGCATAATGTACTATTAACAATGCGCACTACAAATAGTACAGAGTAATGAACATGAGTGGCTTTACTTTTCGGCACCCAATACCATTCTATACTTTCCACCAGCTCTGATTGAGGTTCTGGCTGATATATATATATCTATTATCAGACAGCACATCTCACTTGGAGATATGTGTCAGAGGAAGAAATGCATCAGAAGTCTGATTAGTGTAATATGTAGCTAATCGGCGAAGTATGCAATGGAGGGGGACAGGAACTGACTACCATACCCCATATCTCCTGGCCTACATGCCTCATTAATGCTGCCATATTGGTATCACTTGTGAGGTTCAGACCTGTCTTTGGACAGTTGACTGAACAATAGTTTTCACAGCCTAACTTACAACTCATAGTTTTTTTTTTAGTGTGCAGTCATACACAATTCGAGCTGCAAAAAAAAAAAAAAAAAAAAAAACCAAACAAATGTTGGGGATGTAATAAAAACACAGCAAAATATGTGAAAGCAATAGTTTAATATTTATGAAAATCTACACTGTATAAGCTACTTGATACAGTAGCAAAGTAAAAGTAATATAAACAATTATAGAAGAATTATGTAGAAAAACAATCTTGGAAGACTCATCATTAGTTTAGCGCTCTTCTTATTTGTTGTTGTGACGTCAGCCTATTGCGAACTGTCTTCTTGCTCGACATGGCTGAACATGCCAGTGAAGCATTACAAATTAAACTGTCTAAAGATACTAACTCACCGTGTTGGCAAAGGCGTCTTAATGAGGAAAACTCTAAATTTCTCCATTTCCATAAAAATTATAAAATCTGTTTATATGTCAATTATACTTCCATTTCTCAGCATTAAAATAAACCACGATTTTGATCATTGGGTGAAAGGGTTTCGGAGCTACAACAGTTTAAAGTTGCTAATTTTATAAAAATACGATAAATTTAAATATTTTTAATTTAAACACTATAAAGTTCTGATGCCTCAAACTTTGCACAAAGCATTGTATCACAGTTGTCAACGGACAGAAAAAGTTTCATTGTATTTAAAATTTGGAAGGTCAATTTTCTCTATATTTCAGTCGATTTGAGATGGAATAGCTCGACATGTTTTGCTATTAATAATCGCTTCTGCTGTAAAGACGATATCAATGTCATATACAATACTATGAAGGGGTTTATCCCCTGTTACCTCATTTTCTCGCGAAACTCTTCGAAAGTGCCATAAGGGAAAAACTGGTGGCTTTTAAACAATTGCCATTTTTTTATAGGCGAAGTCTTAGTTAAGAAATCACACCTCATAACATTGTATTAAGAATTTATTATGTAGTAGTGTAACTGTAACCTAATATAAATAAATACAAAGGCAAAAAATATTCGAATTCTTATGACATCAAAGCAAAGTCCATTGATACGTACCTCAGATAGATGGCTTGTGTGTTCTGTATCTGCATTATTAATCGACTGTATAAGCAAAGGGTCGAACTCAGGTTCTGTCTTGATCAGATCCATTACAACTGAAACAACAGCGTCAAAAAGTCGTAATTGTCTAGTTTACATTCTCGAAATATTTTTTTTTCGGAAAGACCGATGCTACCTTAAGGTACAGGAAGATTTCGCTAAGATTAATCCAAAAGTAGGAATCATGATAAAGAATATTCTGAATGGAGATCATACTGCGAAATTCCTTGTGGTGAGGTTACGGACCCGGAAAAAGAAAACTTTATGGACCGTAAGAAACAAATATGAAACTTGAAATGTCCGTCCATGGAGAGCTACAATTTCCGGTCAACAGAACAAATTGAAAAGGGCTACCACTAATTAATGTAATAAGTCCCTAGAAAACTTAATTCCGTATTATGTGCAATGTAGATAAGCTACACAATTGCGAAAAAAAAAAAAAGAATAACCACTTGCTATTTGAGGCGTGTTGGAAATGCTCTCATTGCAGGTTCAAATGTGCCCCTCCTTGAATTAAAAGCGAAACTCATACACCTACAGAAGGCCGTATGCGTCAGGCAGAACCTGAGCTATATTGTAAATGTGGAGAACAATGATTGACTACAATAGAATTAATGCCGGTAATTATTTATTTAGCTCATACCGCATTTTCTCGAAGAAATTTATTCAGAACAGCTTGATCTGAGAAAAAGTCTAAACTACTGAAATTATGAGGAAGGCAAGAATTTTAACTAGTAAATAACTACATTAAAGAACAATAATCTTCGGTACACTTCAGTGTGTGGTATAGTTGGCACAGGATGACTGAAGTTGCTGTATTTGTGACATGCCATATTTGACACATATTAGCGGTACTGTGTAAGCGCGGGGATTGTTTTGCATTGTTTTTTTACCGTCCGCCGATGTATATTTTCGTAAAAAATCGCGTGTTGAAGGTTAGAAAATTACTAAATTGTAAAACTATAAAAATTTGTAAAAATTGTAATTGTAATGTTGCAAAATTTTGACTTGTTCCACATCTTAAAGCTTCATTGCTCATGTAAGATCTATGGAAGAAAATGAATGAATGAAATGGAATAGGTTAGACTAGATGAGGGGATAGATAAGTGGTAGGAGACCGAGGACTCTGACAAAGTTAGTTATTTAGTATTGTTTTATGCTCAATTTTAGCTGATACTACGTTTTTGCGAAGCCAAATCCAGCAGTTCGAAATAAATAAATTTTGTCGAAATAACGCGCCATTATCTGAAGTAAATAATTACCTTAATGTCTTTTCTACTCGTTTATTTACACACAGGCAATCACAAGCACATCCTAGCGAAATATTTGTGGACAAAGTAGTGCACCACATCACAATGAAACGACAGTCATTTACACAGGTATAATTTCCTTGGTACGAGCATTACAACATGCATAAACATTAAAAAACAATTTGTAATGTCTTACGCACGTGTGGCACCGATCAAAGCGCGTTTTTATGCAATGACGAGACAATACAAGTTGGAGAGATATACAATAAAATTACATCTTTTGTAACTTACAGCCTACACAGACGAAGTCGAAAACTTTGCAAGCTGCTTACCTTAAATTGTTTACGAATACTGATTTGTAAGATATTTACACTCGTAGAGAAAGGAGCTGAAAACTTATGAGACACGTAATAACTTCAATAAAAGTATTACGTCGGCAGAACAATTATTCAAAACATGACACTGCCTCCTTGATAAGTTGCGCGCAAGTGACTGGCGTACAAAAAAGGAACAGCAGGATGAAGGGAAACAAAGGAACCCGAATTACGATGCAACTATTGCTTTTGTAGATATATGTAAGGCGTTACACAATATTAGCCACTCTCATTTACCGGGAAAAAACTCGAAAATTCCCCTTCCAGTTTAAAAATTATTATTATTATTATTATTATTATTATTTTATTTTTTTTTTTTTTTTACTAATGGTTGGTACATGAACTTTTCGTCACTGACACATGTAAAGCCAGTTGTGTAGACCAATTTACCGTAAGAGTCGTCGCACAGCGAGTCGCTCATTCTTGCAAGAGGTTGTGAGGAGAAATGGCGGTCATATTGAACATATTATTCCTTAGGGAACGTATTCCAGTATATAATGATTAATTCTGTACTCCTACAATATAAATGAATATGCGTTATGTGTAAAAGAATTGGTATGACATTTCATGAGCCACCCTACACTTATTGCAAGAACACACTACATCTTTTCTCTCTAAAGTGAGAGTATCACCTTGCAGTCCACGCCTGTGGAGTAACGGTTAGCGCGTCTAGCCGCGAAACCAGGTGGCCCGGGTTCGATTCCCGGTCGGGAGGTTTTTCCGGGGTTTTCCCTCAACCCAATATGAGCAAATGCTGGGCAACTTTCGGTGCTGGACCCCGGACTCATTTCACATTTCACCGGCATTATCACCTTCATCTCATTCAGACGCTAAATAACCTAAGATGTTGGTAAAGCGTCGTAAAATAACCAACTAAAATAAAAAAGTATCACCTTGCATCCTTGTTACCAACGCAGCTTCAACATTGTCTATACAATCACATGGTACGTGTTTTGAAAATTGTAAATAATTTGTCCTGTTTTCTTATGAAGAGTCATGCACTTTCTAAATTAATATTTAATAATAGTATTACTCACCAGATATTTGGTGATCCAAAATGGGATACGCAATATTTTTCTGGTAGTATAACACAGATAATTTAATAGGAAAATGGATCTAATCGCATTATATTTACATCTTTCATAAATAGAAGAAACAGACTTATTATGTACGAGTACATCACTTTAACTGAATGCCTACTGCCCTGCGTTTTTCGTAAGTCACATATTGTCAGCCATTTTACACTCTTAACGGGATAGTAGGCTATGTGACCTGAACCTCTTACGCGGGAAGATGTCCATCTTCTACGTATTTATCCGAAATATTAAAAAAATAAAAAAAATACTATTAAGGAGAGCTAAATCTTCAAGGAAATATTATTAAAGGAAGAGATACGTAATACAGTGACGGTACTTAGGATTCATTTTTTTTAACGTTGGAAGATTAATTCTTAGGGCTATACTACACGAACGCTAAAAACGTTGCGTTGACAACGTTCTTTTATAGGAACTTAGTTTTTGGTAATATGATTGCTTGTATAATTGCATGACTATACTACACAAGCGTTAAAAATGCTGCGTTTGGTTGCGTTGCTTCGACGTTGAGAAGTTTCAACGCAGGAGTCTGCGTTGGCAACGCCATCTTTTGCAAACGTATTCATACTACATGTGCGTCACCAACGCAACGTCAATAACAGACTGGATATTGTGAAGCAAATGCAGATTTTACTACCTACTCTTGGTGAGAATGAAACCATTTCGAATATACCTCCACCTAAACAAGAAGACATACCGGATGGTATTATTTCTCAGGCTACTTCGGGTAATGTAGACGATACCCAAACAAAATCGGGACCATCTCTTCGCTCGACAGGGACAGGAAGAAAAGAAAAATCTGAAAATATTCTAGTAACTGCAACAAGGGTTATTACAAATATATCAGAGAGCGTGGCCATACAAAGACAAGACAAAGAGAATGACAAGGATGCAAACAAAGCTTTCCTATTATCATTTATCAAAATCATGGACAATTTACCTCCAGAGCTTGCAATTGAAGCCCGTTTCAAAGTTTCGGAAGTGTTCAGAAACCTGCTTGTCGAGCAACGGGCAACATCAAGAATGTCCCAATTGTCAGATACATTGCCGTTGAATGTTATTGCCGATGGTTCAAATGATTCTGAGTTCATTGTTAATTTCAGTCAGTACGATTTTTGCAGCTTGTAATGTTCTTAATTTTCAACATATTATGCATGAAATAAAAATATAATCATTACAAATTAAGGCAAATTTTATTACTTACCTTAATGTTACTACCAGCTTTTCGACAGGATGAATTGATTTCCTCACTACAATATCAGTTTTCCTAATTTTATCAGAAATTAAATTCAAAAGATCATGAAAACTTTTTATTGATGTTCCGTAATAGAGAAAAAAAACTTGTCGGAATACTGTCGGTGATTTTCAAATGCAGTAGGTATAAAACTTTCCTGTCGAAAGTCTCTCAATGTTTGCGGGATGAATTCGCCATCTCCTTTTCCTCTTTTTTTGAGACAGACTTATAAATTGAACACATAGCAGAGCTACATATGCAACTTGTATAACCCATTGCAGTTCTGAAACCAAACACAGCGTCCCTAACGCAACGTGTAGTTTATACACTTTTCATGCGTTATCAACGCCTGTCAACGCAACATTTTTAACGTTCGTGTGTTACAGCCCTTAATATGACTACCAGTGGGCCAACCTATAACCCCTGATCATATAATATCAGCTTGACTATTCCCATGTTATGAAATAACAACCTATAAAAGAGGGCAAAGAGAACTACCACTAAGATCTCCACTGTCGAAAATCAATTTTTTGGTAACCACTAAGGTGTACTGCAAGCTTTTACTTCATGCAATTCCATCAAGTTAATACGTGACTTCTTTCGCAATCGCTAGATGGCAGCATAGTGAATAATGAAAGTTGTCTTGAATATGTCATATATGATGAAGGCTATAGGCCTACCCTACGTCTTTTCTTCTAGTAGGTTATTTTACGACAACATCTAAGGTTATTTTAGCGTCTGAATGATATGAAGGTGATAATGACGGTGAAATGAGTCCGGGGTCCAGCACCGAAAGTTACCCAGCATTTGCTGATATTGGGTTGAGGGAAAACCCCGGAAAAAACCTCAACAAGGTAACTTGCCCCGACCGGGAATCGAACCCGGGCCACCTGGTTTCGCGGCCAGTCGCGCTAACCGTTACTCCAAAGATGTGGACTTCCCTATGTCCTAGGCAACATTGTACAAATCCAAAAGGAATTCAAAATAATTGAAACTTAGCTACTTTATTTGCTAAATCTATCAACCCTACAGTAGAGTTTAATTTCTGAAATAATAACAAACAAATTAACGTTTCTTTAGCAATAAGAGCCGGATGATTAAAGCTATTTTTAGAAACAAATTTAATTTCTGACATACCGATATGATGAACGCAATGAAAGACGTCTTCCAATGCTTTGGTTAATTTCTCAGATGAAAGTATGTTACTTATTCCCAAACGAAGAACGAAAAATTCACTTAATGCAGGCAATAAGATTATATTTCACAATCTGAATTTTCGTTAATTTGGGTGAATTGGAGTGGCACGGCAGCCTAGATCTTCATCATGTACCTACGTACAACCCAGGCCAGTAGTATTTAGTGGTTGTTATTAGGATGATTCAATACTAATTGTGGCACCTATTTTGGCAGATTCGTAGATATTATTTTAAAATAAGGTAATACCATGAAGTGTAAATATTAAGGAGCTGTAAGGTGAAAGGATAAGACATCTTTACCGCCCAGGAGCTGATAATGAAAGCATCAAAGTGGCCTAGGTTGCACTTCGTTTTCTTATATCTTAATTAAAGAAGCAAATTTTCGAACATAGAATTCTTGTAAGAGGTGACCTGGATTGTCTTGAGCATTGCTTACGAGATTATACAAGCTGGCGCATAGCGCTTGAAATACGAGTCTGAAGTGGTTCCCTCGTAATGCCAATTCCGCCGCTCGGAGCGCTGTTCTAGACTAAATATTCATAGCAGAACACTTAAATGACATTGACATTTGGGGCATTTAAGGACTCACCATTGCTTATTAAATGCTTCGTACAATATTTTATGAACAATAGACGTAATTTCCAAACTTATACGCCTCAATTATATTACAATAAAAAGGCTGTCAGTCTTGATATTAAAAGATATTACATAGACTATTATAAACTAAGGTACTACTTTCTGTTGTTCAATTCATACACAGTACCTTTTCGGAAATAATGAAAGAAACTTTATTTTACATGAACACTGTAGTCTACCCTTTTCACATATTCATTTATTATTATTATTATTCCAATGAATTAAGGTACTGTATTATCTTCCATTTCCCTGACTTCATAATTTAATCATTTGTAAGTAGGCCTAACTTATCCCTTTCTTTTTTTAAAATATATTGACGTTGAAGTGTTATGATTTTTACAAACTGCAGTCACAATACATGATTAGTACAAATGTGCGATTTTTCTTGCACAACTTGCAGCGGTGAAATAAATATCTAATAGGCCTGTTGATTAACCTGTTACTTACAAATGGCTTTTAAGGAACCCGCAGGTTCATTGCTGCCCTCACATAAGCCCGCCACCATCGGTCCCTATCCTGTGCAAGATTAATCCAGTAGTGGGTAGTAGTAGCAAATGCTATGATATTTTAGTGTGTGTAATAATAATAATAATAATAATAATAATAATCCGTGGCGCTACAGCCCGTGGAGGGCCTAGACTGACCAGCCGGCTGCTGGCCTCACGCCTACATGCCGAAACAGAGGTGGACGATCATCCAACCACAATGGAGGTATCGTGTGGTTAGCACGATGATCCCCCAGCCGTTATAGCTGGTATTCGCAACCGGATTTCGCTACCTATCGTAGCTCCCCAAGTGCATCATCACGATGCTGAGTGGGCACCGGTCCCATACACTGGCCGAAATTTCATGAGAAAATTTCTTCTACCACGATGATTCGAACCAGCGTGCATTCCGTAACGCGAGTCCTAGGTAGGATGCCTTAGAATTCGACGCCACGGCGCGGGACAATAATAATAATAATAATAATAATAATAATAATAATAATAATAATAATAATAATTTATTTAGCATACAAGATGAATCATAGTCTTTTGTTATTTCATATATAATGGCAATGCAGTGTTTGAGGGTATGAAAGTAAAAAAAAATGTATTTTGGGGGTACCTTAACAACAGTCACGTTGCCAGGATCAGAGCAAGGGGGGTTCGGGATTAAAAAATGGGGTGCGAGCTGTAATAATGTAGTACATAAAAAATCCAAAATGTTCTTTCTTGCACTTGCGCGAATACTATACATGTTTATTATTATTATTATTATTATTATTATTATTATTATTATTCTTGCTCATCACATCCATTACGATACACTATGGGACGTAGTTGTTTTTTCACATTCAAGAAATTGTTTGTTTTTGTTCTTCAAAATAATTTATGCCTAGTATTTTGTTAAATGTTAAATGTTATGTTTTATTTAACGACGCTCGCAACTGCAGAGGTTATATCAGCGTCGCCGGATGTGCCGGAATTTTCTCCCGCAGGAGTTCTTTTACATGCCAGTAAATCTACTGACATGAGCCTGTCGCATTTAAGCACACTTAAATGCCATCGACCTGGCCCGGGATCGAACCCGCAACCTTGGGCATAGAAGGCCAGCGCTATACCAACTTGCCAACCAGGTCGACTAGTATTTTGTTAATAAATTGCCCTTAGGGGTGCGGAAAGGCGTACTCTGATTTTTTATGGGTTGCTTGCGCACCCTTTCGCACCCCCCTAGCGACGTCCCTGCTTAACAACAAAGATTGAATACCACTACTCTAGTGAATATACTCGTCGTATTAACTGTGGACAGTAATGGAAGGAAATAACTGACTATACAACCTGACAGAAGGGCAGGATATTGTAAAATTTATAAGAGCCCAAAGGATAAGATGGCTGGGACATCTAAATAGAATAATAATAAGAATGTTAAAGGGTAGACTATATTTATAATAGCAGAAGAAAGGTTACACCAAGGTGAGGTGGATGGACAGTATAAATACAGACCTTGAGCCTATGGGAGTGGGAGACTAGACAAATATGATGGATGACAGAGCAAGATGGAAGGCTGTTGTTAAAGAGGCCAAAACCCACCAGGGTTGTAATGCCATATGATGATGATGATGATGATGATGACTATTAGCAGCACTGTAGTGTTAGCTTCTCATTGGATATGCTAACACACGACTTTTCAAGTGTCGCAGTGTCATGGTCGTATGGTGTAAGAAAACGAAGAACAACGATCTGACCACTAGATTTTCCATAATTTTCATCTCAAAAGAATACAGACGTGGACAAATTATTAGCAAAATGGAAGATTTCTGTTACATATTTTTACAAAATATGATTCTTCAGTTTAGACTACAGTTGACATTCTTGCGTATTTCGAAATTATTAGCAAAATTGAAGATTTGTACTGTATATTTTTTTACAAAATTTGACTCTTCAATTTGGACTGCATTTGATATTTTTGCATATTTACAAATTATTAGCAAAATATGAAGATTTTTATGATATATTTTTTACAAAATTTGACTCTTCAATTTGGACTGCAGTTGACATTTTTGCATATTTACAAATTATTAGCAAAATATGAAGATTTTTATGATATATTTTTACAAAATTTGACTCTTCAATTTAAACTACAGTTGACATTTTTGCATATTTCTATCTACTGTAATGATAGAAATATGCAAAATTGTCAACTGTAGTCTAAATTGAAAAGTCAAATTTTGTAAACAGAATTATCATAAAAATCGTCAATTTTGTTAATAATTTGTCCACGTCTGTACATTCTGGATGTACTTTGGCTGTAATAATTTAACTTTCACTATCTTACAGTAGCACGGGAAGAGCTCGAGTGTTGTATAATTTTATCTTTGTATTTGTGAGTTCCTTAAGTTGCTGAATATGAAAATATTAGTTGTCACTGACATAAAAAAGTTTGGATGTATTTATTTGCTCCATAATTTTGGTCTTAATTAATATAGGGGAGACGGTTGTACCTTTGAACATTTTTTGTTTCTTATTTTCGCTGCTATCTAAAGGACTCGAACTGAAGTAGAGTGAAGAGAAAGCTGCTAAATAGCTCTGGTCATAGTTTCGGTTTCATTTATTGCAAAGTGTGAGTTCTGTGAACAAAACAATTTTTTTAGTACCAAAATTAAATGAGTAGCTTAATATCAAAGATGGACATCTGTCATCTCCATAGTTTTGATCTAGAAAGCAATTTTTTAATTCACAATGTTCTCTGTAATATTTAACACAATTTATTTTATAAATATAGTGTTAGAGTTTGCATATGGTTCCACTATAACTGGGAAGAGCATGAAAAATTGTATACAAAACCACAGCTATCTAAATTTCGATTGAGGTCAGATGTCCGTCTTTGATATTAAGCTTCCTGGGTAACGTTCGGTGCTGGACCCCAGACTCATTTCACCGGCATTATCACCTTCATCTCATTCAGACGCTAAATAACCATAGATGTTTATAAAGCGTCGTAAAATAACTTACTAAAAAAAAGATATTACGCTACTCAAATATTCGTTCATTGTTATATATTTTCTAGGAAGAAACCAAATTGTATTTGTGATTATCAATTAAGAACAATGTGTTCTATATCAACCTGTGCATGATGACATACGTTAATTTCCATGATTTATTCGAACCTCTAGTTTTGGCAGCATATATTTGTTTAAACGTGCACCCTCTTCTACCTTTGAACACAAAACATCTTGTACCATGGAACATTGCTTTTATTTTAAGATCATGCCACGAAGTAAGTCTGAAGTTAAGAGGCCCCCAATTGATCCGGATGCCTTGAAGAAAGCTGTTGAAGCCGTTATTGCTCCTCCAGAAAATAAAATCTCAATCAGAGAAGCCTGCACTGGTTTATAATGACTATTACACTCTTACTACGTCATACTACTTTTGACCAATAAAACGATACGAAAGGACGTATTTCAACCAATCATGGCTGCTTATCGCACAATTTTATCGCGTCCCTAGCATTTGTTTAATTTTATCGCATCCCTAGCATTTGTTTAATTTTATCGCGTCCCTAGCATTTGTTTCTTTGCTTGCCAACATTTGAAACTACGCTGGTCTGGACGTCAAAAAAAAAAATATATATATATATATATATAATTACAAACCACTCCAGTCGATGCACAGCAGTTTCAAATATGACTCGCATTGGCATTCAAGAACAAGAATTAATAAAAATCACTGATCATACCTATGCATCTTCTGAAATCCGATTTACAAATAAATGAAGAGCACCATTCGGAAATCCTGAATAAGTTGAATACACCATGTAGGCCTAAATCAACGAGTTACACTTCTATTACGCACACGTCTAATATAACATCAATTGAACCACCAACCACATTCAAATTTGAAAAGTGTACATTCAATAATTATTCCTTTTAAAATTATTTATGTTTATTTTTTATGTCAGCGTCGTTAATTAAAACTTTTCTAACACTTGTGTATATTAGTTAGGTTATGTTATAGCTTCTGCTATATGATATTATGGATAGTCACGTATCAGAGATTGTTTAATATTAAGATTTATTGAAAATCATCTGTCAAGTGACGTTGATTACTGGGATTCGGATAATTGAAGTGGAATGTTGCATTTTAGTAAAAATGAAACTGAATCAACAAAGCCTTCTTGACTAGTAACATTGCCATTGCCATTGTGTATAATAGAGAACTTCTCGACGAGAAGGCATTGCTCACTACTGCCATCTAGCATGCATCTAGCGTAATATTTGTAATGTTGAGATGGTACACTAATACATTTGAAGACAAATGTATTTTCGTAAGTCAATTAATATTTTATTGTATTGGAGTACTTCGTTACTTCTAATCTTTATATACTTTCTTCTAATCGTGTAATAGTCAATTAAATCCCACTCGAGTTTTGATTTTCTGTAGACAAATCAAAACGTCTAGTGAGGTTACTGTTGACAAATACATTTTAAATATGATTATGAGTTTTTACAGCTTTATTCCCACCTATATTCTATGTGTTCCAATTTAGAATAGGGTATGATCCAAGGTACATGAAGCTGTTGTATCTTTGAACACATAACATATCCCCTCATTTTACTTTTTCCATCCTTCAAAGATTTGCGAAACAGGAAAAATAAATACAGAAAATTCTAGAGGAATCTTGAATAATTATTTAAGCATTTTTTGCATTTAAAAATTTCATTTTATATAAAAAATAAAAAATAAAATGAAGTGTGGAAAGTGTTTGAAGGCACAACAGTCTCCCCTAAACCCAATGCAATGCAATATTCAGATAAATGCTTCCCAACATCCTCATGTTACAGTGAATGTCAATTTCCTAACGATGGATGTAATCAAGACGGAACTTGAAGAGCAAGACCCACTGGCTATAGATAACACGGATTTAGAAGATAAGAAGCCTGAATCACAGGTATGCCTATGTTGAAAGTAATTATTTTCTTTTGTTTATTCATGACATCTATAATAATCTATACTAATAATAAATCTGTAGCAGAAATTTTTCTGGTAATTTTCGAAAAATAATTGGTCCTAACATATATAATTAACCACCCTGAAACCGAAAATCGCTTTTTTGAAATTTTTGTTTCTATGTCTGTCTGTCTGTCTGTCTGTTACCTTTTCACGCGATAATGGCTGAACCGATTTCGATGAAAATTGGAATATAAATTAAGTTCGTTGTAACTTAGATTATAGGCTATATGGCATTCAAAATACGTTATTTAAAAGGGGGGTTATAAGGGGGCCTGAATTAAATAAATCGAAATATCTCGCTTATTATTGATTTTTGTGAAAAATATTACATAACAAACGTTTCTTTAAAAATGATTTTTGATAAGTTTTATTCTGTGAAAAATTTTGACAGGACTGATATTTAATGAGATAAATGAGTTTTAAAATTAAAATAACTGCCATCTAAGGCGGTGTATTGAAATAAAAAACAAATGACTTCGTGTATAAGGGGCTATGAAACATAGCCTACAGACAATGTTTCTGTGCTTGTATGAAGTAATATAGGAAGCTAAATTAACCGATTTGTATAATTAATTATTATTTCATCATTGGAAAGTGTAGTTTCTCTAGATGGACATAATGCTATAATGTTATTACAGTAACTTGTGAGTGAATTGACGACAGGTAAGATTAAAATAGCTTCTTATGCACAGAAAACTTGATAGGTTATTCTGTATATTCATTTCCTGTATTTCTTAAAATAATGTTTATGAACATATTCATTTTTATCTCAGAGAATTAACGAACAACGAGAGTGTAGTGATTTAGTATGCAGTAATAGTACGTTAGCTTAGCAATCCATTATTTTATAATTCAAATTTTAACTATGCTCAATTGAATCGTGTTAAAATACATAAAATACATATGCAATAAATGCAATGCAAAAAAATTGGGTAATGAGCCAAGCAGATATGTTGCGCTGTTGTAAAAGTTGTTCCTCCTGAGATTCAAGAGCGCCCACAACAAATTAAAAACTTTCTAATTCGAGTACATCCGTTATCAACACACTTTTTCATAACGTAACGTAACGTAACGTAACATAAAACATAACATAACATAAAACATAACATATAACATAAAACATAACATAACATAACATAACATAACATAAAACATAACATAACATAACATAACATAACAACATAACATAACATAACATAACATAACATAACATAACATAACGTAACGTAACGTAACGTAACGTAACGTAACGTAACGTAACGTAACGTAACGTAACATAACATAACATAACATAACATAATAATAAATCTGTAGCCAAAATTGTTCTGTTAATTTTCGCTTTTCCAAAAATAATTGGTAATAACAATTAAGACACATGTTAAAGGAATTGTCATTGCACCAAATGAGTGGTCTCTGGATCAAAATGATTGCATTTTAATATTTTAAATACAATTAAGTAACATATTAAACGATTTATCCTTCTATCAAACACGAATGTTCCCTGGATCAAATGTCCAATTTTAATTATGTAATTACTTTATATTTATTTCTAACGGGTGCAGCGGAGAGCACGGTTACGGCTAGTATATCATATTACAAAAAAGTGTACGTCTTTCAAATTATATTCAATGCACTTAATTATAGTAATGGAAACTAAGCAAAAATATCTGTGCTAATTGCCATCATGTCACTAGCAATTCTATTTCTTTTTTAAGCTTCTAATAATTGATCACGCGCCCTGATGTAAATAGCGGTTTACAACAAATTGCAGGCTAGTTTATTGTATAAAACACGCATGACTCTTTAATTCTTGTACATTATAGTATAAGTAATGTAGTACATAAGTTCAAAAGGAAAATATTATTTTAGGTGTGCGTCCAGATTGATAACTGTTGAATGTGTAAGTGAAGCAATTTGACAAAAAGTAAATTTCTAAGGCAATCTTTAAGCACAATTGTTTTGTTGCATTCATTGCTTAGGCCTATATTTATTTTTTCCTCCTCTAATGTACACGCAAACAGTTCCCGCGCTTGAAAGTACATCAGACATGGTGATTGTCAGTTCGTTTTCTGATTATCGCTGGACGGAGAGCCACAGAGACACGGGACGAGCCGCTAAATAAGCCCTCACTTCTGCAGTGAAAATAGCTTAATGAAAACTTTACAAAAACTTACCTTATGCCTAACGATGATAGCTCCCTGGCACATTTCACATCTTTGAAACACATTTGCTATCACTCGGCAGAATTTTCTAGACATTCTTCTACATGAATCGCACTTCACACAAGGATAATTAAAACACGCTGTTTCACAGACACTGTACAAAGTCTTGAATAAAAAAGTATATATAAACGAAACACTTCTTATTGCGAACTAACAATTGCCGCATGTGACCTACTTTCAAGCGCGGGGAATGGAGACTACATTGCCACTACTTCCCTTTCTCCCAACCAGAGATAATTGGAATACATTGTTTTTACAGATTTTCATGCAATGTCATTTTATAAATACTAGTAAAAGGTTACTCACACAAAATTAAGAAACACCTGGTATTTCTAAGTATTAATTAGCAGTTATCACTAATACTACCAACGATTACGGAAAACGCGGAATTCTACTTGAAGCAAGTAAAGCGATACGTTTGGAAGTAAATCCCGAAAAGACAAAGTATAAGATTATATCTCTTCACCAGAATACTGTACGAAATGGAAATATAAAAATTGGAGATTTATCCTTCGAAGATTGGAAAAATTCGAATATCTTGGAGCAACAGTAATAAATATAAATGACACTCGGGAGGAAATTAAACACAGAATAAATATGGGAAATGCCTGTTATTATTCGGTTGAAAAGCTTTTATCATCCACTCTGCTGTCAAAAAATCTTAAAGTTAGAATTTATAAAATAGTTATATTACCGGTTGTTCTTTATGGTTGTGAAACTTGGACTCTCACTTTGAGAGAGGAACATAGATTAAGGACCTTTGAAAATAAAGTTCTTAGGAACATATTTGGGGCTAAGAGGGATGAAGTTACAGGAGAATGGAGAAAGCTACACAACGCAGAACTGCACGCATTGTATTCTTCACCTGACATAATTAGGAACATTAAATCCGGACATTTGGGATGGGCAGGGCATGTAGCAAGTATGGGCTAATCCAGAAATGCATATAGTGTTAATTGGGAGGCCGGAGGAAAAAAGATCTTTGGGGAGGCCGAGACGTAGATGAGAAGATAATATGAAAATGGATTTGAGGGAGGTGGGATATGATGATAGAGAATGGATTAATCTTGCTCAGGATAGGGACCAATGGTGGGCTTATGTGAGGGCGGCAATGAACCTCCGTGTTCCTTAAAAGCCAGTAAGCAAGTAGGTATCACTAATACTATTGTCCACACCTGTGGAGTAACGGTTAGCGCGTCTGGCCGCGAAACCAGGTGCCCCAGGTTCGATTCCCGGTCGGGGCAAGTTACCTGGGTGAGGTTTTTTCCGGGGTTTTCCCTCAACCCAATATGAGCAAATGCATGGAAATATCATATGTACTTCGGTACATTAAAATAATATATATAAATTGTTTGTTTTGATTTAGATTTTTCTTTTCGGTTGAAATTTCATCAATTAAAAGCAAATTAACTATACTCAATATGATTAATGAATCAAAGGATATATTATTCGATGCTTTTTCAAGCATATTAACAAAAAACGATAAAGTTAACGAAATGACAAAAAAATTTGTAATGTGTAAGGCTATGGAACTGATACCTCAGAACAAAGATTATGCATACGTTAGGGACACTTACTGGCCCAACATTAAGAAGGCAACTTTGATAAGTACCAATTCAAGTTCACAGTATCATAATATGAATATATTATGTAGCTAGTGAGTGTACTGCCGACATGAATGCCACTTATGATTTGAAAAATTCGGGTTTTTTTTTTTTTTTTTTCAGTTTTACGTTTGATCTATTCGTAAATTAGTGTCGTTTTGTATTTAATTTGTAGGCTAAAGTTGACAATGTCAGAAGAACTGGCAGTGGAGGAGGAAAGCCAGCAAAAATTACTGCAGTTGATGAATTGGTATTAGATTATTAGGAAAAAAATCTGCATGTATTGCTGGTCAAGGGAAGAAAAACCTGATGGCATTGGAAAATAATCAACATCCCGATTTGTAGAGCAATTTGCATTTGAAGCTTTGCTGATAATGTATGACTTCTATTTGTTTGTCTTGTTATATCAGGTCCCACTATATTTAACAACTCTTCAAGCTTTTCAGCACTTTACCTAAACTTTTCATTATATTTAAACAATGCTCCTTTAAAGGAATAATATTTGTTCTTTCTCTATATAGTTTTAGCTCCTCTCATAACAACTTCATCACTTCAATCAGAATCACGAAACCACATAACCGCAATATTTTGTTTTATTATCTGAGAAAGGTTGCCACTGGTAACTGATAATATAGGAATCACCAGTCTTTAGAGTCTTGTAGGAATATTCCTGTTGAATACTAGTATAATCAACTAGATTAGCATTTTGAGAAACAGAATCACTTATGAACTGGTGAAATCGACCAATATTACTAGTCTGTGAACTGGTAACTAGTACTTTACCCTTGTAGTTTCTAGAAACACAGACTTGTAAAATAAACTAATATTACTACTGCACAGACTAGTATTACTAGTCCATGAGTTTTGAGAAACAAGCCCCTGGTCTGTGATTAGGGTGCATGATGACTGAGTAGTACGGAACCACTATAGTTTTGTTCCAGCAAGCATTTAAGAACGCGTCCTGAAGCATGCGCCAGTGCGTCACAACTAGTTCGAAATTTTATGTTGTTGCAACGTCGTTTGTTGAACTTTCTGTCACGGCCTTCGGAGTTTCTTCTAATATTAAAATTATAGTCATCTTTCGACTTAATTATTCGTAAAATATATCTCTATCACCTTTCAAATCACTCATCATTGAACATTTGTTTATTTTAATCTGCCTAATCTCGAAGCATTTCAACCAAAACCTCAGATTAAAACATCTTCGCATGCGTCAACAGTTCAGAATTCCCAGTGCCGGAGCCTTCTTCAGTTACAAGCCGGAGCCATACGTCGGCAACTCTGTAATTAACTGCCACCCTGAGGCTGACCATACAGGGCAAGTTGTTTGTACTAATGCCGATTTTCAATGTAAATTAATGTTACAATACAAGTGTGTGTTCATGGAATTATGTTCGCGGTCGTACCTAACGTAAATTGTTGATGTATTATATAGTAAATGCGCGTTGGTGATAAAAAACAAGATAATAAATGAAAATAAAATGGTTGCAGTCTTTGGGAATTTTTACGGTTATTGGTGACAAAGTAATTGGCTATTCTACTAAATATTAAATATTGTATAACTACATTTTTATAGTCTTATTTGTGGTATCAGAATTCTAGCCAAATTGTTGGGTCTCGCCTCCTATATCAATAAAGTTACGCCATTGGTTTTCAAATTCATTGCTAACAGCTGTTTTGTGAACCCATAAATGTTGCAGTTTTGTTGAAGATTCGGAATGCCTGCTATACGTCAGAACTACCTATAATTTGTAGACGCATATAATCACTTTGTTGGTTTTCAAGGTTTGTTTATTAATATTATTTATTTTGTAATAAATTAGGTATAAACATGTTTCTTTTCACTTCGTATTTTTTTTAGAGGATTTAAAGTTCACCGAGTTTATGCTAATTGACGCATACATGTACTTAATGATAATGTTGCGTTTTGTTACTACGTATTATGTTGAAGGTATGTTTTTTCATGGATTTTTTTACTGGGCTTAACTGTATTTACATCTTCACACTTTTATTATAATAGGTATATCAATAGTTTCTTCTGTTTACATTTTATTTTAGGCCTATTTGCATAATTTACATTCTTAGCTTGTTTTCTGTAGTTAAATTTATTTAAAATTATATTTTAAAAAGTTTATAACAAATAATTTAGGATAACAGTATTGTTATGGTGACTGGCCAGGTTCAAACTAAAACTGGCTTCCTGGACATCTGAAATATTTATAGAAAAACACGACATAATCACATGAAATTAAAATGCATATGATATCCTACACCTTTCATGGCAGAGTTGAAACAACATTAAGCGGCAAAACATTGTCAATTACTAGCCACAAATTTGTTAACTGAATGGAACTTAAGAATACTGCGTAGGAGCTTACGTCTTTATTGCATTATTGATTTTATTATTTTCGGTGCAAGGAATATCTTTTTTATTTATTTATTTACCTTCGTACTATCAATAAAAACATGTTTTTTTTTGTAATTATTTTAAGTGGCATCCTTTGTATGTAAGTAGCCTACTTACGCCGTATTCTGAAGTATAGCTAATTGATTGCAATAAAACACTATTTTCGAACCCGTAATAATTTACATCCCTACTCTGAATCTTGATCTTACCTTTGTGCATGAAGTAATATTGAAAAAATACGCGTTACGTACAACGAAAGCAATGAGCAAACACAATATCACTTTAAAATCTCTGCCAGTGCTGTTCGTAATCGATCTTGTTATAAACCACGTTCGAACAGGGAACTGGAAGTTCAGTATCGGTTCGGAATCAGTTCTAGTCTTGTTGGAACGCACATTGAGTTGCTGCGCATGAGTAGGCAGTTCAGAATCGATTCAGAAACCCATTAATGTAATCTGCCTTGAAGTTCTAAGGGTCTCAGTGTGCTTCTCACACAGTTAGCGGAGTTCTGGTTTTGCATCTTGCGCCTCTGCAGCGAATTAAGGTTAGTTCACAATAAACTGGAACAGAAACGAGAGCGAGAATGGAAATATTGTTAAAACAAATGTATTTAAATAATATTGTAAGTAACTATTGTGAATGCTGACATTTAAATATATTTTAACATTATTTCCATTCTCGTTGTCGTTTCCAATAATAATAATAATAATAATTATTATTATTTATTTATTTATTTATTTAGAATATTAATGTGCGAAACAACAGCACAAGACCAATTACAGTTTAGCATGAGATACAAACAAAACAACAAATGATGATGAGAATGAATGATAGAAATGGCAGTGAGATGAAATACAATCAATATAACAGTCTACATTAATCAATTGACCAAATGCAACAAAATAAATAGCACAAATAATAATTATTAAAATTAGTTCAGTGAGATGATAAAAAATAAAGACAATTGAATAGAATGAATTACAAATGTATTAATGAAATCAAATAAATGAAGACTGGAATAATATAAGTAATACTGTAAAGATAAGAATTGGCAAGAATAGTATAATACATATATTGACAATGGCATAAATTAATAAAACTGACATAAAAACTCAAATATATACTACACATTAAATGGATCCAAGTTCAATCCACGCAAATTAGCATAATAATAATAATAATAATATTTATAATTATAATAATAATAATAATAATAATAAAGAACATGAATTACACTGATTATTTTACAAGAATTAATACTATTATATTTTATGGAAAGGAGTTGATTCATACAAAAGTATTACCAATATGTGTAGAAAGATAATGCAATCAATATTAGCAAAGACATTGCCATGTTCTAATACTTCTATACATTGAATGGATCGAAATCGCCTACATGTAAGTTAGCATGTTTAATACATCTGGAGACCGGCGACGAAGATTTAGAATTTCTAATATAGAAGAGTTTGTGATGTCTCATGTCCTTCATAGGAATACGAAGGCTGACACTGTTTAAGAAAGATGGACAATTAATGTCACCTTTAAGGACCTTACATAAGAAGAAGTAATCGAGATCATGACGTCTGGCATACAGGCTTCGACATTTAAAGTGCTCGCAATTTTTATCATAGTTATACTCAGAGTTATTAGACAGGAATCGGTAAGAACATAATGAAATATATTTCCTTTGAATATTTTCCAGTTTAGCCGAATCAGAACTAGTAATAGAGTTCCAAACTACAGATGCATATTCGAGTTTCGATCTCAGTAATGTATAGTATGGTATTAAAAGAGAATCAGGTGTTGAAAAAGAATAAGTTATTGATCGAATTATTCCTAACATTCTTATTGCATAGTTATAAATATAATCTATATGGTTATGAAAATATAATTTATTGTCAATTAATACACCGAGGTCTCTAATACAATCTTTTCTGGTAATTAATACATTTTTTAGATGATAGTTATATTTTAGTGTAGAGGTTTTCCTTGAAAATGATATTACGTAAGTTTTGGATTCATTAATCACCATCCCGTTATCAACTGACCAATTGGTAATAGAATTAATGTCACCCTGAAGAAATTGACAGTCGGCAACACTGTTGATTTTTCGAAAAATTGTAAGATCATCAGCGAATAATAGATAGTCAGAACTTATTCTTTTGCAAATGTCGTCAATGAAGATTAAAAATAGAAGAGGTCCTAAAGTTGAGCCCAGGGGCACACCACAAATAATATTAAATGGATCAGAGAGAGTATTCGAAATTCGTACACTAGATTGTATATCGCGTAAATAATTTTCAAACCAGCTTACATAGCTTACCGATAGTCCTATATTATCTAATTTAGACAAAAGAATAGAATGTGGAACTACATCAAACGCCTTACTGAAATCAAAGTATATTGCATCAATTTGGCCCTGTGATTCAACAACTGGTACAATCTGATTCAAATAAGAGACTAAAGTAGTTGTAGTAGATTTGGATTTAGTAAATCCGTGCTGTGCAGAATTTAATTTGTTTTTTACAAAAAAAGAAAAATGCTTGTGAATTATAGTTTCAAAAATTTTTGAGAAATTATTTAAAACAGAGATAGATCTGTAGTTACCAACTACATTCCTCTTGCCATAATAATAATAATAATAATAATAATAATAATAATAATAATAATTTATATTATTGCTACTACTATTACTGCTACTTATATTTCTATTATTCGACTATTTTATTGATCCTCTCAAACAGTGACAAATTTGTAACGGTTACTTCTAAAGGGCTGTCAAATTTGATATACATCACAATATTCTCATGTGGTTTATACAAGTCAAGACAATTGCTCGTTGCATATTGAATGATGAGTTTGGATATTGTCAATGTTCGGTTCTTTTAATTGGCTGCATTAATCCAGTTTGGTATTTTCCTAAGTGATAAAATATATTCTAAAAGATATTTTCACATACGGCGTAGAAGAAACTCAGCTTCTATTACACATATTACAGTATGGGCTATTCCATATGAAATCGATCAGTAAAAAACCTCGCATTTTTTTTATACTCTAATTTTTTCCCTACTTATATAAGGTGCTGAGGGGAGTGCATTTTCAAAAATATACTATCGAAAGTCAAACGTTTTCATATTGAGTGACAAATTTAGCGTATTTTATAAAAACAAGCCTCTTTCAGCGCTCAGAACTCTGGAACCATTTACTGCAGAACATTGAACGAGAGCTTATTTTGAAGCTGACATTTGGTAGGTTATGTTAAGAAGTAATCCTTATTTTTATTGTACACAGAGAAACAGATAATCTGATTTTACTTGCTTTTAGGATTTTTGGCCATTTGTAAAAATGTAGAAAAGTATTGAGAAAAAACTTTTCATTATTAAGAGGGATCCGGTATTGTTTGCTTAGTGGCTCGACAATAAGTTTCGAGGGTATTAAAGAGATTATTTTCACACGATGCAGTCCCGCACGCACTGGTCGAGAGTGAAGATAAACTAGTGTTTGGCGTCATTTTACTCTTGTGTTTAGGAAAACCTGTGACAAAGCTAGCACAGCCATGACTACTAGACGACACATCACGTGTTTGTCTCCTGGCCTTGCTTCCTTCGGCTAGCTCCCGCCTCACAGTCAGCTGGTTAGCTCACGCGCGTACTATTTATTTTCTTTATTTCATATTTTCAATATTTTCTTATCAACGGTGCACCAGTAAAAAATGTGTTTATTTGTACTTTCAATGCGGAATCTAACTATATATTTTAAAAATATTTTTTCGTGGGCAATGAAGACAAATCTAAATTTCTCCATTTCCATAAAAAGTAAGAAAAACTGTTTACATGTCAATATAAACTTTAACTTCTGAGCATCAAAATAAACCATGATTTTGATCATTGGGTGAAAGGGTTTCGGAGCCACAACAGTTTAAAGTTGCTAATTTTATGAAAATACGATAACTTTAAATATTATTAATTTAAATACTATTAAGTTCTGATGTCTCAAACTTTGCACAAAGCATTATATCACAGTTGTCTACAGACAGAAAAAGTTTCATTGTATTTAAAAATTGCAAGGTCAATTTTCTCTATATTTAGGTTGATTTGAGATGGAATAGCCCGTATGCTAGTTATTTCTATTAAAAACACCTGGTCTATAACCAGGCATTTGCTGTGTGCCTTAAGGTCTCCTGCCTATTGTGTGTCAAATTTTCTTCTCTAATTTGTCGTGTGAGTTGAGGCAGTTAGCCAGTGACCATGTAGAACCATATTCACGGCTAATACCCATGTAGACAACTTTAAAATACTTAGATAAAATAGGTATAGATGATGATTTTTTTTTTTTTGTTCTGTAGGAATGGAATTTATCCCATCTGGAAGCGATGGCCATGAAGACAGAATGCGTGGACTACAGCTATGATATAAAAACAGAGATAAAGGTTGAAGACACTCCAGTTCCTATCAGCTTTCCTATGGTCAAAACTGAAGTAGATGTAAGTTGTTCACCATCAATATACAGATATACCGGCAGTGCATTTTACATAATATATCAGAGCCATTAACAATCTGGAATAGTAGTAAGAATTTTCTCTTTTTCCAGTATTTCCTAAACTTAGAAAGCTCTCACTTCAAGCTTGATGTTATGTAATAATAATTCACAATTATATATTACTGGTAGTTAACAGGGAATTATCTGGAATGTATATAGAAAGTTCATGATCCTAGTAGCAGGACTTCATTTTATCTTACTAAAATTTCTATTTTGTTCTTATGTGTAGCAGTGACTCTGCTATTGAGCAAAAAGTTCGAACTTATACAATGGATTATTCAAACATCACGAATTTTTCTTTTTTTAAGTCTGCTTTATCAAGAATTAAATCTGTATAATACTAATAATGATAATACACTTTTTTATAAGCGATTTGGGGTTACTCTGTCACAAACAATTCTATGAAAATATTCCACACTGCTGCTTGGAAATTAATTAATTCGCACTGCAAACTACAATCTCAAATGTTTTTTTTTTAAATCAGCATTAATAATTTTTATGCTCGACCATGCCGAAATGTAGTAATTATACACCTGGAAGCAGACCTTTAATGCATGTCATTAAAGTACACCTACTCATTAAAGGTCAGGTCTTTCAGCCAATGACGACTCAGGTTACAACTGTTCAGCCAATGACAGGTCAGCTTTCTACCGTTATAAAACCGCAAGTATCGATTATTCTCGGATATGCAATCGAAAGAGAATTAGCGAAAAGTCAAGGAGGCTGGAAATGCAATACTGTCGCAGAAGGTTATGTTCTGTTACTATAATAATTAGCGTTAACTGTAAATAATATTCAAATAAATTCAATTTGTCATCTCGTTTTTCAATGTCCAATTTAATTTCAATGTTATCTCTGTAGGTTCTTATGGCCTAGCAAGGTCAATGTGGATATCTGTTCCTCAGAAAAAATCAATACTTTCGCGTCTGCGCACATCTCACAACATACGGGACATTGCTCCAGGTCAGATACAATAAAATTAATAATATCAAGTTAGAAATATGGTCGAACATAAAAAGTCGTATGAAACTCGCCTATAATGGTAATTAAGAAGCTTGTATGAAAATTATGAAACTCGCTTGCGCTCGTTTCATAAATATCCATACTCCCTTCTTAATTACCTTCATTATAGGCTCGTTGCATAATGTACTATTATAGTATTAATGAATAACGCCAATCCACAAACGATTAGGGAAAACACGGGAATTTTATTTTAAGCAGATTCATGTAACATTTTTCATGTTAGAATAATTGGAAAATTAAAATAACGCCTGTTGACATCTGTAAATGCTGTTCACTTGCAGCACCAGTGGTGGGACTTGGACGAGGTGAAGGCAGAGGTCAAGTTGGAAGTAATGGCAGAGGAGAATGAAGTTTCGACTGAGAGGTGAGTGCAGTGTGCGAGTCTTCGCTTCATTCCTTTTCATTGGTTCATTAAAGTGATCACGTAAGATGCACCTTCTAATGTGTTGCGTCATTTTATACCAAATGTAGTCATTGTTGTGTCTATGAATGGCACAATGTATAGTGGTACTGAAATGTCATAAAATATGTTAAACATATCATTAGCGCAAGTACCAAAACCTGCAATGCTACATTCCACCATCGTCACTATTGTTGCTGCCCCTGCTCCATAACCTTCAGCTCGTGTTCTCAATTATCATACTTCATAATTTGGTCTTCATTTGTTTAAGGGTATCAATGAATGAAGTCTGAGAAAATTGGTAAATGAAATTGATTATTAGCGTTTTCAATTTAAAAGTATCACAAATTTGTCTACAAAGTCACTTGTTCCTGCACTTTTTCACTCCTCAACGCAGAATTTTAGCAGTAATGCACATTATATTTAAAATATCCTTCACATCCCTCTTTGCTGTTTTTGTCACTTTGTTATTTTTTCATCACTCCTCTGTAATGATTCCTGCAGCGGAGTTAAACATATGAGTTCATACTTTCTGAAAATATTGTCACAAGTGCAAAAATTTAATCTCGTCTAGCTTTGATGGATATCGTATTTCAGTAGAAGTTTTTATAATAGTGAAATTACAATGGTAATTAAATTTTTACCTCTGAAGTTCTGGCTGGTATGTTCATCAATTATCAAGCAGTACATCTACTTGACGATATGTGTCACAGGAAGAACAATTGTTTGTATGCATCTGAAGTCTCATCTGTGTAATATGTAGCTAGTGGGCGATATATGCAATGGAGGGGAAAAGGAATTGGCCAAACTATCCCATTATCACCGGGTTTAGTTGCATCATAAGTAGTGCCTTATTGATGTCACTTGTGAGCTTCAGACAGACCTGTCTTCGTACAGTTGACTAAACAACAACAATTAAATTAAAAGAAATAATATAAAGTTGTAAGTTTAGGAATTTGTGTACAGTGAAATATGCAGTACATTCCATATTAAAAACCACTGCAAATTATGTTCATACGCACGTGAGATAATCTATATAAAATTTGAGCTCATTGATATTAAAATTGTTATAAAACGTTCTGTTTACATACCATCCTTGTTTTTAAGAAACCTCCTATGTGACAGTACGGAAAAAAATTTTCCAGGAGGAAGAAAAAATCAATGTTGTCATTTATGTTCATCATATTCACCTTCGTGTACATAATGTCTGCGTCCGATTTATTTTCAATATCCGCTGACATGATCATATATCGGAATATTTTCTACGACTCTCCTGGCTCCGCTTGCAAGATAGACGTTTAGTACATTCTCTTTGCCTGCTATATCGAATTATACATGATTCCACACCCAACTACCTTGCCTCTCGGTTTACTCTCCTAGCTTCACATCGTAATCGTAATACACAATCTGTTGCTATCAATACCACGTCATCAGACATCTCTATAGTCAAGTTCTTTCTCAATAGCCATGGCCCGCTCATGGAATTCGCTGCCGCTGGAAATCAGGGGTAGTCTTAGTCCCCAGTTGTTTAAAATTAGGTTGTTTAGAAATATTTTAAATGCACAGAATTAGTTCTTTTAGGTGTAATTTTTATGTATTATTATTATTATTATTATTGTTATTATTATTATTATTATTATTATTATTATTATTGTTTTACACAGTCATTACTTTATTTTTCCATTAACACTAATATCTAGGTAATTGTCATTGTCTCAATTTAACCCGTGCTGTGCTGATCATACTAATTCTACTATTCCTTTAGTTGTGAGATTATATTCATATGTATTAATTCTTTTTTTTTTTTTTTTTTAGTTAATACTGTATACTAGAATGTATTTTCCTGTTTGTGATTATGTATTCAGTCTCTTTTTTTTATTATATATATTTTTTGTTATTATTATTTTAAAGTTAATACTGATTGTGTATATGTATTCAATCTCTCTTTTTTACTTTACTATGTTTATTATTTTTTTAAGCTGATATTCGTATACCAGTATGTATTTTTCTGTATGTGATTTGATCCTGGTTGAGTGGAAGAAAAAGCCTGTTGGCCTTAACTCTGCCAGGGAAAATAAAACTATTATTATTATTATTATTATTATTATTATTACTATTATTACGTTTTCTACTGAATTATTTCATATTCTTACGTATGCCCATTGATTTTAATTAATCTTTTCTTCCTCCTGAAAAATTTATTTTCTGTACAGCAATATAAGGAGTTTCATAAAAAATATCGACGGTATATTAGTAATTAAAAACTAATCAAAGCTTATCATTGGATAATATGTAAACCCACAGTCCAAATGTGCTACAGCGTGTGCCGGTAAGTGCTTAAAAAAGTGGTAAAGGCTTCGTTGTGATTACTTTAAAACTGCAGAGATCGAAAAATTCAGTAATGGCTATTGTTAAGATTATCCTCTTTAACTTGCAACGAATTTTGCTAGGCCCTTCAACTTGTTTCTAGACCTCTGCTTTGCATGTGTTACCTGGTCTGTACTCATCACATGACCAGCCCATTCTTATGTAATGTCACAGAAGTACAGTATATATAAAAAAGATAAAGAAATATAAGGAAAAATCATTATTATTATTATTATTATTATTATTATATTATTATTATTATTATTATTATTATTATAACAATTTATAATAGATTGTTCAATATTAAATCCTCTGCTTCATAACGCAACCTAAAAGAAAGAAAGAAGGGGAAAAAAGACAATGGATGCAGACAATTTTAATAGTAGTGATAGAAATAGTTTTGAGACATGAATCACTTAGAGTGAATAACGAAACAGATTTCGTTAACAGCAAACAAAAGAAGGGCTGTAAATTAATTCCTGCAGACTATAATCCCACGAACAGAATGCACAGGGCGTGGAAGAATCAAAATTAGTCCGGGTACCTATATTCTTTGTATGACCCAGTGAAACTAAATCATCTGCTCAATATTCATTTCGCTCTCCAGTTCTTTGTACATTTGTCAAAAGAAAAAGTAGCCGCTCTCTAGAAGCAAAGTTCGCTACAATTCGGAGACAGGGGATGTTACATGTTGTTGGACCACGTTGCCTGATATCCACAGTTATAATTAAAGTGTTCTCTGTGTTACTTTATAGCGTAATGGTAGCGCTCTGGCCTGGTATTCGTGAGGTCATGCGTTCCAACACAACCTAGTGCTTTTTATGTTTTTTTTTTTGTTTTGTTTTTAAGAGAGGACGTGTCATCGAGCATATGTTCTTTGACAAAAATGACCCCTTCTGTGTGATCTATCATTCCCAAAGTTTGTCGGCGATATCCTGTTCAGTGGCGGCTCGTGAATTTTTAAACATGTGCTACAATAATAATAATAATAATAATAATAATAATAATAATTAAAGTTAATTCTCCTTCCGGTTGGCGAACGTTTCTATCACCTTAGTACTGAAAAATGTTACGTTTTATTTAACGACGCTCACAACTGCCGAGGTAATATCAGCGTCGCCGGTGTCCCGGAATTTTGTCCCGTAGGAGTCCTTTTACATGCCAGCAAATCTGACCTGGATATATCTCTAATTTTATGAACTAGATGAATTGAAAACCACATTTGTAATAGAAAAATAAATGTCTCATATTTAAATACATTTTTAATAAATGAAGTTTTAGGTACTAAACACATAAGTTGGCTATTCCATTCTGGCTACTCTTTGGTGAGCACAAGGGACAGCAGTTTGAGGAGGTTTTCGGTGCTTGCGGGGAAGTTAAGAGGGTAACTGAAGCCGCGCATTTCTCCATGTCTTGTGCTTAGCACATCTCTCACTAGAGTGCAGGGTGAATGATGAAACGTGTCAAGGCGGACGATTCAAATGGTTTAACAATATATCAGGTAAGGTTGTTGATTGGTGTAGTGCGAATAACCTTATGATAAATTCTAACAGAACTGTTAAGTTAAACTTTGGTATTAATCGTCTTACTACTGTTAGTAATACTGCTGTTAGGTTTCTGGGCATCTTTCTTGAGCCTAGAATGGGATGGAAAACTCATGTTGATAATGTTGCTAAGAAAATAAGTAAAGGCCTATATATGTTAAGGTTGTTAAGGAATAATTTACCTAACAAGGTATTGTTTACAATATTTCATAGCCATATACAAAGTCTTTTAAATTATGGTATTATTCTTTGGGGTCACCATACTTCTGCTCAAGCTCTTTTCATATTACAAAAGAAAGCTTTAAGATTAATTTATGGAGTACCAAATACGACTCATTGTAAACCTCTTTTTATAAGGTCACAAATTTTGACATTGCCGTCTATGTAAATATTGGCCTGTCTCCTTTACATTCGGAATAACATTAATAATTACATAGCATGTAATTCTGTTCATGAATATTCTACAAGAAATAATACAAATTTACATATTGACAAATGTAAATACAGTATTACTCAAAATAGTTTTCTATTCTTTGCTTTTAAATTATTTAATAGTCTACCTGTTGATATAAGGAATCTTCCATTCCGAGTGTTTAGGACACGAATTAGGACTATATAAATGGCAAATCCATTGCATGATGTCGATGAGTTTTTTAATATTCATGTATCTTAATTTGTATCCATTGTATAATATCATGTATTTTAAATTGTATATGACGATGCCATACATGTTCCACATGTTTTTGCAAAATAATCTATCTATCTATCTATCTATCTATAGAATGGAAACATACGATAACTATTTAAATTAAAGAAATATTTTTGAGGTTTTTAAAACAAAACATATTTTTCTCTCTTACTTTTATTATGTGCTGAACCACATGAGCACAAAAGTACCAGCCGCCCCTGGTCCTTTTACACCCTGTAGATGCACGAATTTGAACATCTGCCCTACAGTATCATCCATTCAGCATTTATATCTGGTGGTAATTTCTTGTACGTGTACATTTATATGCAGCTGTGGATGTCACTTAATATGATTCTGATGCTATATTTTATTGTAGCTTTGCAGTTACCCAGAACAGCAGTGTATCATCGGAGTACAACAGTATAAAACATGAAGAACCAGAGGACTCTTCAAGCATGTGCAATATTTGTCACAAGAATTTTTCAAATCCCTTTACTCTGAAATACCATTTGCGAACTCATGCAGGTGAATCGCATTCTGAATGGCTTTCATTCGAGAAATTATTCAAATGCGATGTGTGTGGAAAGTGTTTCGCGGATTCGGTTCACCTAACAAGACATGAATGTCTGCATACCGGCGAAAAACCATTTAAATGTGACTTCTGTGGAAAATGTTTCTCGCAGTACGTTAATCTGAGAAGACACGCAGTCAAGCACCAAAGCGAGACACCTTTCAAATGTGATGTTTGCGTTAAGTCTTTTTCACAGTCAGGAGACCTCAAGAGACATGTACGTCTTCACACGGGCGAGAAGCCATTTAAATGCGATATCTGTGGTAAATACTTCGCCCAACCAGGACATCTTACAACTCATGCACGAAAGCATACTGGGGAAAAACCATTCCGATGTGGTGAATGCGGAAAGTGTTTTTCGGAGTCTAGTAACCTCAGACGACATGAACTTCAGCATTCTGGCGAAAAACCATTCAAGTGTGATGTCTGTGGGGAATGTTTTTCGTATAACATTACTCTGAAAAGACATTCGCTAAAGCACACGATGGTGAAGACATTCGAGTGTGACTTTTGTAAGAAGTGTTTCACAGAATCAAAGGATTTCAAAATGCATCGATGTCTAGAAACAGGCGAGAGGGCTTTCAAATGCAAATTTTGTGATAAGAACTTCTTGAATCCGCGGCAGCTAACAACCCACGAATATCAGCATACTGCCGACAAACCTTACAAGTGCGATATATGTGGAGAGTGTTTTCCGTACTCAATAAATCTCAATAGACATTCACTGAAGCACGCAATTGAAACACCAGTGAAATGCGACGTTTGTGGGAAGAGTTTTATGCAATCCGGTCATCTCAAACGGCACCAACGCCTTCATACAGGTGAGAAGCCATTCAAGTGCAATTACTGTGGTAAGCAATTCACGCAATCCGCACAAGTTAGAACTCATGAGAGACAGCATACCGGCGAAAGACCATTCAAATGCGACGTATGTGGTAAGTGTTTTCCGTTTTCGATGAACTTGAAAAGGCATGCATTCAGGCATACAGGCAAGAAACCGTTCAAATGTGACGTTTGTGCAAAGGCTTTCTCGCAATCGGGTGATCTCAAAAGACATGTACGGCTTCACTCCGGCGAGAAGCCATACGAATGCAATTACTGTGGAAAGTACTTTTCTCAGCCGGGTCATCTCACGACCCATGAGCGCCACCATACTGGCCAAAAGCTGTTCATGTGCGATGTCTGTGGAAAGTCTTTTTCGCAATCGGCATCATTAAACAGACATGCACGCAAGCATATTGCCTAGAAAATATTGCAATATAAAAAAATTTTAATATCAATAGACGATTATATAGGAAGTAATTTGGTGCAGTGCTTCAATATTCAATTTGATATCACCGTTTCTTGTGAAGAAAATTAATGTAACTGTATAATGTTAAGGGTATATGTACGTGAACGACCACAAATATTATGAGAAAATGTAGGCTCTAAATTTATAAAATTTTATAAGAAAATGATCTCACAATTGGACAAAAATTATAAGGTACCACAAGAAGACTTGGCAGAACTTAAATATCTGAATAAAAGTATAGAAAACGTTACCGATAATATTTTGCAAACCAGCTTTATTAAAGTATGAAAAACAAAAAAAATTCTGCAGTTACATCATTTGGTAACCATAACATTGTTATGGTCTCTCTGAGATCTTTAATATTTCTCCTGTATTTAATAAACACTTATTTATGAACAGTAGACTACTCTCAGACATGTAGAGTTGTTTATTTTAATACAGCTAATTTTTTGTTTGTTCTATATAAAATATATTAAAATTTACAACATGTTTTGTGACCTAATTTTTCTATTTTCAAAGAAATGGACATTATTGTAGTCTACCTTTTGCATAAATGCAAGTTAAATCAGTGACAAAATTTCAGAATTCCATCTCTAAAGGTTGTAGAGATATGAAATAATATGTGTGAAAATCTTCAAATTTTGGAAAATTTACTTTAAAGTAAAAAGTGAATTCTAAAAAACATTATTAGTACCCTTTTTTATACTTTTTTCAGATACTTAAGTTGTAATAAGTCTTGTTGGTGCCTTGCAATTATTTTTATTCAGTTATGAGTTATTTCATTATAACATTTTAGACATTTAGAGCCTGCATTTTCTGATAATATTTGTGGTCGTTCACGTACATATACCCTTAAAGGGACAAATTGTTCCGGGACCTTTGGCTAATCATGCGAACTCTCTACCACTGAACTATGCAGGCGCGATACTAATTCTCGGTCCAATTCTTCACTTTTCATGTCTACACAGCTTTATAGGAAGCCAAACCTGGAAGCCAGCATTAGTATTGTGTAGTAAGGAAAATTAGAAGTGGTTGAAATGAATTCTTTATAATGTGTTACTGTATATTATGTGTGTCTTTAAAGCAGGCAATTTGAAATTCCTTAGTGAAATATATGTAATGTAACAGTAAAAATCTTCTGTGCCAAAATATTTCTTCTTATCAATACCTTAATAATTTTTGTATGAAACTAGAAAAATATGGACCTCTGGCATTATAATTAAAATGCAAATTTTACTTTTCGGATCCGTGTATACATACATTGCAAGTTTTTAAACTCTAACAGTTCCGCCGAAATGGCTTCAAAATCCACCTCACAGTTAATTCCTTCAAATGATTTGGCATCTAAACTTCATTTTAAGAAAATGCTAAAATCTGTTAGTTTTATTATGCCTACGTCGTTGTGCTCCAAGAGAATAACAGCGGAAGCTAAAATAATGAAAGAATTCACCATCTAGCAATATTTCAAGATCTATTTATTTACTTGCGAAATCTTCGAAATGTTTCAGTACAAATTTTCATACAGTATCTTTAGAGGTACTAGCAAGTCGTGTATTTCATTTTGGAATAAAAAAACTACTTTTAGTAGAGGTTTCTCTTTCATGATTTTTTTTGTCAATGTTCTAATCTTTTACAACAAAAATTGCCTGGGAGTCTTGAATTTTTACCAGAGGTCAACTCAGTCTATAAATATCCTCATTAGTTTTCGGGGATTGTCTAGGTTCCTTCTTTGGCCAACAACCAGCAGCAGTTACTGCATCACATCACAGCTGTGGTGCGGTTTACATATTGCCACACACTGTGCAATGTGGGAGGAATCGGATTATGAATTAGATATGTTGGCACTTGGAGTGTTTCCATAGTATTAACAGTCACAGATATAAAGTGCTATTATGAAGTAGCTGTAAGTGAAATAGCTAATTATGAAGACAGATATGAGAGTATGCGAATACATGTAGACAATGACTGTGTAAGTAGAGAGAAGTTTGTGAAAAATAGAAGAGGAATGTAACATGCAGGAATGAAATGTGGTCGTATATATTTTAGTTCTGTTTCAATGTGCATATTTAGAATAGACACCTAAAATAGTTATCGATTCAGAAATGTTATAGTTCAGAGTTCTGGTGTTAAATATTTGATTTCTGCACCCCTCATCCGATATGCAAGATGCACAACTATTCAACTAAATCCACGTAGTTTACAAGTGCCTAACTTTTTATGACCTACTATAACACTGAAACAATCTATTTAACGAGATTGTACAGTTTGCAATGATATACATTCCGTTTGTAACATTACGCAAATAACACTCTGTAACTACACATGGAGCTCAACATTTTTATGTCACGAAATTGTAAAATAACTAGCATACACAAGTGTACTAATTTCAAGCTATATACAGGCTTAACCATAAGTAATCTCAATAATTTAAGGGAGTTATTCTTTGAGGTATTTCATACGAAAAAGTTAAAAAAAAAACTTTCCTCGTTTTTGCTTAATTTTCGAGATAAAGACTGTTTTATATGAAACAATTTATAGCGTGTTTGTGAAATTGGGAAAGTCATTCACTGAATTCCCAACATCCTCAATCAATTTGAGAGAGCAGTGTATTATAACGATAAATGAGCTGTTCACAGCAAAAGTGGTGTAAGTAAAAAATGGGTAATGAGGGTTAAAGTAAACATTCTGTAAAATACAGCGCAAAGTAGCAATTAATATTGTTTCTTTAATCTATTAGTAGTCAGTGGATAGCACCAAGGATATATTAATTGCTATTTTCCGATGTATTTTACGGAATTTTTACTTTAAACCTCATTACCCAATTTTGACTTACACCACTTCTGCTCTGAACGGCTCAAATGATTGAAGGAATTTTAGTTTTATTCTTTAAATGTGCAGAAATTTTATGCGAACAAATGTAATGTAAAATTTCTTTGCAGAACGAAAAGCTATTTTTTATTCAGATCACATTTCTGCACATTTAAAGGACAAAACTAAAATTCTTTCAATAATTTTATTATCATAATGCACTGCTCTCTTAAAATGACTGAGTTTACTGGGAATTCTAGCACTGGCTTTCCCAAAACACGCTATGAAATGTTTCATATAAAACCATATTTATCTCGAAAACAAAGCAAGAACAAAGAAAACTGTATTAAAATTTTGTTTGAAATATCTCAAATAATAACACCGTGAAATTAATGACATCGCTTACGGATCTCTCTCTATATTGAATTCAAGTAAATGTAACATGTAGCCAACTTCAGTATGTCAAACAGTTTTCAACGACCTCCTCTATTTTTGTCAAGATTGACGTATCTGGTTGAGAAAATATATATTATATACACAAATATTTAGTGTTTAGTCTAATGATCATCATCATAATCATAATAATAATAATCATCATCATGTGTGAAGAGAAAGTAAAAGACTTAGGGTGGGAATCTCTCAAATCAATGCGACGAAAAACCAGACTCACAGCAATGTTTAAGGCACAAATGGGACACAAAGCATGGACCGATATCAATGCTAGATTAGCAACACCATCATACTTAGGCAGGGCAGATATAATAGGAAGTTTAAATGTAGAAAACAAAGAACGGACGTGGCAAAATTTTCCATTGTTAACCACACAATAGTAGATTGGAACAGCTTACCTGCGGCAATCTTTCAGGGTGGTCCTCTCAAAATCAATACATTTAATGAAAGGTTGAGAAGATTAGACTGAAAATGTAATTGTAGGTGCAGTGTAACTATCTAAGTTGTGTCATGTAATTAATTAAGTTGATATGTAATCAATTAAGATGATATGTAATTAATTAAGATGATATGTAATTTAGTTGATATGTTAATAAATTAAGGGTGTAATGAAGTTGATTTGTAATTAATTAAGGTGATATGTAAATTGGTAATAGTTGGGTGAAATAGAAGTACTTATAACTATAAGTTAGGTATACATTTGCTTATTGTAGGCGTTATTATAGAATAGTTTTTATTTATAGTCCTAGGTTTATTGCATCTAGTTATGTATAGTTAGAAATAAATTTAGGTTTATCTAATTTCATTTTATTTCTTTTATTGCTGTAATTATTGTATAATTGTAATGGTATTATTGTATATTATATATCACTGCACCAGGTGTATACCCAATTGTAGTGTTAATAAATACATACACATCATCATCATCAGCAGCTCTAGCAGCATCGCAGTAACTATTCCTACGTAATTTCCTTTATTGTATACCAACTTCGAAAATTAATTACTTTCTTCACTTGCACATTTTGTTATCTCAAGTGTACTCTACGCTACGTGTTTGTATTTAACTGTTTTAAGTAATCAAATCATGATTTCATATTGTGTTTATACATTCGTTCTTTTCATTTGATATTAGGCTAGTGCCAGCAGTAATATCGAAAAATGTATAACTTTTTATACAGATAATTGAAGTTGACACGCTACATTGCGTAATATATTTACTGTGGATGTGTCTGAAATACATTTGTTCTACTGTAGTTAGAAAGTGCAATTACATAATAATATGGTGATGATTCTGCTATGGAAGATACATCCAACGTCAGTTTGCAGGACTCTAAACATTGATTCAATACAATACCTGGCGACATGTTTAATAAACTACTGAGCAATGCCCATTCTGTTAATTGCAAACACATTTTATAGTGTACAGAACTTTTGAATGTTGAAATTAATTTGGTTTTTAAATTAGATTTATTTTTAGTATTTTTATGTATTATTTTATAGTACTGGTACATGAATTCGTCGATAGCATTTTGGCTAATGATAAAATACAGAATTATTTTCAGCTGAAAATGTAGATATACTGCATGAAGACAGTGGTAATGAACAAGGAATTAATTTTTTTAAGTAAAAGTTGATTGCCTATCCCAGAGCCAGATGTAACTAGTATATGGAATGAGAAAACCGTTCTGTTAAAAATGTTGATGATAATATGGAATTATTCTCAAGAGGAAAGAAGCGTTTTTTTGTTCTATATTTCGAATCTGCCATAAATATACCATGTCAAATTGTTGCGCACATTATGAACTAAATTAAAAATGTATAATATTTTATATAATTTAAATTTAAAAAAATATATTACAAGTCCTTTGCTGAATGGTCCACTGACAGATGTGATACCATCAAAAGGTGAGAAGAATTTTGAGAACGATCAGACCTTGAGTTTTATTCTTCTAAAAATGATGTGGTTTGTGTCACTGACAAAGAAGTACTACGCGCAAGAAGTGAAAAATGATGATGATGATGATGATGATGATAATAATAATAATAAAACCATTTGGCAGCTTTGTTTAAATTAAAAATTTCCAACTAGACCAGAGCATGCTTAACATATAACTTATTTAATATTTTATGAAAGAAAACTTCGCCACATAGATTAAATATGATACTCTCCTACACAGGCGAATATTCATTTAAATAGAGAACAATTAACATTAAGCTTAATATATATATATATATATATATATATATATATATATATATATATATATACCAATGTTAAATTACGCAAGTAGGTGATTCCTTGATATAACAGAAAATTTTAGAATGGCTAGATATTTTTATAACACAATCTGGAATGAGGAACATTTGACAAAATTTTATTAAAGGAGCCACCGAGGTGGTTTACTCGCTGGACAAAGACTCCATCACCCAATTTATAACTTGTTTTTTTTTTTTTTTTTTTTTTTTTTTTGGAAAGTCCTTCATTAACGGTAAAGGGGTTTTCTCCATGAGCCCCATTTCAACTGTAGCATCCCAACTATTCTTCCTAATATTCTTATCTCATTGAGGGTGCAGTATAGACCGACCTCCTGTTGCGCACCCTGGTCAACAGCTCTGTCGGTAAATTGGTCTGCAGAACTGGCTACGTTCGGATGAATGATGAACAGTGAAGTATCCGCCATTAGATAAAAAATCTAGTAATATTACCGTGCTAATAGCTTATGCGAGGAAAGCATACCTGCAATTTGAATGTTACGATGAATTTTTTAAATTTATCTTTAAAATACAGAATAGCCCTACCAGAAACAAAAGTCTTTGCTTTTTTTTTTTTTCTAGTATTCATTTTCTTACATTGTTCAGATCCGTTTTCACATCGTACACAAGGATCAAGGTGTAATATAAGCGCCATACTAATTAACAAGTTTGTATATTCAAGGTGGGTAAAATTTCCATACCCATAAATAAATTTAACCTGAATTATTATTATTATTATTATTATTATTATAATTATTATTACCATTTTTTGTTTGGTGATTTAACGACGCTATATTAACTACCGGGTTATTTAGCGTCGTTGGAATTGTTGATAGCAAGATGCTCTTTGGCGAGATGAGGCCGAAGTTTGGCCATAGATTACCTGACATTCGTCTTACGGTTTGGGAGAATCCTGAAAAAAGCCCAACCATGTAATGAGCCCAAGTGGAAATCGAACCCACAACCGAACATAGCAGGCAAACACATTATCGCCAGGGCTATGCGGAATCAGCATCCAATTACTTTCACTGCATAAATACTCAATTTATGAATATAATGCCTAACGATTCACTTCACTACAGGTGAGACCTCTGTTACGGCTGCAAATTAATCAGAATTAAAATAAAATTGAGACCAATGCACCTAATTATAGCAACAATAACAAATATAATTGTAATTACTTTATAAATTGTAAAATAAAGTAATAGTAATTCAGCAATGAGCGATGACAAATTTGAGAATGGGAAATGCAAGGTTAACGTTCATTATTGATACTTAATATCTGACGTAATGTGATGTACATAATGGACGGCACCTCATTAGGCAGTAGGCCTTAGCTACATTCTCAGATTAGACCATATAACTTATTCTTACAAGAAGGAACGAATATTCCTTTGATGGAGAAAAATTTCGTATCGACCAATTTTGTTACCCATCGAGAAGCAGATATTGCACGGCATTCTTGATCGACATTGTTCAGTCGTATGTTATGAACTGAATATTGTGAAGTCTCGTTAAGTTGTTAAACATTAATGTGGATGATTTTGGATTAATATTTCTACATACAAGTAACTGCAAGTAATTAAGGTAATTGTTTACAAAGACTACACCATTGATTTTTGCCGAAAAAAAAAAAAGTAAAACCCTTGAATGTCTGCTCAAATTTAAAAACATTCAGAAATTTTGGCTTGCAAATGTAGCCTATAATATTTCTAACGCGGAATCGAATTCAACATAGAACTTACTAACAAACGATAAATCTTTACAATAGCGTTACCAAATGAATGCAGACTGCAAGAAAAGACACATTCGTAGACTACTGTGAGTATATGCAAGGGATACCAAAGGCCTAAACTACCACTGATTCATATAATATGGAAGACATCAAAAGCCTAATAATGTATGCTAACATGTCACAGATTCCTAAATGCAAGGCAAAACAAATGCCAAAACTAAAGTGACCTAACCTGTCACAGATTGCTGCACCTCTCTTTCGGCTCGACTTTCACAGCAACTTTCGACCCTTAATTTCGGTGTGTCCACACATGTGGAATAACGGGTAGCGCGTCTGGCCGCGAAACCAGGTGGCCCGGGTTCGATTCCATGTCGAGGAAAGTTACCTGGTTGAGGTTTTTTCCGGGGTTTTCCCTCAACCCAATATGAACAAATGCTGGGTAACTTTCGGTGCTGGACCCCGGAATCATTTCACCGTCATTATCACCTTCATTTCATTCAGACGCTAAATAACCTAAAATGTTGATAAAGTGTCGTAAAATAACCTAGTAAAATAAATAAAATTTTGCTGTTAATTTGTTTTTAAGATACGTATGACTCGACTAGAAGCCAAAGATGTAAATATGTTTGTACACTTAGCGGCTAAAAGGATGGGCCGACTCCTGGTCGATAGAAATGCTAAGTTCTATCGCGCGGTCCACTCGTGTAAATGTAACCCACTGCAAGGCATTGCTGTGGTGCCTCTTCGTTGAAAGTCGTCCGTCTATAATGTAGTAAACCTTACGAGCAGTGTGTGGCCCAGTGGTAAGAAGTCTGACATCCATACCAGAGGTTGTGAGTTCGCCTCTCGGTACAGTAAAATTATTTCTTTTATTTTCACTTTTACTTAATTTATTAGTTTAAATGTGAAATGGCATTTGTTAACAAACTTCGTTACACCTGCTTTGTAAAAATATTATTGTCCATCACCTGTGGGCTGTTAATAGGTGAGACCTGGCCTGTATAAACAAAAATACTTGTTTCACATCCTAAAAAAACGGACGCATATCTAACACAAATAAATAATTAAATTAACAAAAACAAACAATTTTTTAATCAAAACAAGGCCTGTGGTGGGGACTAGTATCTCGTCCACAAACCACCTGCGTCAACATCTGCCCTCATTCTGCGCGGCATGGAGTCCACAAGTTTATGGAGTTCTTGGCCATCTCCTCCCAAGCATCTAGAACTCTATCCCACAATTCCTCAGGTGTCCGAACGGGTGGTTGTTCTGCCCAATTACAGCGTAGGATCCTTTTGACTGCAGCCCACAAATTTTGAATCGGATTCATATCTGGTGAACTTGGAGGCCAGTCGACTGGGTCGACATCACGCCTCCTCGTAAACCATCTTTGAATCCGGTTGGCGGTGTGTATCGGATGATTATCCTGCTGGAAGAAAAGTGTTCCTTCTGGATATCGTTTTCAGGGGGAAGGGATCATTACATTTGCCAAAATGTGTTCGTAGACTTCTGCCGTAAACCGCCCGTGGATGCGTTCGTTGCTATTGGAGACAATTACCTCGTCGAAGAAAATGATATTTTTCCAATCGAAGTCCTGTCGGAACCAGGGCAATGATTTATTGTTTCTGTGCCATCTTCAAGCGTAATGACGAGACAGGACGTTTTATTAACATACAGCAGTATTGCTTGAAAGAGAGAGGGAGGTTTATTATTTATAAGAGTTTGAGCATATTCTAAGAGATATCGCCACATAATTAAAGCTTTGCGAGACACATATGATGGCAAATTTGTAATAAAAAAAAAAAAGAAGATTGAGGGAGATTCGAACCTTGAGCTACTACTACTAGCTTGTTCAATAGACCAATGCCGTAACGACTTACGCTACTGTAACTGTTAATATCAGTTCGGCATAATATGTGATTTTCCTGTTCATATTCGCTCCGGTTGATTTTGTATTTATCAATTTTATTATTATTTCACTCTTTAAGGGCCCTGGTGTATCTAGAATCAACCCGCCATTCGATTTTATTACATATTTTAGACTCTTAAACAAAATACAGCAAATTTAAATGGTTTACTTATGTGTTACCTGGTGAACTATGGCTTTGACGAGACGAGCATGCGGATTGTTATGTCTGAGGACTTAGAAATTGTCGGCCGGCCCATTCTTTTTGCCGCTAAGTGTACCTCAATGTGGTAAACCAGTATTAGTACAGAAATACCAAAGGCCATATTATAACCCGTAATATAAGTAATAATTGAAGGGACTCACCTATTAAAACGTGATGTTTGTGGGCAGGATACAATTCTCCAACAGGAGGAAGAATATATGATGCCTAATCCGCCACTGAACGCCTAGTCATATCAACTTCATGTTCAATAAACGTCTGACGCAGAGAATCACGTGTCAAATGAAAGAACACAAAAGCACTTCCTCTACACTCAAATGAAGACTCTTGTACATGCATTTTACTCAACGTAGATTCATTAAATTAAATTAAATTTGAAGAACAGAACAACCGCATGCCTCCGTGACTTAGAAACAAAAGAGAGTAACTAATTGCCTCACAACTAGTGTTGCCAACTCTGTTCGATAGGTTATGCTAAACAGGTCGGAAAATCTTCGAGAAAAATAATTTTGTACTTAATTCTGTAACTGCGTTTAGTGCGAATAATTAATTTTTGAGTCAATACAGTTCATACATGATTCAATATATTATGAACGAAGCATTGTTATTTTTTGAAATCCCACTATACTCTTCTGTACCACACATGCAGAGTCCTTATGCACGAATTAAAGTATTTAATTCAAATTCACTACATTAAAAAAAAATAGACATTTCAGTATCATCCACGCTTTTTTCTACAAATGCCATGATATTTTCAGACGTCGATAGAAATGTTGATGTTTTATGTAACTTTGATTTAAGAACTTAAAAATGTTGATGCAGAGCGTATATGAAGAAACGTTTAGCCCGTTGTTATACCACATCGAAGAGTTTCATGTAAATTCGATTTTGTAACAATGAATAATATCGCATTTATCGTACATTTAAAGTTCGATTTTCTTCTAAACAGTATTGAATAATGTAGGCAATTAATAATTTCACTGCTTGAAATACTGGAGTGAATTAAGCAATGTAAAAAATCTGCCAGATTTTCCGCTATCAGCTGACAAGGATATTTTCGTTTAACCAATTCAAATATGCCAGATTCAGCTAAGTTGGGAACGCTGCTCACAACGGAAAAGTATAATTCCATGTGAAAACGACACATGTGGCGTCATTGGAACGTCACCAATTGTATCATACGCTACTAAATGTCACGGAGTGCATCAAACTCACACGGCATTAAAACGTCACCATAATCATTGTTCAGATTCTGGCTGATACGTATATCTATCAGGCCAAGGTTACCAGACTGGGCTACTCCAAAGCCCTGTTTGCGACTAATTTTTTCTTCAGGCGATTTGCGAATTTTTGGATTACTAGAAATTTTGGCAAGCGAAATTTGGGCGGAAGAAAACTCCTTGTCATTTTTAAAAAATCTTATATTTTTCTTTCAGTTTAGCCTATATTTGACATGACATGGGTTTTCGATCTATAAATGAATGATTTCGCCTAATAACTGATACGATAATTGAAAACCACGTGAATCACCACCGATGTTAATCCACAGTGTTACGTCTCTACGTGTCACATTCTTAGCTTGTTTTCTGTAGTTATATTTATTTAAAATTATATTTTAAAAAGTTTATAACAAATAATTTAGGATAACAGTATTGTTATGGTGGCTGACCAGGTTCAAACTAAAACTGACTTCCTGGACATCTGAAATATTTATAGAAAAGCACGACATAATCACATGAAATTAAAATGCATATGATATCCTACACCTTTCATGTCAGAGGTGAAACAACATTAAGCGGCGAAACACTGTCAATTTACTAGACACATAATGGTTAATTGATTGGAATAGGGTATTGCGAAAGTACGTCATTATTTTATTTATTTTTGGTACAAGTAACATTTCTTTAAGTATTTATTTATTTTCCCTTGTACCATCAATAAAAAAACAAGTGTGTTTTTATTTTTTTTTAATTATAAGTGTAGTTGCTACGACACAGGCACACAGCACTTTCTAGGCATCTGAAATATTTGTAGAAAAACACGATAGATAATCGCTTAAGCTAATATTAAAATATATCCTAAACCTTTCACAGATGAAACACCATTAAGTCGCAAAACATTGACAATTTGCTAGCCACAAATTTGTTAACTGAATGGAACTTAAGAATACTGCGTAGGAACTTACGTCTTTATTGCATTATTGATTTTATTATTTTCGGTGCAAGGAATATCTTTTTTATTTATTTATTTACCTTCGTACTATCAATAAAAACATGTTTTTTTTTGTAATTATTTTAAGTGGCATCCTTTGTATGTAAGTAGCCTACTTACGCCGTATTCTGAAGTATAGCTAATTGATTGCAATAAAACACTATTTTCGAACCCCTAATAATTTACATCACTACTCTGAATCTTGATCTTACCTTTGTGCATGAAGTAATATTGAAAAAATACGCGTTACGTATAACGAAAGCAATGAGCAAACACAATATCACTTTAAAATCTCCCGCCTCCACTCTGCGTTGCCAAACCTACCCATGCCCCGGCTTGTAACTAAAGAAGGCTCTGGCTTTCTCCACAAACAATCTTCATGATGAAGTTTGTGCCATCAAAACCAGTAAGTCTATGATCAAAACAAACCACTTTCGGCGCTGGACCCTGGACTCATTTCGCTGGCATTATCACCTGGCGGTTTTGTGGCTTGTCATATACCATGATACAGTTTGTGGACTGTTGACTGACAGAGCGTATAACACATAACAAAGTTACGTCCTTATGCACGAATTAACATATTTAATTCAAATTCACTATATTAAAAAAAATTAGACATTTCAGTATCATCCACGTTTTTAGGTGCGATCAAATCACAGTTAGCAGTGTTTATTTCATGTTTTCTGTACAAGACAAGCCTATATGGGAATTTTAATAGTAAAAGAAAAAGAATTTAGGTGCAGAACCTAAAATTCCTAGTTCTAGGTGTATCATATTGAATATAAAATAACTTTTGTAACACTCCTCATATGTCCGCCCCCTTGGTGTCGAGATAGCGTGCTGGACTCCTGATCAAGGTGGTCCGGGTTCGATTCCCGGTCGTGAAGTCAGGGGTATTTAATTCGGACCTTTTCACGGGTACTGGTGGTTGTCTGTCCATTGTCCCAGTGTGTGTGGTGTCTTGCAGTGGCCCCTGGGTAACCTGATCTAGTAAAAGGGGGAGTCCTGGAGTATGTGCGTGTGTTCAGTAGAGTTGTGGGTCTAGGCACAATAAACCTCCAGGCTGCGGTGCCGAAATTACTAAAAAAAGAAACACTCCTCATATAGTTTTATACTGGTGTCTGTCCAAATGGATCAGAGAGTAGGATTCATTAAACATCACTTCTGCATTGCTAGCTCACCTTTAGAGTCTGGATGTGGAAAACAGTCCATTATGCACGACTTTTATGTTTAAGGAGAGTTCGGCCGGCGCTGTATAGCTCAGGTGGAAAGAACGCTCAGAGCGCACAGCTGAGAGGTCCTGGGTTCGATTCCCGGTGACGGAATGGATTTTTCTCCAATAATAGGTGTCTACAGTATGACTATAGTCACTGATTATTCAATGAGGACGGTGAGGCCCCATAATATATGAATATAAGTAAAAGAATGTCACTTTCTTAATGACTTCTTTCAGTTGCAATGGATGTCATCAAGACAGAAATTCAAGTCGACCCGTTGGCTGTACAGACAGATGTGGGCGAGAAGAAACATTTTGCAGAGGTAATATTATGTTCTATTTTATATATGTGTAACAATATTATATCCCACTCCATGGCATTTTGGTCTCCGGCATCCTGCCTAGGACTCGCATTATGGAATGCACTCTGGTTGAAATTCTCATGTGGGGGGGGGGGGAAATGGCGTGACTGGTGCCGACCCAGCATAATGCATTTGGGGACCTAGGACAGGTAGCGAAATCTAGTTATTAAAGCCAGCTGTAATGCTAGGAGAGGGGGATCACTGCTGCCATTCTGGTTGGATGATGGTCTAGCTCTGTTTTGAGATGTGGACGTAAAGCTCTTAATGTTCTGTAATGCCTCGGATTATTATATATTATTATTAATAGCAACAATATTATGTCGTATGTCAGAAAAGTAAACATCTTCGGATTTGTAAGTAATTTTTACCTCCTAAATTATTGGTATATTGATAAAATTAGAGCATTATCATGGTTTGTACGCTTAAGAAGCAATTCGATTAAAACTTCTTTTCAAAAACATTTACTGAATGTCTTATTTTTAAATATAAATACGGATACAACATGTAACACAATGACAAATAAACGAACAAACTCTAAGCCTTGGGAATAACGTAAAGAGACGGCATAGGAATGAAGATATAAAAAATCAGTTACAGATATTCAACTTAAATACAGAAATAGATCGTTAGAGACAGAACTAGCTAGAACATGTAGATCGAATGAATGATGAAAATGCTGCAGTACTTAGGTACCTATGTAAATGAAAATGAAGTATTGGCAGGTCCAAAAATATAGATAAATCAATGAACCTACTATTTGGAACTCGGAATTTAAAGCCTAAACAATAACAAATAACAACATCAGGTTACATTTCTATTTGCACTCATATTGGATACCAAATGTACCCCACAAGATCGCACTTAATTGTTATACATTATAATTCCAGTCTATATGTTAAGTTGCTACTTTATATGCAAATTACCGCAAAAATATCGGTGGTGTTCGGGTAATAAATGACTTAAGGGGACGCAGAGGTGAATATTTCAAAATCCACAAAATTTATCCGATTTGTTTGAAATTGATCATGGACACTAAGTGTATTATTAGTAATGGACATACCAAGTTTCAACTTTCCAAGTACAATAGTTCTGTAAATATTAATAATTTGATAAAACTTTATATCCTTTGATATAAAATGCTCCATCACCATATTGTAAGAAATTTTCAATATTTCTTTTTATTTATATGTTCAGAGAAGGTATATAAATAATGATAAGTATTAGTTTATTATGGGAATAATATAGTAATACAGTTATCTTGGTTTTAATTTCGCACCTTTAAGGGCACAAAATAAAAAACTGACATCGGAATATCAAAATAAAAATGGAAAAAAACAAATTTTTAATTTTTCTTCAGTTTTGTTGGAAAATTTCACCTCTACCTCCCTTTAACTCTCATTTTCTTAAATCTCACATTTTTGCTGTAATTAGTGTAATTAGTTAAAATTTAATTAGAAAACATTAAGAATATTTCTTCAAAGTTTTGATGTACACCCTGTGTATGGACAAGAATGAATATATAGACATATATTTCTAGGCGCAAGACATTTTATATCGACAGTTTTTCCAGTAGTACACTTGACGCTATCGTACAATTAGGAAATAATGTGTTCGCCTGCTTCTTTTAGGATTTATAAAACATCAGGCATTTATGATACATCTGTGTTCTGCAGGGAGGAAATTTATTGGGTCCAGAAGAGACCGGCATAAAGGCAGAATATATGGACCATAGCTATGATCTCACATCGGAAATGAAAGTTGAGGCAACACCACTGCCATTTCATTTGGAAATGGTGAAGTGTGAAGCTGAGGTAAGTGAGGTTCATGAGGCGCACAGCTCATCTCTTTCCTTAATATTTGCAGTCCACTACTGAAGACGATCCAGCAGTAATTTGCTATTCGCATAGCGCTTCATGACTTTATAAAACGGAAACGTATTGATTGGCTTGTTGCTCTCCATACACTTGTTTTAAAACATTTTCCTTACTGTGCTAGGTACCTTTGCAAAGTTTTCTGAGGAGAATTTTCTAGTAGGTACTATATCTCATGTTTTCCACTGATAAAACAGGAGTAGCCCAACTCATATATCTGTGGCCGGGAGGAAAAAGGTCTAAAGTAAGAATTTTATACTTTTCAGGAGAGCAGTAGAAAGATTGAAATTGGTGTCAATTATAGAGTTTTTTTAACTAAGAGGTTTTTCCTGGATGTTATTTGTTTATACTTCTTCTAAAATAGGTAATGGTCAATGTTCCGAAATCTGTGGAGCAAATCACAGATTTGCTCATTTAACAATTTTCTTGATTATTTCCAAAAATAGCCGCACTTAAGCCCTTTTAAGATTAGAAGCCAAACTGAGTAGAAGGCACTATTTAAACATAAGACCTTTTTCATGTCAAAATAAATGAGAAATGTAAATTATTAGGGATGCAAAATAGGTCTTAAAGAATTATAGGACTGTTTACCCTGGTGCTTAAAGTTTTAAAAGGAAAGGGCATCAGTATGTGATAAAATGACTAAAATACATTTTAGACCTTTTTAGGAGGGTAGCATGGAAAGTAAACATATGATGGTTTGTAAAGAATAAAGTATTAAATATTCTTAAACCCTTTAATCTGCGTGTGCTCGATTCATAAAGTATTTCGGACATTTGGTAACGCTCTGTAAATCTAGTCAGGAGTCTTATTTGACTTTAGCCGTTTTACCAGATTGTAGAGAATTGTTTCCGCTTTCAGAATATATAAAAATCTCATTTTCACAAAAAATTGACTTAAGACCTTTTTCTTCCCGGCACAGATATATAGATTTTTCCTATAATAGCATCTGTTCGCACTTTTAATACTAACTAACAAATTCTTTGTGATAATGGAAAGTAAGTCCAGGGATAACAGCGGCGAAATTTCCTCTTCCAGGATTTGTAAGAATGTTTCTTCACTTAAATGTAGTAAATCAACTTCCTTTGTTCCGAACGGTATGGAATTCTCACCATGTTACGCAATGTGCAAAGCACAGAGCAATAAATATGTTCAACTAGCACCACATTCACAACTCATCTGCCTGTAACACTGGTTGTCAGCTTGTATGACTGCATCGCACAGTGTGTAAAAGCCACAATCTAGCTGGACAAAATCGTAACTTCTCTTATGGCTAACAGATTATTGTGAAACCTTGTACAGGAGTTACAGGTAGAATATATATATGAATCAGTTATTGTTGAAAGGAACCATGTCCACTTTTTAAAGTTTTGAGATAATCGAAAAAGACTGTTTTGTGAGTAATCTATCGAAGATTAAACCAAAATATATTGTGCACATAAAATATAGATATACAGAATTAGTTTAGACTCATAAAAATATTCACACAGTCATTAGAATCTTTTTAATCTAGGAAACACGTCATTGGACTTAGTTGCTTTCAACATGGAAATGCTCTATTTATAAAAACGTAAACACATTTTGGCCCATAAGAACAAATTGAGAATTTATTAAATCACCTGTAATGCACGTCTTAAGGAAAAAAAATCAAGTATGAAACATGTTACTTGCATGGTGCAGTATAACATACATTATTTTCACAAAATACAAAGAATATTTACAGTAGTCATACACCTCTGTAATGAGAACAACTCAGAAAACAAAACAACGTTTTTAAAATATCCATATTATTTGATTGAATTAACCAATATATTATTATTCTTGGGTAAATACAGAACAACAGTACAAATAAATTACTGTTTTCAATAAAGTAGGTTCTCTTTTTGCTCCATTGGCCATTGCAATATTTCATCATAGAAAACTTTGCTATCTCCTGATGTAGTAACATAACGATAAACTTTCCTCACATCTCCTAGTTTGCTTGTTTTGATTGGAACTCGTCCTTCAGGATAGATTTTCTGTAATAGGCTAATAAGATTACAATTTCTCGTGTATTCCGTCCTCCATTATCTGCTACTGTTATCAAGTACAGAATAATCAAATCTGAACATTTAATGCGACAAACAACTAGTAATCAACAATCAGTCTCTGCAGACTCATAAAACCCGTTAAATATTGGAGGCAGAATATACTGTAAACACAGGGCCGCCAACCTGGAATCTTCGTCATTCCGTGTTGAAAAGCACTGTCTGCAGGAGCTACTTCCTTTCAACACCGAATGACAAGATTGACCTCCTCAAATAAAGCACAAGGAATATGAGTAATAAGTTGCTTTCTACATTACTACTCGATAAAAAAAAATGAAATTGACAAAAATGTGGACTTAGTTGCTTTGAACAACGAACGATTCATATATATTGCGAAATCTGATTGTGTTTGTGTAAGAGGAACAACCCCTTTATAGCGGGTGCCTTTAGACAAAATTTACAATTTCTCTCCTAGATAACAGTATGTTACGAATGCACAAGAATTACAGGTAGCATTTATTTTTAGTGTAGGAACTCTGATATCGCGACTCTTTATAGTAGGCAGTTTTAGACAAAATTATTGCTCTTCGATATAAGAGAAGTTTATGAAACTTAGTAAACGACTTACATTTAGCACAAATATTTTGTGTACGAGAAATTTTATGTTATATATAAACCGTATTTTAAGCTGATTTAATTGTAAATGTGATAATAATTGATTCCTGGTACGGCTAAAAGCAGAACTCCATGGTAATCTGCTCCTAATATTCTCTTCTATTGAAGATTAGACTTGATATGCATTCAGGCCGCCAGCATAGAAGCTTATAGGTCCACACCTGTGGAGTAACGGTCAGCACGTCTGGCTGCGAAACCAGGTGGCCCGGGTTCGAATCCCGGTCGGGGCAAGTTACCTGGTTGAGGTTTTTTCCGGGATTTTCCCTCAACCCTATACGAGCAAATGCTGGGTAACTTTCGGTGTTGGACCCCGGACTCATTTCACCGGCATTATCAGCTTCATATCATTCAGACGCTAAATAACCTAGATGTTCATACAGCGTCGTAAAATAACCCAATTAAAATAAATAGAAGCTTATTCTTCAGCTATATCTCTGTTATTACCACATCTGTTTCAGGATGAGTCGCCTGACTGGCAAACTTTGGAGACGGAAGTGAAAGCTGAGGGGGATGAAGTGTTGACTGAGAGGTGAGTGTGGATTCTTATTGAGACGAGACATTTATTTTTCACGGTTGGAACTTTGGGGTTTTCCCAGTCTTAGCTTTGAGCCCACAATAGAATACATTGTGCGAGTTCTCCGTATCAGTTTTTGCAATAAACAGACGTCAAGATTTTCCTACCAGTTCACATTGAGAATCTCATTCAATTTGCAAAATGCTGTTGATAAATTTGTATTTTCAACCATAGTTAGATACACAGCACAGCAACATATTTTCTTCGTTGAAACATATCTACTAAGGAAGAAGTCATTCGAGAAAATTTCGGCGGCCAGAGATGTAGGCCATCCCGTATTATGTGCAGAGGACAGAGGTATAGTGATTACAGCCAACACATTGCAATCTTCAATAGAGGCAATTCTCCTCAAAATAAGGGATTGCTTCTCATGCAATAAATCAGTATTAAATTGTAACAACACTAACGTAGTCCAATTTAAATCCTGCCCAAATTGAACCTAGCAAACTTCAAGCGCAATAATTAATAACAGACTCCTAATAGAAACAACAACCAAATTTCTTGGCTCACAAATCTATATGTTAAATTGGAAAAATCTTATTAAAGAAATTACCCTTAAACTAAATACAGCATGTATCGCTATTAGATCTATGCAAGTGATAGTAAATATCAATACCTTAAAAACAACATAATTTCCATAATTCCACTCTGTAGAGTTTTGGAATAATGTTCTGGTGAAATACTACAGATGGTAACAGTATATTCCTTACTTACTGGCTTTTAAGGAACCCGGAGGTTCATTGCCGCCCTCACATAAGCCCGCCATCGGTCCCTATCCTGAGCAAGATTAATCCATTCTCTATCATCATATCCCACCTCCCTCAAATCCATTTTAATATTATCCTCCCATCTATATCTCGGCTTCCCCAAAGGTCTTTTTCTCTCCGGCCTCCCAACTAACACTCAATATGCATTTCTGGATTCGCCCATACGTGCTACATGCTCTGCCCATCTCAAACGTCTGGATTTAATGTTCCTAATTATGTCAGGTGAAGAATACAATGCGTGCAGTTCTGTGTTGTGTAACTTTCTCCATTCTCCTGTAACTTCATCCCTCTTAGCCCCAAATATTTTCCTAAGCACCTTATTCTCAAATACCCTTAACCCTTGTTCCTCTCTCAGAGTGAGAGTCCAAGTTTCACAACCATACAGAACAACCGGTAATATAACTGTTATATAAATTCTAACTTTCAGATTTTTGACAGCAGACTGGATGATAAAAGCTTCTCAACCGAATAATAACAGGGATATACCATATTTATTTTGTGTTTAATTTCTTCCCGAGCATCATTTATATTAGTTACTGTTGCTCCAAGATATTTGAACTTCTCCACCTCTTCAAAAGATAAATTTACAATTTTTATATTTCCATTTCGTACAATATTCTGATCACGAGACATAATCATATGTATTATGGGGAAGGAAACGGTAATCATCAATTAGGAACAGGATTCTTTGTTCATAAAAGAATAAAATCAGGAGTAAAAGGTCGAATTTATCAGTGATAGGTTATCGTATTTAGTACTTAAGGGTAGATGGTGCGATATCGTAGTTCTAAATACTGATGCCCCTACAGAAGAGAAAGACAGTATATTCCTACTACAAAAAAGAGTAATTGGTATAACAGTAAGTGCCAAACCTAGGTAATCATGTAGGCCCATTTTTAAAGATTTATAAATTATGTCCATAGCTTGTCAGTATATTTTTTTATCAATAAGCTTTCTTATATGTAATCGTGAAAATTTTGTATCTAATTCAACAGTTCATAGCATAAATACTCGTCAAAAATGACTTTCATACTCCATCGGCAAGTCTATCGTGCTATCAAAAAGAAGTGTGTTACATGGCAGTAAAAAATTTTGTGCGAGATCGTGCGTATTCGCTTGGTTTTCGCACAAAACCAATCCGCGGAAAGTCTAAAATTCCACATTCAGTATTCCCAACCTAACACACATAACAATTCCCCTCTTCTTTCCGCTTAAGTGACATATTGATTTTACTGCTTTAGGCTTTTAACATATTATTTTTAGAGACGTTCAATATAGTAATAATTATAAATTGGAAACTTACCACTGCAATTTCAACTAAATTGCACTGTTAATTTTTGTTTTTAAATATTTGCAAAAATTAAGTAAACTCTACAACTTGCCGATGTTATTACTGCAATATGTTATATAAATAATATTGTTAAAATATTAAAATGAAAAATAAATCATTACATAACCTTACCGTTTGTTTTGAGTTCGGATTTATTGACTGGGGGGGAAAAAGAAGACAGACGTATATCACGGCCTGCTGGGGTATAGTAAACACAGAAAACATTTTAAAGCAACAATGTTGAAGATAGATATTTTTGTTTTGCAAATTTGCCGACATTGAACAGAAACCAAGATGGAGATTTCATTGCAACTAATTAGAAATTCCTCTTTCTGGTATGTAATAAACGATCTTCGCACAAAATAATGTACGATACACGAGCGGTATGTTTTCTTTCAATTCTCGGAAATTAAAAAAGCTCAACTACGTTTCACTTTTTCAAACTTTCCCTCGAACATGAAAACTTTAACGTACCGCTCTTGTAACGCATATTAGTATTAATATCCTTCCTATGGATGTAAAAAATCAGACTGAAAACATAACATCATTTATGGCGAAATTAAAGAAGTATCTAATTTGTCACGCCTTGTTTTTCCTATAGGTGAATTTATAATATTCAGCAACGTTGGATGAATACTTTTGTCTTGTATTAAGTATCGATACTAACCCCTTGTGTTGTACTAGTATATTGCAAACTCTTCTGTATATATTTCAATTAGACTGGCACTATAATTAAGACTTTGTCATACTATTAAGATTTTTTTTGGCGTTCCACATTCGAGCTTTGAAGCAATGTACGAATAACATGGAATGTAAATAAATACAACGCACTTTCTTCTCAGCTTTTCAGTTGCACACGGTAACGGGAAGTCATCAGAAAGCGACGATATTGAACATCACGACCACGTGACGAAATGCCACAGCCCAAGAAATGCCATGTCCTCAGAAAATTCTTATTTCGAAAGTTCTTCTAACAGCTATAATTACGAAAGGCTGTCATACACAGAAGACATCTTGAAGATAAAATCTCGCAACCAGAAAGACGACGGTTCAATTCGTAATGAAGCAGTCAACAAATGTAACATCTGCGGAAAGTCTTTTTCATTGTTAAATGCTTTAAAAGTACATTTACGTACACACACTGCCGAAAAGCCATTCAAATGTCAGGTTTGTGGAATGTGTTTTTCACAATCTGGACATCTGATAACGCACGCACGGAAGCATACCGGTGAGAAGCCATTTAAGTGTGATCTCTGTGACTTAAGTTTCTCAAAGTCGGGGAATTTAACGCGTCATGCACGTCGGCATACCGGCGATAAGCCATACACGTGCAGTACCTGTAACAAGTCTTTCTCGGAAGCGGAATACCTCAAGAGGCATTCACGCCTACACACAGGAGAAAAATCGTTCAAGTGCGACGTGTGCGGAAAGCTGTTTCTGGAAAGGGGAAATCTTCGTAGCCATGCTCGACATCACACAGGCGAGAAGCCATTCAAATGTAAACTCTGTGGAAAGGATTTTTCCAGATCGGGGCACCTCAAGAGACATTCACGCGTACACACGGGAGAAAAACCGTTCAAATGTGATGTGTGCGGAGAGCGTTTTTTCGAACTGGGGTATCTTCGTAACCATGCACGCCATCACACCGGCGAGGAGCCGTTTAAATGTGAAGTCTGTGGAAAGCATTTTTCCAGATCGGGGCACCTCAAGAGGCATGCAAGTGTACACACGGGCGAGAAACCATTCCAATGTCATATCTGTGGAAAGACTTTCAGGGAATCGTACAGTGTGAAAACGCATTCACGACTGCACGCTGTTTAATATCGTTTCAAATGATTCATCTTTTGTTGTTATTGTTGTAATATAATATGTGGAAATATATCTACTGAAAATGTCAAATGCTATAATTATATATTGTAAGATGTCCACTCAAATTAAAATTGAAAGAATACTGACTTACTTCTAATTGTAAATAATAATAATAATAATAATAATAATAATAATAATAATAATAATAATAATAATAATAGTAATAATAATGAGATAATTTACATATTTATCGGCGATATATATAACCATTAAACATTGAGAAACCTGAAACAGCTATTATTGTTAACAAGAATTGTTAGAAAAATATTTCGTTAGCCTATTCTTAAATTGGTTTGATGTCTGACAGTCCCTGACATTACTCGGTAGGGAATTCCAAAGCCAAGGAACAGCCACAGTGAAAGAAGATGAATATGTGGATGTTCGGTGGGAGGGAATGGATAATATTGAGGAGTGTTGTGATCGCGTGTCAAGGTTATGATGGGTGGATAAATTTTGAAAACGAGACGCAAGATAGACAGGAATGGAGAAATGCAATATGTGAAAGAGAAGGGAAAGACAGTCGATTTTCCTACGATCTTCTAGACTGAGCCAAGACAACATTTCGAGGGATGGTGTTACGTGATCAGCCCGGCGAATATTGCAGACGAAACGGACGTACATTTATGAACACGTTGTAGTCTCTGCGCCGAAGTAACGCTTAGGTCAGTAAGCAAAATATCACAGTAATAGAAGTGGGGCATCACGAGTGTTTGCACTAACTTTTTTTTTTTCATGGAAAAGGGTAGAAAATTCTTCAATCGCCTAAACGAGTGGATTAATGAGAATACTTTTTTGCAGGTTTCTGCAACTTGAATGTTCCAATTTAAAATTTTATCCATATAAATACCTAGATTCTTTACTGATTCACTGAACGGAATTTCGGTGCCGTATATTTTAATCGGGGACAAATTTGGTATGGTAATAGTGCTTAACAAACGTGAATGGACCACAATGATTGACTGTGATTTTTGTGGATTTCTTTAAGTCGGAATTTCCGTGTCCATGTTCAGATTGAGTCCAGATCGTCATTAATTTTAGTTATTGCATCATTTATTTAGTCATTATGGAATTTTATGTATATTTGAAGGTCGTCTGCATAGAGATGGTGTCGGCAGTACTTTAGAGATTCTGATATGTCGTTGATATAAATTGTAAATAGTAAAGGGCCAAGAACTGATCCCTGTGGGATCCCTGGAATTAAAAATTTTCTGTGGCAATTTTTCTAACCTAACGCATTTATTCATTCGATGATAACCATGAACTGAGACTTCAGTATATTTCTACTTGCGTGGCGACCAATGATCAAAAATGTTCGAAAATTCGCGCTTAGAAATTATTTATTTTATTGGTTATGCCATAATTGAAGGGTAAGGAGAAAAGGATACGGGAGAAAAAAGGTAGGTAGTAAGTCAACTTCCTTGACAATCTAGAAAAGCGAAATTAGAGCTTCAAAACCTTACTTGACACGTAAATTAACAGTGAAAAAACCATGTACCGTACATTGAATAAATGAAGTTTCAAATATTACTAAATGAAACAAAGCCTGATCTCAAGTCCGGCATTTATCAACATCGAAGGAAAGCCGAAAAATCGCTGAGACTACCAATTGTCCTGGGGGGAAAAAAGCCAGGAAAGTCATCTGAAAGAGACAACACTCGGATTATGTGACTTAAAAGAACTTCTTACGTAAATTCTGTTACAGTTATATTTATAACAAAATTATTTATTTTATTTTTTTATTGTTAGTGAGTTTGAAATGAATACAAATTAATAAATACAATGAAATACTCCTGAATGAGTAAGACTCGTGCTCAGGAGGGGATTCCAATACAGACAAAAATAAAATTAAAATTGAGAGTGAATACAGATTAAAAAATGTTTAATATGTTTAAACCCAAGACTATAAATCCAATACAATTTCTTTTATTACTTTGGAGAGGATTCGTGGTTAAAATAATATTGGAATATTTTTTTTTAATAATCTGGGACCTTGACCTATGCTATGATAAAAAGCTGCATTGGTTTTACATTTAGGTTCACACAAACGTAGATAATTCATATTTTTGTTCTATATTTATGTATATACATCTCAAAGTTATTAAAATTTGTATAAAAATATTTTAATAAAATAAAATAATACATTTGTTTAATGTTGAAAACTTTGAAATGTTTAAACAACAATTCAGCTAAGTACTCTTTCTGCTTTTTTAAACAAATTTTAATACTTTTTTCTGTAGTAAAATTAACGGGTAAAGGTTGGATTTATAATTTCCACCCCAACCTATAATACCATACATAAATATAGAGTGAAATAATAATTATAATTAATTATTGTTGGAATTGATTTATATATAAGCTCATAGTATACGAAGTGTCCGGCCTAAAGGTATACATAAATAACGGCGTATAATGTGAAAAATTGGGCATTCTCATTTTGCAATGTAAAGCGCAATAGATAGAACATCTCCCCGAGATTTTGATCTCACTCACTTGCAAGATCAATGCTGCGTCATGTGCCGCGCAAGCGCAGAAACGGAATGAGTAAGATGATCAGTCTTTCCACGTGAGTGGAGATGTGCACGCTATCAGTCAAGTAGAAGCTTCAAAAGTAGCGCGAGACTTAACATTATCATCAGGTCGAAGTGCTTCAAAGTACAGAAAATCATAGGCGTATCTAAGGCCGCAATAAATGCAGTAACCACAAATATCTTGTAAGGAGGCCCTTTCTAAGATAACAGAAGAAAAGCTAACAAGACATCAACATATTCCAAAATAGAGAATTAATGAAATCGATGCTATCTGGACAAGGAATCTACTTCCATTATTTGAATGTGTGATAGAATGATATAGCAAGCTCTTCTGGACCATACCGTTACCCGACTGATAAAGTTTGAAGAAGTAATAGCTTTCTTGGATGAACGATTTGTCAGCAATACGTCACTGATAACAATCTGAGGCATTGACGGCATAGGCTCCACTGAGTATGGAAACAGAAGTTCTAGGAAGATGATACCGAGCCTCTGTATTTATGACTTCTTTAGTGCAATTGGAATTACGTAGTGGAAATTCCAGGGAAGTGAATTTAAAAAATAATTTGGCAGAATCCTCGTCCTTCATCAGCTCGGTACTGCAGGACAGTGAGATCTGTGTTTCAACGAGAGACTGTACTATAAGCGAGCTGAGTAAAATGTGAAAGCTCTAAAACCAACCGATGTTGAATTCAAAGGCCGTAAGTGTGGTGTTTGACACCACTAACTATTTTCCATGACAGATTGAAAGGTATGCAATGCGGTAACCGGAACTACATAGCCCCTACACATAGCTTTGATACATGTATCTGCGGAATAGGTGCCAAAGATGCTAATGACTTAGAGAAGTATATGTTCAGGGCAATTAAGGAAGAAAATCTAGGATCAGGGCTTTCTTTTTATATAGGTGGATTTACTGCTATGGTTTCTTTACGACAGTCATCGTCGGCTGGATTGATTTGTCTTCAAATTGAGAGCGATGTTCGTCGTAGAAAGCAAAAGAATGACGACAAACCAATATGGCTTCAAAAGGTGTATTTAGCAACTTCTCAACAATAAATTATTATATTCTAATTAATTTTATTACCAATCATCATGGCCTGTATGATATGGGTTCGAAAGTATATAGAGATGCCCATAAAAAATAAATGTTGTAGAAAGAAGTTTGTGAAATTATAGGGAGGACTGGTAAAGTGACTTGTTTTCTAGATAGGCTAATATACGAGTACATTAGAAAAACAATATTACAAATGAACTTTTAAATGACAGTGTTTATAAAAATGCCGAATTGAGTTTTTTTTTTAAAGTAGGGACGTATAAACAGGATGTCAAGAGAATCTTTTCCGTGAAATTTCAACCTTTAATAATGACGATTACAGTAATCTAGGTTTAATTAATTAGATTATTTGAGGCTATTTTAAAATTCAAATGAAGTGTGTCCTATCATTAGATTTCAGTTGAATACCTTGGCGATAGCTTGAATATTGAAACCACTACAATTTCTAACCAATAATGTAATTTATTTTGCTCACATTGTTCGCTCGCTCGGAAAATAAAAGTATTTTTACAGAAAAGCTACAACAAAGAGGGCACAATATTCTTGCCCTTCACCGACTTTTGTGAAATTTAGCTACTGTACATACTGTATATTGATAAACACGTTGTTTTAGTTTGCAGTCACATATATTTTCAATGCCGAACAAAAATCGTTTAATGCCTACCTATATAATCTAATGCACTGTTCTAGCCCCACCCCACATGTTAATAATTCCCACCATAACATGCGAGAGACCCAGGACGAATAATTACTATACCTATTGTAACAAGCAGACGGAGGGAAGCTGCATATTTCTAAAAATTATAAAATTTAATAAACATGGATAATTATTGCATTATTATTTACGATACCCAGTACCTTAAAGTAATAGACAATTTCTCGCTAAACTTCTTCGTTTTTCAACAAATGAAGTAGGCTTTCTCTTCACATCATTTTCAGTTGAAGACAAAATAAAATTGAACTGCTCTATGGTAAGTATAAAATATTATTTGACTTTAATTTGATTAGTAGATCTAAGTAGATATTTACAAATTAGCGTACTGAAACATCCTTCTGATTTTAAACATATCATCACTGGATTGGAGTCTCTGTCTATTGGTGTACATATATGTAATTCGATCATATTCTTCTTCCTCAAGCAGTAATACAGTCGTTATTTTTTCCTTATTTAAAGCCATTTTAACAACTTGTAAATTCTCAAGTTAATTGTTAAACAGCTGGATATTAATCTACGATATCCTCGATCGACTGATTGTCGATTCTTAGAAATGGATTATTCTCTACAGCGTGTGTCTACTGTGCAAGAAAGATACCATATCCTACACTGCACCGAAAGAACAAAATCATTGATTTCATGCAGTGACGACAGCGCCCGTAGGGAAAAGCCCTAAAACTCTTTGTCTTTGCACGAATGTGCGCATTTTCTACTTTATAACGTCAGCAATAAATCTTTGCCCTAATGCATGAAGTTTTCTATCAGTTGCGATCAAGTCGGCAGTGAGCGCTCTCTCTGTACTGAAGAGGACGAGCAAAAAGAAAAAAAAAATTAGAAAAGGCCAGTTTAGCTCACCAGACACTGTACGTGATAGGTGAGTGTTGTGTCGAATGCACATTTCATGTGGGTGGGAATGATTCCTGTATATGTTACACGTCTTGACAGTAATTCCGAAGATACGTGTGTGCATGATTTAGTGTAGGTGTACATTGGACATCGAGTGTCCTGAAGTTGGTTTAAATTCTTATTAATACAGTTTGTGATGATGTCTGTGGTTTTAAAGATCCCTTTGTTTATCTTTTGACGCTTTATCAACTGCTATAGTTATCTACCGTCTGAATGAGATGGTGATAATGCCAGCGAAATAAGTCCTGGGTACAGCGCCGAAAGTTACCCAGCATTTGCTCTTGATGGGTTGAGAGAAATCTCAGCAAAAAACCTCAACCAGGTAACTTGTCCCACCCAGGATTTGAACACGGGCCCGTTTGTTTCACTGTCCTTTTTTGTTGTGTGCAATGGACTCACTGACTCACTCACTAGGGATTCGGTATGGGATTGAGATGTAATTCTGTGGTTGAAAAGTATGCTTTATTTATTAATTGAATTCAGTTAAGATATAGACACCAATAATGTATTGTTACAGAGGAAGGTCTCCCAGTACCGGACACTTAAGCCTTTTCAACAACTGTGGAAAATTTAAGTAACTGATTGTAATAATAGTACTGCAAATATGATGAAGTGACTTTTACTCTCACAATCTCGATGAATTTAATTAATGACCTACAGTTAAGACAAATTACATAAACAATTAAAGTTAAACATCCTTGCTATTACAGTAGGCCTACAGCACAAAATGGATGCCGGTATGGGACATACAGTAAACATCATTCGTCGGACAATTTAAAACAAATACAAGCAAATAAAAATAAGGAATCATTAGCATGAAAGCATTTTGAATCAAAAGTAGACATTTTTTATATTTATAAGGAGTAAGAAACTACTTAAGCACATTGTTTATACACAAATACCACAATAATCCTTTGCCACACTACTTGAAGATACTGATGATTTGGAACAATTATTGGATTTACTGAAAATGATTGCATACAAAATAATTAATGTTATCTGAATCGGTAAATTCCAAATGTGACCAATCTGCACATAAAGTTCACTGTACCCAGGATTCATCACTTGTTTCCAAACAGATGATGCATTCCCTTTCATCTTCGGTCAAGTCAATAGTTCTCTTTTATGATTCCATTTCCTTTGCCACATTTGCAATGTAGTAGTTGAATTCCCTGACTCTAATTCCTTAACTATGTCTCTTAAGGTACTTTCATGATAGTGATTCCCTGTTCTATAACATTTTATATTATTCTCTTCCCATTTGCCTCCGTTATTGTTTTCCGCGTCAGAACAAAGACCTTCAAATAATAAATAGGCTATGAAATCTTATCCTTAATGTCTGGTACTGGGAGAACAGATACTTTCCGATAATGGATGACTAGCGGGCTGACCTAAATTTTCCCGAATGCACACCATATTCATGCGCAAATCAAAACCAATTATATAGTACACAGCCCTTTTAATATACAATCCAAGAACTACATATAACAAATACTGTCACTTCAAGAAACAGTAGAAAGTGTAGAAAACACTTCGAAAACATTTTTTTACTAGGTTATTTTACGACACTTTGTCAACATCTTAGGTAATTTAGCGTCTGATTGAGATGAAGGTGATAATGCCGGTGAAATGAGTCCGGAGTACAACGCCGAAAGTTACCCAGGATTTGCTCATATTGGGTTGAGGGAAAACCCCGGAAAAAACTCAACCAGTAACTTGCCCCGACCGGGAATCGAACCCGGGCCACTTGGTTTCGCAGCCACATGCGCTAACCGTTACTCCACAGGTGTGGACTTGGAAAACATACACGTCACACTAAACACTCATATAACCTACTGTAGAGGCCTAACACTTGTCTCAAACTTAAATCAAGAAATACTCTGTAACGATACATATGTGCCATCTATCATCTACCGGGAATAGCAGGAATTCCGTTTGTCCGATACTGCGAGCTGTCCAGGGCTAGGGAGACGTTCCCCTACATTTTGTGTAGAAGATAATTACCTCATAACTATTTTCGAAATTTCACCAAACGTTGTTTTCACTATTATAAGTAAACCTTTCTCAAAAGCCTTCATTCTGCAAATATCTATCAATCTGTCACAATATGTCTTTTTCAGTTGTGATGGATGTGATAAAAATGGAATATGAAATCGACCCATTGGCGATGCAGACAAGCGATAACACAGATCGAGAAGAGAAGAAGCTCCTATCAGAGGTAACCTGGAACTGAGTAGTAGACAGCAAATACACACGTCAAAATTGTCTAAGGAACAACTAAAAAATTTCAAATATTGAGAAAATTGACCAAGTTACAATACTGAACGGAAGTGAATATTAAAGTGCTAGTCATTTGTCATTCTACCAGGTTACCATAGTAACCAACGTTGTTATTTTGTATTGTTACATTGGAAAGAATTAAATTAGTGTGTTTTAACAGGGGACATATGTAACTAAAAACTGTCTAAAATCGTCATAAACAGTTAAGAATAGTTTTAATGATGGAAGAACGTCGTCATTTAAACCATCATTAAATGTTTAAGGTGATTGGTATAATTGAAAGTGGCGGAACACGCTGATGAGGGCTCTAAATACGGGAAGAGGTGTAATTTCAAGAATGTGGAGTCGTTATGAACAATTTGGCAGTCCAGAAGAAAGGCACGAAGGGTTACCACTGCAGGACAAGACAGATTTCTGTACCTTAAAGCCCTGAGGGAAAGAACTTCAACTGCCGCAATGTTAAGAAGCGGCTTGCAAAATGTAAGTAACGTAATTGTTTCAACTCAAACTATCAGAAATAGACTGCATGGAAGAGGCCTTCATGCCCGTCGACCTTTAAGGTGTCCAGCTATTCGTCATGGAAATCGAGCACGTCGTGTTTTGTGGTGCCCACAACATCAAAATTGGGCAGTGGATCAATAGGGACAGGTCCTCTTTACAGATTAATCACGCTTCGGTTTGCACCCAGACTCCAGAAGAGTGCTCATATGGAGGCCACCAGGTGACGCAGAAAGGCTTAGGAACGTACAGGAGATCCACAAATTTCAAGGAGCTTCTATCATGGTCTGGGGAGGAATAATGACCAATAGAAAGACTGACGTCGTTCTTATAAGAGAAACACAGCGAGCAAATGTTTATATTCTAAACATTTTGCAACCTTTGGTGCTTCCGATCGCTGAAGAGTATGGGCCTGAATTCCTCTACATGCATAATAATTCCAGAGCACATGTTGCCGGAGTGGTGCGTCAAACACACAATATTCAAGTGCTACAGTAGCCTGCGCAATCTCCTGATTTAAACCCCATAGAGCACCTTTGGAATAACCTTCAAAGAAACGTTTCGGAGAATCTAGACAACAACCAGTGCCTTGATCAGCTGTACGCTCGGCTTAGACATCACTGGGATACCATTCCTCAAGATGAGATTTTCCATCTTATTTCGTCAATGCCAATCGCCTTAAACATTTCATCATGGTTTAAATGACGACGTTCTTCCATAATAAAAACTATTATTTACTGTTTAGATCTGCTGACTTTCAATACAGTAATGTTATTTCTGACCAAGCATTATCGTGAATGCTTCACGGGGATGACAGTGTTCATGAAAAAATGGTGAAAGGTTTGAATGCTAAAGTCATTGTGGATATGAACTATAATTATTAATATCCTCCATTGGTTGAAGAAACGGATGCTTATTTGTTTAAATGTTGAATGTCGCCTGTGAACCACTTTTTTTTTGGACAATACTTGAAATATATTTGTATGCACTTACTTATGGCTTTTAGGGAACCCGGAGGTTCATTGCTGCCCTCACATAAGGCCATCATCCCAAATAACACTCTATATGCATTTCTGGATTCTCCCATATGTGCTACATGCCCTGCGCGGCTCAAACGTCTGGATTTAAAGTTCCTAATTATATTTGTATTCACTATCTGTAAGAATAGTAAGATAACAAATGTACGACAGTTTTGTGCTGAAATACAACATCTTTTGATAAGTTGGTAGGACGGTTGCATTTCCTTTATCTGGCAAACGTGGTAATATATATATGACAGATATATTGCATCTCTATGTTTTTTTTTTTTTTTTTTTTTCAGGAAGGGAATTTCTTGCATCTGCAAGTGGCTGAAATAAAGGAGGAATGTGTGGACCACATATACGATCTCACATCAGAAACTCCAAAGGCAGTAGTGAAGTGTGAAGCTGAGGTGAGTGGAGATCGTAGGATGTACTTGTTCTTTCAATTTGAAACACAGTGGTTCTTGGTTTGTAACCAAAACATGGATTGCTGTGGCTTTTGAGATGGTTTGCCGTCATTATTGAGAATATGGCACTAAGAAAATTGAAGTCTGTCGATTTGGTTGCCTGTTGCATCGGAAAGCATGGCTCATTAGAAGGATAATGTTACTTACCATTATGGCATTGTAAAAATGATGTGACCATGCAATTAAATTTCGGAATAAGAACCATCAAACCTAATAACTTTGTGGTCAGTTGTGTTATGGCTCGAGGTGGCTACTCTAGCGATAAAGTGAGAGTGCAGTGTATTGACACAGACTCCGATCTTGACGACACGTGACATGTCTTCATACAGGCTTGCATGGATCATCACCCCCTCCTACTAGGATGGACGTAAGTACAACACTTAGAATTACTTGACGGACAATATTACGGATTGCCATCTAGTGTTAGCAGAGTGGCTGTGCGGTCATTTCCACTTATTGCTTCTCCTGACAGCTCTCTGCTTCCCCTCTCCAGATTGAAAGTTAATATGATCTCGTCTATCAATGTTATACTACACAACAATGTTCCTTTTGTTAAACATAATTCTATTTGTTCGAAGAATCGCGGTGTAGATCCCTCATGTGCTCTGTTTCTTTCAGCACGATTCAATCTTTCTATTCTTAGTGGTTCCATCTAACGGATTTCTCATAAATGAAGATCTCCCCACAAAAAGGATTCTTACATTCATAGTTCCTGGCCAAGGCAAGGTCATTCACTTCAAACCCAGCATTCTCCAATCTTCCCTATTTCCTACCTTCCTCTTACAAGGAGAGGACACGCTCTGTATATCACCAAATTAAATCAGATTTTGTGACATGAAAGTATAAGACGTATTGTTTAAAGTCATACCTAGCATGGGTGGCCAATGACCCCTCGTCTTGGAAATATTGGCTATTGTTTGTGACATACTTCCGTTAGGTGCTCAATAGGGAAGCATTAGACTGTGTAATGGCGTAGCCCATATGGTTGGATGCTCAGTTGTTATCCAGGCAACCTGAGTTCGAATCCTAATATTTTCTGCTACAGAAATAGAACAAACGCCATAGACACATCTTGCCTTCCTACCTGAGCAGTATTTCATTGTTTATCCTTTACAATACAATGTTAGTTAATTAGTAAATTGTTTAAAACATGATGAAGCATTGAATACATTGAGAAATGTGATATAGGTATGTAAATACATAACTGTGAATACAAAATTAATCACTATTAAAAGAAAAAAAAATATAGGACCAGTTAAGATTCGAACTCAGGTTGCCTGGATAACAGCTCAGCATCCAACTATATGAGCTACACCCTTACAGAGTCTAATGCTTCCCTATTAGGCACCTAACGGAAGTATGTCACAAACAATAGCCAATATTTTAAAAACGAGGGGTCATTGGCCACCCATACCAGGTATGACTTTGAACAGTGCGTCTTGTACTTTCATCTCACACAATCTTATTCCATTCGGTGATGTACAGAGCGTGTCCTCTCTTTGTTAGTCTCGATATGAGATCAGTGTATCTTAATGTCGTCTATCATCTGATATCTTCTTCTGCCCCATACTCATTACCCGTTCACCATTCCTTCCAGTGCATTCTTCAGTATTCAGTTTCTTCTCAGCCAGTGACCCAACCAATTCCTTTTCCTCTTCCTGATCAGCTTCAGCATCATTCTTTCTTCGCCCACTCTTTCCAACACAGCTTCATTCCTTATTCTGTCTGTCCATTTCACATGCTCTATTCATCTCCACATCCACATTTCAAATTCTTCTAGTCTCATCTCGTCACTTCGTCGTAATGTCCATGTTTCTGGTCCATATAATGCTGTACTCCACACAAAGCACTTCCCTAGACTCTTACTTATTTATTTTTCCACAGTTCTGCAGAATATCCTGGTTTTTCTCTAAAAAGCTTCCTTTGCCATTCCTATACTCAGAATTCTTACATTTACTTAATTTAAAGTTGTCCCTTTTCAGGACGAGTCATGTGAGGTGAAAAGAGTGAAGGAGGAGATCAAGCAGGAAGGGGACGACGTCTTGACTGAAAGGTGAGTGAAATATGTATGTCTTTCTCTTCATTTATACGATGAAGTAGGAAGTCTTAAACTTCATGCAAGCAACTAATTTTTATGGCGACTAAAATGATACAAACCAGTTATCAGAACTATGATTGGTGCACCCATTTACTCTACAAGTCTTGAAGCACTCAGACTCTGTGCAAAATATCAGCACATCATTCTCTTTCCTTAGCTTTGTACCTCCAACTTACGTCCTTTATTTGTTTGAATCATCATCTATGTATTTCGTTTTCAAGCAACATTATGTAATATTCGGACATAAGTTTTTTTTTATTTTTTTTATAGTAGGTTATTTTACGACGCTTTATCAACATCTTAGGTTATTTAGCGTCTGAATGAGATGAAGGTGATAATGCCGGTGAAATGAGTCCGGGGTCCAGCACCGAAAGTTACCCAGCATTTGCTCATATTGGGTTGAGGGAAAACCTCGGAAAAAACCTCAACCAGGTAACTTGCCCCGACTGGGAATCGAACCCGGGCCACCTGGTATCACAGCCAGACGCGCTGACCGTTACTCCACAGATGTGGACCGGACATAAGTCATATCTGTTTAAAGAGATGTTGCAGTTCCTCTTCAAGATCCATTGAAGTATTGCAAGGAAATGTTTAACTTTTTGAAATGCCATTCAATAACCATTTTTTTGTCGAATTTCTGTGTTACAGTAAATAATCTTCTACATCTCCTTTAATATACATACTTGTATACTGTCCCAATTTCACATTTTGTTGAATTCGCTGTTCATTACTTCACATTCTAATATTATTGTGAGTAAAATAATGCTGCCTATACAGTTCCACGACGTTTACACCTGAGAATTGTGATGGCAGCGCTACACCACAACTTACAGCTCAGAGATTGATATTCTTTCTCATTTGCAATAAGTGAATACTTATGTTTTGCTGTTGATTTTAAAAAATTATGCTTGTTTCACAGTTTTTGTTGAAGTGGATGTTTATTTACTGTGGTTACACATCTTTTCTTGTTCTTGTACACTTTACACGGTCTTGAAAGAGGTGATATTAGTCGATTTTTTGATATACTAAAGCTTTTGACACTATGATACTCATACTCATGAGAAAGCTTGATTCTTGTGGCTTTAATATCTCTAGTAATTGATCCGTTGTATTCATAGCTAGGTGATAGATATGAATCTGTTTACATTAATATTTCTGGGTTTAAATTAATCAAGTATGATGTCCTTCAGAGTTGAATTTTGGGACCAGTATTTCTCTTTTTATACAGGGTGATTCACGAGGAAAGGTAAAAAAATTAGGGTGTGAATTCTGAAGCAATTCTGAGTCAATAATTTCATATGAATATAGGTCCGTTTTCGAACGGTTACGGAGATATGGCTCTTTCATTAAAAAAAAAAAAAACTTCCAAGATTCCATTGTACTAACTCGCATTTAGAGACAGATAACGGACAAATTTAAAGTTTATATTCATGTATGCATTCATACCTAATATTCTAGAAGTCGGGGTCGATGTTTTCGCACATTTTCAAAGGTATCTCCTTCTGCTTCAATGCACTGTTGCGCTCGGGCGTGAATCGCGCTCATCGCTTGGGAGAGTTGCACGTAACTGTTCTCTATGCCGCATCCAAAATACGGTCGATTAGCGACTCTCTCGTTTCCCCCTTCCTTTGCTATACCAAGTCTTTCATCCAACCCCATAGACAGTAAGTACTCTTCGATATGGTACCCTTCTGTTCGGAAAGCGTCGTTCATATTCAGCGACGGCACGCAAGAACTTCCATCACACAAACCATAAACATACACAATATCGGCGTATTCAGCAGTCGAAAATTTATAAGGCATCTTGAAAAACACAACTTAACACTTCCGATAACTGTACCTGTATAACTACTGTACTGTAGGTAGCTGACTGGACTGCTGTGAATTGATAGGCTTAAGTGATAGTGTAGGCCATTTGTGTTATCTGCGGGTTCTGTGTCATTACATCAGACAAGGGCAGGCGATTGGACATTTGTAATGCCCCACCACCCGGTTTCTTCCTCTTATCTACACCGTTCACAATGCAGATTCCAATGTTACGTCATTCATTGCGACCTTGACCTTGTCTCACGCCTCGTCTCACGTCAGCAGCATATGGTAACGTCTGATTCACATTGGGGCGAGACGTTTTACCAAAAAAATGCGTCTAGCTCCGCCATCGTTTGAAAACGGACCTATGTTCATATGAACTTTTTCACTCAAAATGGCCTAAGATATCGTATACTAAATTTTTTACCTTTCCTCGTGAATCCACCTGTATATTAATGATCTTACTGACATATACACGGTAACTGTTTAAACTGCACATCTTTTTGTTGATGATATAGCGCTTAATATTTCATGAGATAGCGAATATCTTTGTTCTGTTAAAATTGAGAACATTTTTTTCTAAAATTGTTAATTGCAGTAGTGCTAATATTTACGTCTCAACAGTAATAAGACTGTTAATATAAATTTCAGCGTCAATCGAAACGATTTCGTTCCTGGTAATTCGAATAGATTTTTAGTTATTTACCTATCAAACTTGGAATAGCAATCTCACAATGATTTTATTGCTGACAAAATAAGTAAACGCATATTTGTATTAAGAATTCTTAGTTATAGCATAGATCAAAATTCATTCATTTCCGTTTACTATGCTTATATACACAGCAATTTTAGTTATGAAATTTTGGAGTAATCATAATTCATATACTAAAAAAAAAAATTATTTTTATTTTGTACAGAAGAGCCATGAGGATTATCTGTGGTGGTGTTCCTCGTACCAATTGTAGACCATTATTTCCCAAGCATGGTGTGTTAACATTAACTTCTTTATATATCTGGAGCTACTTTATTTTGATTGATTGATTGTTTATTCCATGCATGGCCATTATACATGGATGTACACGTCAATTACATAATAAATAAAAAACACAATAAAATTTAAAACATTACAAGTTAAAATACATTTAAAATAAAAAATCAAGTTAGTATTGCATAAATCATAACTTGTGATTTATGAATTCGTTTACTGAATAAAAAGTTCGATCAGTTAAAATCTGTCTAACGTTCACTTTAAATTTTGCATAAGGTAAAGTTTGTATCTGCAATGGTAATTTATTAAAAACACAATGCCAGTATAGGCAGGCGATTTTTCATATTTCACGAGTCTATGATTTTTTATTGAGAACAGATGTGCATTTCGTGTATTATAATTATGATAATCTAAATTCTTATTGTATTTATTACTCATTCTGCTTCACGAAAATTAGGCATTTGTAAATATAAATGGTTGGAAATGTTACAGTTTTGTATTGTTTAAAATATAGTTTGCATGAGTCAAAATTCTTTAATTTAAAATTGGATCGTATAATTCTTTTTTGTGAAATAAATATCCTATTAACATTGGTAGAGTTACCCCATAAGAAAATGGCATAATTGAGATATGCATAAGCAAGTGAATGGTAAATTCAAATCAATATACAGGGTGCGTCAGAAACAACGGATGGATTTCACATGGCAAGAAAATTGTAAAGATTCATCAAATCAAAAATTTATTGTTATCAATATATTCACCAATACATGCAGTTTATTTATGTAAAACAACATTATCCATATGATGTCCTTGGCTTTCAATACAGGCATCGAGGCGTTTTCTGATGTTCGCCATCACTTTCACAGTCATAGCTGGTGCAATTGCCACGATTTCTTCACGAATCGCTGTCTTCAGTTCGTCCAGTGTATGTGATCGATGTTTACAAGCTTACGCCTCCAAATGGTCCCAAAGAAAGAAGTCGCAGGGCGCGAGATCTTACCGTAGCCTCGGACAATCTCAGTGCAATAGAATTTCGTCCAGGTGATTTCTTCTTTAATGTTGAACCTGTGATACGAAATGAAGCCACCCACCGCAAAATTGTATTCCGAGTTGGAATCCTAGCGTGACATCCGATGTCGAAATGAGTCCTGAGTGGCGATCACAGACTCTTCATTTTTCAAAAATGTCTCTACGATGAAAGCACGTTGTACACCAGACCAACACCATATTCTCAACTGAAACTGCATTCTATGGCTGACCCAACAGTCGTGGTCCCCCTCACTATATCTCTCTCCTCGTTGCGTATCGATAGTTTGACATCCATCCGTTCTTTCTGACGCACCTTTTATTTTATATTAAGAATAATTTGTCGAAAATATTTCTTTTTCTATTTTACATAATTATCCAACTCAAAATTTTTCAGGCATTTATCTTAATAAAAACAAATTCAGCATTACTCAAATTAGATTTGAAACTTTATCAACTATACTTTTCAATCCATATAAGGAAATTGCCCATTAACGCTTTTAAGTGTAAGGTCAAGACATTATTGACTTAAAAGCCTTTATCTAGTCTAGATGAATTTCATAATATTAATTTTTAACGTATGTTTTTATGTGATGATGCTATGCATTAATTGAAATGTCTTCAGCATGAATAATCTACCTACCTACAAAACCTATCTAATGTAAGATTTTGATTACAGAATTCACACACGACTGTTACCTGAAATCGACAAGATTGCGCGTGACGAGAATGTTACACTCAGTCCCTATCCCGAAAATTCGTCACCTTCTGAGAAGGAATTGAACCATCAACATTTTGATAAATGTTGTGATTATGACAAATTGCCCACAAAGGAAGAGAACTCGAAGATACTATGGAGTCTTCTCTCGACTCATGCAAGCAAGAGTCCAGATGACTCACAATTCAGTTGTCATATCTGTGGTGCGGTGTTTTCAACAGCAAGTTTTCTAAAAAGTCATTTTGGTCACCATGCCATCGACAAGCCGTTCAAGTGCGATATTTGTGGAAAGCGTTTTGCGGACTCGGGAAATCTGATGAAGCATTCTCGCCATCACGCTGGTGACACGCCGTTTAAATGTGAGACGTGTGGAAAGTGTTTCTCGCAAAAGAAAAGTCTCAAAATTCATGCCAGGTTTCACAACAGCGAGTCAGTATTCATCTGCGATATCTGTGGGAAATGTTTCAGATTATCGAGAAACCTGAAGACCCATATATTGCAACACACCGGCTTGAACCCTTTCAAATGCAATGTCTGTGAAAAATCCTTCCCGAAATTCGGAAATCTCAAAAGGCATGAAACAGTTCACACACGCAATTTACCGTTCAAATGCGATGACTGTGGAGATTCTTTTTCGGGATCCGAACTTCTCACAAAACATCTGAAGTTTCATGCAAGCGAGAGGCGATTCAATTGCGATGTGTGTGGAAAACGTTTCAACCGATTGGCAGAACTGAAAACTCATATATTCTTGCATACTGGCGAGAAGCCTTTTAAATGCAATGTATGTGAGAAAGGTTTCGCTCAGTCGGCGCACCTCAAGAGGCACGCACGTGTACATACCGGCGAGAAACCATTTAAGTGCGTTGTATGTGGAAAGTGTTTTACGGAATCTGGAAATCTGAAAAAGCATTCAAAATGTCATAAGCGCCAAAAGTCGTTAGAGTGAGCTTTATGGGGCACATTGCCCGTACTAAAACTAAAGCGGCCACATTAATAACGGAACCTCTGAAACGCTAAATTTGAAAATCTAAATCTCGCTGAAGACAGTGCCAACTGCAATTCACGCCACTCTGCAAAAGCAACGTTGTGTTGGCTGTTTGAAAAGATATAGGGATAGAAGTCATATACTAGGATCGTCTACGAGCCACTATGGCGGAACTTCAAGTGGACAATTAGCAAATTTCTTGTTTCATCTCTGATTTGAGTACATGTATTTGAAGAGTCCACTGCAAGAATGATGGATGTCATTTGGAATACATTTTGCAGGAGAAGCATTTGAAAGTTTGAAATGCTTAGCGCTCAAAGCTTAACTGTGATTTTCCGATCATTACTGGACAATGACTATCCGTGTTAATGCCATATAACTCTGTATGTACATTCTATATGTCTTAAGCTATGCATTGACAGTCTTGGTTTATTTTCGACAAGAAAGTGACGTCCATCATTCTTGCAGTGGACTCTTCTTTTCTGAGCTATGGTGTGTTGGCTTTCACCATTGTTGTTTACATCCGATTCCATATATGCAATAAATTATAATTTCCTACAATTCATTCTTTGAGATTTATTGTATTTAATTGTGGCGATGGGGTAAAACAAATAATATGGGCAAGGAAATTAATCCTTTTAATATTACGAATGAATCGGACTGCAGTGAAAGATTTTCATTGTTCTTAAAATCAGAAAAAATTTCTAGCCAGTGAGTTCGGAGTGAGTTCGGAGAGCAACTACTCTATCTCTGGTGGGTGGACAAACATTCAGTTTGCTAAAAGCAGTAATTATGCCATTGAATGGCAGGTCTTAAGAGGAGTTAATTGAAGTATTATCTTAACATTTTATTACGTAACGTATTAAAATTTATGAACGATACTGTTTTGAGAAACATCTGCAAGGTTCGGACGAATTAATTATGTCATGTGGCGAAATTGCACCGTTTAGCTAAATTATGTAATTTTGGACAGTGTTTAGACACGTGTATGTAAGATCAATTGGTATGTGGAATGCAAGATGAAATTAAAGAAATAGTTGTTAGGTCGTAATGATCTTACCTTGCAGCAAGCTATTACCGATATTTTAATGAGTGAGAAAGCAGCTTCATGTTGTCGTGAAGTCAGAGAAAGCAGTAATTAATATAACCACGGACTTCCAAGTACGGTATTAAAGGAACTTCAAATACCAGTATTTCTTTCTGTTTTGGTTGTGGAGGGCAACACTTTCGCAGTGAAGTGTCCGCTTAGACAATCCATTAGTTTTGCTTGCCAACACAAAGGTCATATAAGGAATGTGTCACTCTGTAGTTCGTTCAGTTGACTCTAAATGAAGTTCCAAACTTTCTGCTGAAATGGCATTGATAATTTTGATTCTGTCCATTTAGTTTCTATCAATAATAAGTAAAGGGAAGACCTATGCTCAGATGGTTTGATGGCGTGACAGATGACTTGGTGGCATTGGGATTGAGAAAGTGGAGGAGGAAGGCACTGGCTTTTAAGGAACCCGGAGGTTCATTGCTGCCCTCACATAAGCCCGCCATTGCTGCCTATCCTGAGCAAGATTAATCCATTCTCTATCATCATATCCCATCTCCCTCAAATCCATTTTAATATTATCTTCCCATCTACGTCTCGGCCTCCCTAAAGGTCTTTTTCCCTCCAGCCTCCCAACTAACACTCTATATGCATTTCTGGATTCGCCCATATGTGCTACATGCCCTGCTCATCTCAAACGTCTGGATTTAATGTTCCTGATTATGTCAGGTGAAGAATACAATGCGTGCAGTTCTGTGTTATGTAACTCTCTCCATTCTCCTGTAATTTCATCCCTCTTAGCCCCAAATATTTTTCTAAGCACCTTATTCTCAAACACCTTAACCTATGATCCTCTCTCATAGTGAGAGTCCAAGTTTCACAACCATACAGAACAATCGGTAATATAACTGTTTTATAAATTCTAACTTTCAGATTTTTTGACAGCAGACTGGATGATAAAAGCTTCTCAACCGAATAATAAGAGGCATTGCCCATATTTATTCTGTGTTTAATTTCCTCCCGAGTATCATTTATATATTTTGTTACTGTTGCTCCAAGACATTTGAACTTCTCCACCTCTTCAAAAGGTAAATTTCCGATTTTTATATTTCCAATTCGTACAATATTCTCGTCACGAGACAATCATATACTTTGTCTTTTCGGGATTTACTTTCAAACCTATCTCTTTACTTGCTTCAAGTAAAATTCCCGTGTTTTCCCTAATCGTTTGTGGATTTCCTCCTAACATATTCACGTCGTCCGCATAGACAAGAGCTGATGTAACCCATTCAGTTCCAATATCATAGTCCTTGTAAAATTCAAGCAACAGGAAAAGCCACATTACATGATGTTTTGTACGTTCGAAAACAACCTAGAAATCTGTTGTCCCTATTAGCAGCTCAATATAAAAATCCAAACAGTGGAAGGAGGAGAATTAATAGTCAAACTTCAGAAGCAGAAGTTAAAATATGCTTAAAGTTAGCATCACATTATCTTGGATTAGCAAATAAGCAATATCATGGAACAGTTAATGTGAGTGAACAAGAGCAAAGAAAATATTAAAATCATTTTGGACTTTCCAATGTAAAGGAATGAAAACTCCAATGTCGAAAAGTTCTTCAAGTTGTCAAGAAAGAACTGAAGATGGAAATGGCCGTGCAGGGCTGCAGTGCGTTCAAAGAAGGGCTAAGAAGAATTTATTATGCCAAATTTAATTCCTTACTCAGCACATTTGTTCTTATTTCAATAATCTTCTTCTTCTTCTTCGTCTTCAGGTTCTACAACTCTCAGGTGAAAGTTTTGGCCATGGATGAATATACAGAGACATCATTTTATTTTTACTTCAATTTTTATTGTACCTGAGTTTTTGAATGTACTTCACTCCCACCCCTTCCACTAATGAAATTCCCCTCTACACACAGATCCAAGACCGCATATAGTAAACAGCACTGAGTGAGTATAATACGTTCCAGAAATATGTTCGCGTTTTCCATTGACGAAAGAGCTTTCAATATTGAATCATATTTTCGCACAGGTGCTGTCCGTTTGCCTACTTCGCATCCCTATTTCCTCCACCTGTTTCTGTTCGCCCCTCTGTAAAAGCAGGGCTGTGTTAGCTCTTTTCTGAAAACATTGATTTCTGTTAGGAATTGGACGTTTACGTAATATTATACAACTATTTAAAATAACTTAAATAAAAGGGCCTCGTTAAGTAATTAACTGTCACGTGATTTCCCCCCTTTCTACGATCCTGCGGCATAACCACTCGGACGGACAGTAGATAGCATGTCTGAGTAATTTTATATTTTCGGGTCGGGCAGAAGTGGAGATTGAATTTACAGTACGTAAGGTACTCTTTTATATAGTAGGTACAGAATTATTTCAACATGAGTTACTAGTACGAAGGACGAAACTGGCAATTGGAATTAGATGCAATAGTCTATAGTGCGATAATATGCACAAAAGAACTGAAGCCTGTATCGAAATGAACGGCCACCATTTTCAAAAATGTTTTTAAATATCCACTAACCAGATATCAATAAAGGAAAACTGGAGTGTTTTAGTGATGCAGACTTTGGAGGATTCAGCGAAACTGTTGCTATACTTTTGTGCTGGCAGCAACATCGCTACATCAACGAGCAAAGCTGAATTTATCGCGGCATCCGAGGCAGTCAAAGAAACTATTTCACTTGGTAAGCTTTTTAATTTTTAAATAATTAACAAAGCTACTGTATGCTTCACTCCTACAAGTGGCTATAATGACACAACAGTAGGAATATTTCAAATTCTAGAACTTCACAACAGGACAAAGTATGTAAATATTACACATTCCCTTATACGAGAAAGAGTGACTGAAAGAAATCTTGGATTACATCAGATTGCAACTTAGCAGTAAATTGCAGACATACCATAATCAGTAACTCATTAGCACAAGTAGACAAAAATATAACTTTATTTTTCTTAGCAAGAGAAAGTATTAAATTTTAAAGTATAAATCGAAGTGTTACATATAATTACGTTACAATATTTTGTTAAAAATATAGAAAACAACAAATGAAGATTGTCATAGAAAGTTTAGTTCTTCATGACTGGAGAATTTGCTACCATATTAAAGAACTTACACTAACATAATTATATATATATATATATATATATATATATATATATATATATAGTTCATATTCTTTTCCTACGGTATTCAATACTTCAATGTCACTTAAAGTTAGTACGGTATTTATAAAAGAGTTATTTTATCGGTTGTCCTGTATGGTTGTGAAACTTGGACTCTCACTTTGAGGAAGAAACAGAGGTTAAGGGTGTACGAGAATAAGGTGCTTAGGAAAATATTTGGGGATAAAAGAGATGAATTTACAGTAGAATGGAGGAAGTTACACAACGCAGAACTGCACGCATTGTATTCTTCACCTGACATAATTAGGAACATTAAATCCAGACGGTTGAGATGGGCAGGGCATGTAGCACGTAGTATTTAGTATTTATTTATTTAACCTGGTAGAGATAAGGCCGTCAGGCCTTCTCTGCCCCTCTACCAGGGGATTACAACTATAACATGAACAATAAGATTACAATTAATATGGGCGAATCCAGAAATGCATATAGAGTGTTAGTTGGGAGACCGGAGGGAAAAAGACCTTTAGGGAGGCCGAGACGTAGATGGGAGGATAATATTAAAATGGATTTGAGGGAGGTGGGGTATGATGATAGAGACTGGATTAATCTTGCACAGGATAGGGACCGATGGCGGGCTTATGTGAGGGCGGCAATGAACCTTCGGGTTCCTTAAATGCCATTTGTAAGTAAGTATTATTATTATTATTATTATTATTACTATTATTATCCAGAGTTTAGTAAATTTTCTTCATTTGCTAAATGTGGCATATTGATTTATATACACACATGTCAAGGCATCCTTAATCCCCTGCGTGTACATTCAGGTACCTTAACTGAGAGTCATTTCGACAGGTCAATTACTTTTATTGCAATTTTGTTAGAAAAAATTGTCGCGGATGTTCTTTAATTCACTTGCAACTTAATATGCATTCCAATTACACAGCCTACATGCGTGAATGCGAGTTTTTATTTGGTATATGGCAGTCATTCTACAAATACTTAAATGGCTGCAACCCTCTATTCTATTTTAGTTTGGAAACATGCAGATACCTTGCCTGTTTACTACAATGCTGTTAGTTTTATGGTTTAGAGGACATATATGCAATAATTCTAGTGCTTCAGTGCAACAAGTTTGTATCAGCTGGTACAAGGTAGGAAGTTATCCAGTGTATATTTTCTGCAGAAGAGGATTAAGAAGATTTTACATAATGTAAATAATTGCTGATGTCATAGAGTTAAATACCATTATGAGGCATAATTATAAATCTAATAGCCTACATGTGAATTCTGGAGGCACGAAAAATCTTTTACTTCGGATAGCTAATAGAATTAAGAGGGGCAGTATTCCAGTAATGACCAGTATAATTCCTGCTTTCGCCTTTAAAAAAAAATATAGGTTAGAAAACGAGAGTTGACCTACAGGTAATCAACACAGTGATTGAAATATAGATCATACATTTTGTAGGTCTAATTCAAATTCAAAAACAAAAGATATCCGTAGGTACCGGTACAGGTAGTTTAGTTAATTTCATAAGAACATACAAAGCCTTCGAAACAGGTCAGCAGAGTTATTGACATTCCTAGAAATCGAACAATTAAAGCCATACATAATATGCTCCACTGAATATCACTTGAAACACCACGAATTATACACTGTAAGGATACAAACTAGAAGGTACTGCTAGCTATTGCAGACAGAATCTACAGAAAGAGGTACCAGTATATGAATACTTTAATAATATCAACCTTTCAAAATTTAGCAGAGAAAAAGATTTAGAACGTCCGTGCGATATATATATATATATATATATATATATATATATATATATATATTTGAACTGGTAATGGAAATTATGGGAAAACGGCTGAACGGATTTTAATAAATGACCCCTCATTTTGAAGCTTGGAACTCAAAGTTTTTCGGAAAAATAGTAGTTTTCAGTGAAATGTCAATTTTTCAACATAATTTTCCTATTTTCCAAAATCCATCTGTCGTCAGTTTTGAGAACTAGCTAATTGTATTTCATAATAAAACAAAACACACACTACAGTAAACAATATTACACGAAGGCCATAAACTGGAAGAATGCTGACATATTTATAGCTCAAATTAAATTGGTTATTAAAAACTTAACTTACTAAAAATAATTTACAGGTTCGATTCTGTGGTGTGTAATTTTCTGGGTACAGCTGTGTATTGGATATTAAAAACTACAAAACTTAAGGTGGTTTGATGACATTATTACCATTAGAAATGAAATATTATTGAAGTTAATGCCATGATGCGACTATTTTTCTTTAATTATACATATTAATGCTATATTGATGATATGAAAGTGAATCGTTTTGGGGTTGTGTAAGTAGATGTAGCGAATAAAAAATTCGATTTTGATTTCTATATTTTACTGAGTGGCGGCTATATAGTATATGTTACTGAAAGCTATAAAACTTACGTAAGAAAATAATATTATACACATCTCAATCCGATAAAATGAGCTACAACACATACATGAAAAAAAAAAAAAACACGAATAAATGTTTTGAGGAGACTTAAATATTGACTGTCTCACTGAGAACACTAAAAAAGAAGCATTTAACACATTACTAGCAACCTTCAATTTAATAGATACGGCAAGATTTCCAACTACACCTAGAATACAAAGAGGGTCGGTTTCTGTATTCGATAATATGAGGAAGAATAAATGAGCGAGTTAGGCCCACCGGACAGTTCTCATTATAAATGGTCTGACGCACAACTAATAAGCATAAACGATAACCTTACTGCATCAAAACAAGACTAAATCTGTCACGTTCACACAGGTATATAAGTCTGGTTAGGGTACACCATTTCGTAGCATGTTTCAAATCACTATGATAACCTATAAAATGAACGAGCATATCAGAAAAACGCGGTTTGAAAACTGAAATCCATCCGCCCATTCCAGACTGTGTTATTTTTAATATACCTAGATACCGTTGGCCAATAGCAGGCACTTCGACTTTGCATACTTCCACTCGGTAATGAGTTTTGGAATAATATTCTGGGGAAATTCCACAGATAGTAACAATATATTTCTATTACAAAAAAGAGTAATTAGAATAATAGTAGGCACCAAATCTAGGGAATCGTGTAGGACTATTTAAAAAAAACTACAAATAATGCCCATGGCTTGTCAGTATATCTTTTCATTAATAGTGTTCCTCGTATGTAATCGTGAAAACTTTGTAACTAATTCAACAGTTCATAGCATAAATACACATAAAAAAATGACTTTCATACTCCATCGGCAAGTCTATCGTGCTATCAAAAAGGAGTGCGTTATATGGCAGTAAAAATTTTTAATAGCCTCCCTATCGATATAAAAAATGAAACTCAAAACATAAAATTATTTAGGGCCAAATGAAAGAAGTACCTAATTTCTCACGCCTTCTATTCTGTAGGTGAATTCATGACATTCAATAACACTTCATGAAATTGATACTAAAACTGTGTGTTGTACTAGTAGACTATATTGTAAATCCCGTCTGTATATATTTCATCTAGACTGTGACTATAAATTAAGACTTTATAATAGTATTAAGTTTTTTGACTTGTTCCATATTCTAGCTGTAAGCATGTATGAATACCATGGAATGTTAATAAATACAATACAATAAGACGTAAAATTGTCAGCTGTACCCAGTTGAAAAGCCTTGAGCTGTAGCAATGTGAATATCCTCGGTCCCCTGTCACTTAGCAATCCGTCAGTAATTATTTACTTCAGAACTCTGATTTTATTTGGATTGAGCGGAAAGCAATAATTTTCATTTTATCTAGTTAGTATGTACGACTTTGAAGTAGCTAGGGATATATTCTAGGGTAGACATAAGTGTGTGATATTATAGGTTGCAGGAAACTTGCAACTTTACTTACCTTGCCGATGTCGAGATTCGAAACACCGATCTTCACTCCATAGTCCTAATCCCTAGACATGTGGTAACATGCTTTATATTAAAGCATAAATCTTCGTCGGAAATTCAAACATTACGTCATATATTACGTAGAAAAGCGCGCCACTTCATCACACAAGACCAACTTCTGCCAATAAACACCCTTCAAACACCCTAATCTTTCCTCTAATATACATCCTTCGTAAAACACTAACCTGTCACTGATATACAACCTTCATCAAGCCCTAACCTTTCACTGATAACCGTGCTTGTAACTATAATAATATCGTAGCATTGCAAGTATATCTTGACGGCACTGCAATTATTGACGTCATGAGCAATTTACGTTTTGTCGCCTCCATTACGAACATAGAACGATCAACACATTGCCAGAAATTGTCGCTGCAACACGGAATGCAGAAAGACCCATATTACGCAATAGGATACAAAACGACCTGTTCGTTACAAGACATGTAGTTCCTACAACATTACATGTACACAAAAAATGGGCTATGATATTCCCAAGACGAAAATCGCGTATTTCATAACCTCGGTACCAAAGCATAACCTAGTATAGTAATAACCAGGGAAAGGATTTATATGTAAATACATATTTACTTATAAAGCTAATATAATTTATATTTTGCATTATCTTTATGTTTCACAATGTGTAGGGTTGAAAAATCCTACTTTTATTTTCCATATTTTTCCATATTTTAGAGTTTAGTACATATTTTCGTTAATTTCCATATATTTTCCATATTTCATATAAAACAGTCCATATTATATTAGGTTTAACAATAAAACAAAACAAAATTCCATTAACTTTTAAAAATACATTTCAACAATAGAGATTTAAACACATGTTCAGTAATCCCTTTAACATCAGAGTTATTTGAAAATTAGCAGTCCTATCAACAATGGGAAAGTAAGTTACAAAACTGTATTAATTTAATTTAAAATTTTTAACAGACTTCAGTTGTGCAGCTCAACAGTTAAATGCCAGTCAGAGTACACATAGGTTCAGTTTTGTAAATCATACTATAAAGACGGTAAATATGCCAAAAGTACGTCATTCAGTCAATTTAAAATCAAAACTAACAAGTTACATTTCAGAATTTAAAGAAGATGGTTTATCAACTGACAATAAAATATTATTTTGTAATTTGTGTCAGTGTGCAGTATCATCTACACAAAAGTTCCTGGTGCAACAACACATTACAACTAGTAAACATCAGGCCAACAAACAACTAAATTCCAAGCAGAGACAATTGTTTTTAACACAACCAACAACATCGAATGTAAGATCTGAGTTTAACATCGACCTGTGCCGTTCTCTCATCTCTGCTGATATTCCTCTCTACAAACTAAAGAATAAGGTCTTCAGGGAATTCCTTGAAAAATATACTCAACATACAATCCCGGATGAGTCAACACTTAGGAAGACGTATGCTCCATCCATCTACGATGAGACAATACAGAAGATAAGAGATGAAATTAAAGATAGTTCAATTTGGGTTTCCATTGATGAGACTCCCGACAAAGAAGGTAGACTTGTTGGTAATGTAGTTATCGGTTTGTTAAGTGAACAATATTCTGAACGAATTCTTTTACATTGTGATGTTCTAGAAAAGTGCAATAACAAAACTATAGTTTAACTGTTCAACGAAGCTATGGGTATCCTGTGGCCAAAGGGTATTATGTACGATAATGTGTTATTCTTTATTAGCGATGCTGCCCCTTATATGGTCAAAGCTGGACAAGCATTATCTGTTGTATATCCTAAATTGACTCATTTTACTTGTGTGGCGCATGCATTTCATCATGTGGCAGAAGTGGTCAGAGACAATTTCCCTAAAGTAGATTTGTTGATTTCATCAGTGAAAAAAGTATTTCTCAAAGCTCCCAGTAGAGTTAACGTGTTGAAAGAAATGTACCCTGAAATTCCATTGCCACCAAAGCCAATTTTAACTAGATGGGGTACATGGCTAGAAGCAGTTGAATATTATGCCGAACATATAGACTCTATTAACAATGTTCTCCTTGCATTGGACTCTGAAGATGCAGTCTCAATTGATACTGCGAAAACAGTTACCTGTGACATAAGTGTGAAGAATGACTTAGCTCACATTCAGCATACATTTTCATGCATCATAAAAACGCTCAAAAGTCTCCAAAATAGGCACCTTTCACTATCTGAAAGTTTTGAAATTATAAATAGTACTGTGGAACAACTGAATCGTGGTAGAGGTAAAGTTGCAGATGCAGTAAGAGCTAAGGTGGACACTGTACTTTCAAAAAACCCTGGATATGAAGAACTACAAAAGGTTGTTGCTGTGATGAGTGGTGAATCAACAGTGAAGATTAACTTGGACTTATCCCCAGCAGACATTGTGAAATTGAATTATGTACCAGTTACTTCTTGTGACGTCGAACGCTCTTTTAGTCAGTATAAATCTATCCTCAGAGACAATAGAAGAAGATTCACTTTTCAGCACTTGAAAGAAATGTTTGTAACCTATTGTTATGGTAACAGACAATAAAAATTGTGTTTTGTTGAAACTACATTGGAAGATAAGGTACGTCCATTATATTTTTTGTTTAGTTTGATTAAAATGTACCAATATTTAACGTACATAGTCATTTTTTTATAATTTTAAGTCCATATTTAATTCCATATTTTGGTAAAAATCCATATTTAATTCCATATTTTGGTAAAAATAACTACATATATATTTACATATTTCATATATTTTTAGTCCATATAAATCCGTTCCCTGGTAATAACATAGCAAAAGCATCCTATCCACATACAAAATACGTTTATCAACAGTAATCTCACTAGAGGTTTTGATTTATCTAGAGAAAATCAAAATTCGAGTGGGATTTCATTGACTATTACACGCTTAGAAGAAAGTATATAAAGATTAAAAGAAATAAAGTACTCTAATACAATAAACTATTAATCGACTTACTAAAATTCTATTTCACTAATGTTAG